>NW_004524653.1:1403501-1412150 GCF_000260255.1 Octodon degus
TGCAAAGAAGACAAATTGAAGAAACAGAATAAGTGAAAAATCAGAAGACAACACAAATGACATTTAAAAAACCATCACAGAAATAATGGCAGAAAACTTCCCAAATGTATAGAAAGAAATAAACTTGCAGATAAATGAGACATATAAAACCCCAAGTAGCCATAACCAAAGGAAAATCTCCCCACCCATCATTCTCCAAATAACAGAAATTGATCACAGGAAGAAAACCCTAAAAGCAATTAGGAAAAGGCAAAGAATTACATACAAAGGTAGACACATCCAAAACACAGCACACCTCCTCAACACAAACCTAAGAGGCTAGGAAGGTTTGGGGTGAAATGTTTCAAGCCCTCAAAGGTAACATCTTCCATTCTTGATTTATGTATCCTGCAAATTTTTCCTCCAAAATTGATGGAGAAATGAAGTATTTTCGTGTCAAAGAGGACTTCGAGATATTTATGACCACTGCTGTGGTTATACCTAGGTGCCTCCCCCAGGCCTTATGTGCTCATGCGTGGGCATTTTCAGAACTGGGTGGATCTAGGGTTTGTGATATTGGGATTAAGGGTGTGTGGCACTAAATTACTTCACTGATTGTAATAAATATAGTTCTGGATTTACTGAATGGGTTTACTGAAGACAGAAGCTCTACCTGCATGTAAATGACACCACCCACAATTCTTGTAGCCTATATGAATAAAAAGAAAAAGCAAAAACTTATTTCTGCTGCTGTCACCACCACCTTCTGCCTGCCATGTCATGAACTGTCTCTCCTCTGTAGCACCCATCTGCCATCCTACCCTGCCTTAGCTCCCACTGACTGTGGATTGAGACCTCTACAAACTGTGAGCTAATGTAAGCTTTTCCTCCTTCAGTTTGTGGGTGTTGGGTATCACGTCTCAGCCATGAGAAAGTAACTAAGACAGATCTTGGTACCTGAAGTGGGGCCATTGCTGAGACTCTACCTGACCATGACATTCAGGGGTCTTTGGAGCTGGCTTAGGAGAAGAATTTGGAAAAGTTTGGAGATGCTGGCAGAAGCAGCAGTCCTGGAATGCTGTAAGCTGAGCTTCATAAAAGATTTGTATCAGAGCTCAGAAAACCAGAATGTTGTTAAATATGTTCAGCAGATTTCAGTTAGGAACAAATATTGCACAGGCTATTGGACTCCAGACCAGGCATATTATGGTTTGATAGATTTTAAACATTTTGAGGTTGGTTAGAAAGGAAGCTCCAGTAAGGACATGGTCTATGAAGACCACTGAGGAGAACTTGGTTGCTGAGAAAGGAGAGAAAAATAAAAAGATGGCTTGAAGACATAACAAGAACAACCAGGATTGTACCCTTCATAGCTCAAAAATTGTAAAGGTGAGACTTTTGCTTTGAGAAGAAAGCCTCAGAGTACCATGCCCCAGAATGGTGGCAGTCTAGGGAATTTGCTTCTTGGGATTGGATTTATAACATTTAGTAATCCAAGCACTCGATCCCTACACCAAGGAGGAGGAAGCCTGGGTATTGCTTTAGGTGGTGCCAGACCTTGGTGTCAGCCCATAGTCATGTGGTACTGGCTTTAGGTGCATGCAGAATGGGAGAGTTGTGGGATCAGAAGCCTTCCCCCTAGATTTCAGAGCAGGCCAGGGAAGCCAGGCAGTGAGTGTGTGCCTGAGACGACAGTGTGTGAAGCTGTGAGTGTGAATCCAGAGGTGTAGTACAGACTCCCGGAGACTGGAGAAGTCAGGAATGTGGGGTTAATGAGGAAAACTGCAAGGATAGAGCAGAGGTGGCCCGAGGGAACATCTGTGGGAGCCACCAGAAGTGCCACAGGAGTGCAGCCACCCAAGCCCTTTGGAGTTCACATCTTGCAAAAGATTGCCCCAGGAGCTGCGTGTAGCACCACATGGCTTAATGTTTGCCCTGCTGGATTTTGGACTTGTTTCATTCCTATTCCTTTTGTTCTCCCTATTTGTACCTTTTGGAATGGTAATGTTTCTCTTGTGCCACTGATCGTGTGTTGGAAGTGTTTAGCTTTCTTTTCATCTGTACAGGACCTCACAGCTAAGAGTTTGCCTTCAATCTAAGAGGAGACCTTAGATTTGGGCTTTTCAGCAGTGTTGAAACTGTTAGAACTTTGACAACTCCTAGAAGTGGACTCAAAGTCTTTTGCATAAAGTGAGATTCATGAGTCATTTGGGGTCCAGGGGCAGAATACTATGGCTTGTATCCAAGTGTCCCTCAAAGCCTCCTGCATGCTGAGGATTTACAGAGCGGGCTGGATCCAGGGTGCATGTGGTATTCACTGGAATCAGCATAGTTCTAGGTATAGGGACTGAATTCACTGGTGACAGAAGCCCCACCCTGGGATGGGCGGCACCACCCAAAATGTTTGTGACAGAAGGGAAAGGCAGCTCGGTGCTGCTGTTGTCTACCTTCCATGTTGTGAAGTGTTTCTCCTCTCCAATGTCCCTCTGCATACCACTCTGCCTTGGAGACAGCCAACTATGGACTGAAACATCTACAAACTGTGAGCTAAAATAAACCCTTTCTCCTTTAACTTGTGGATAGTTGCTTTCCAGCAGCAAGAAAGTAACTAAGAAAACCACGAAGGCAGCATTACCAAAAATTCTAGAAGATATCAGAGACAAGGAAGCCAACAATGCCAATACGTCTAAAATGATAACTATGCCTGGCAGGATGAACAGGTAAGCAAAAGGAAAACAAAACGAAAGCAATTAGTAATAGGAAAATAATGCAACAGCAGGTGTTGCCCAGTGTCTTCCAGTAATGATTCCGTGTGATGGGAAAGATCCAGAAGACTGTGGGTCATCACTTTGAGAAGCTGAACAGTCAAAGCTGCACTTGTGAGTAACTTGCACTTCACTCACTCTGCAATCTGGGCAGACAGCTCTAGGAAATTTTAATTTGATAAATGAGTAGCATTTTACAGTATAAGTAATATGTGGAATGTCACATGATCACAACTGGTTCTCTCTCTCTCTCTCTCTCTCTCTCTCTCTCTCTCTCTCTCTCTGCTTTCTTCGATACACAAGTGCTTTGTATTATCATTATTTATTTATTAAAATTTTTTTGATACCAGGGATCAAACTCAGGACCTTGCACTTGCCAGGAAGGTTCTTATGCCACTAAGCTGTCTCCCCAGCTCTATTATTGTTATTTGAGTAAAAGAAGGCAATTTATTTGAAGGTGAGGAAGAAAGAAGAGAAATGAGAGACAGCTCCTCTGGACAATTCAAAAGTGAGAATTCAGGGCTGGTGAGATGGCTCAGTGGTCTAAAGCACCTACTTAGAACAAGCTTAGCAAAGCACAGGGACCGCGGTTCAATCCCCCAGCACCACATGCCAGCCAGCCCGCCCCCTGATGGGCTGAGCTGGCCACACACACACACACACACACACACACACACACACACACACAAAAGTGAGAATTCAAAGGTGAGTCACTTGTGTTTGAGATTATGAGTGGAACAAATTATTCTAATAAACCAAGGTCTTACTGTACTCTAATGAGATGGAAAGTTCAGAAGAAATGGATAGATTCCTACATACATATGAACTACCAAATTGAACAAAAGTGAATGACTCAAAATAAAATTGGAGTAATAAAAAATACCAACTAGGAAAAGCCCGGGTCCTGATGGATTTGCTGTGATTGATTCTTATCATTGTACAAGAGCTTTAGAGAAGCTGTAAGGCCAACCATTCTCAAATTCTTCAGTAAATTAAAAAGCAACCAGTACTCCCACAGTCATTCCTGGAAGCTAGGATTACCCTGATCCCCAAACCAGGAAAAAACCCCAACCAAACAGAGAATTGCAGACCAGTTTTTAAAATGAATATCGATGCTAAAATCCTCAATAAAATCATAGCAGACAGACTTCAGCAAATCATGAAAAAGATTGCACATTGGGGCCAAGTACCAGTAGGATTCACTCTAGGAATTCATGTATGGTTCAATATATGCAAATCAATAAATGCACCCCATGTAAATAGAAGCAAGGACAAATATCACATGACCATCTCAATAGAGATTGATAGAGCATTTGACAAAATCAAATATCCATTCATTAGAAAAACCTGAAGAAAATAGGTATAGCAGATCCTTCCTTCCTTCCTTCCTTCCTTCCTTCCTTCCTTCCTTCCTTCTTTCCTTCCTTCCTTCCTTCCTTCCTTTCTTTTTTCTTTCTTTCTTTCTTTCTTTCTTTCTTTCTTTCTTTCTTTCTTTCTTTCTTTCTTTCTTCTGTATTTTTAGGGAAGGGTCTACAGGCTGTTCAGGGTCTCACTACTAGATTGGACTTGTAGTGATCTGCCTGTTTACAGCCTCCCAAGAGCTGGGATTACAGGCACGCGCCACCACGCCCAGTCACAATTGCCATGTCAGTGCACCCCTGGGGTAGGGCTGGCACAGGAGGTCCAGGGATCTAACTCCCAGCCCCTGCTCCTGCTTGCAGGTGCTTTAATCCACTGAGCTATTTGGCCGGTCATTTTTAGCAGATCTTTATCTTAATCTGATGAAAGCTATCTGTGACAAACCTATGGCCAACATATTAGAGTAAATGGAGAGAAGCTGAAATTTTCCCTTCAAAATTAGGAATAAGACAAGATGGCTTCCACCGCCACTCCTGGTTCACAGTAGCCCTTGAAATGGTAGCCAGATCAATTAGGCAAGAGAAGGAAAAAAAGGTGCAAGGAAAGGATGACGTTAAGTTATCATTATCCGCAGATGACTGGCCCCCTTCATAGAAGACCCCCAAAACAGTTTTCTAATGTTTGCCAGGTGTTCGGCTTGCTGTGCATTTCTTCATGCATGTTTCCACAGAAGTGGCAAAAACAGCACTCAAGTGGCTTCTAGTTATACTTGGGGACGTGAGATCTTGGAGTCCACACTGCACCGTGCATGGGGCTGGGCTGGGGGAGCTGTTCTATTCAGCTTGGGTGCGAGGGCTGAGGGCGGAAGTGGCCCTCTCCCAGCAGAGGAGGTGAGAACGGCCTCGCCGACAGAGCCGGGCGCAGACCCCCACGGGCAGGTCGAGCAGTCTGCTCTTCCGACACGGTGGTGCGCGTTCTTCATCAGTGCTGGCTCCTGCGGGGGAGCCCGCGGCCGACTCTCCTCCAAAGAAGAGCAATGGCCTCCCTTTTGGCTAAGCCTCGCCCTGCTTCCACGGGTTGCTACGTACACAGCTGGCCAGGACTTTTCCTTTTCCCCTCAACTGGCGTTAAGCAAGGCGCATCGGTCCAGCCAAGGTGCTGCTGTGCAGTCGCTGAGGCAAGGCCACAGGGCAGTGTTTCCCTCCCCATGGCCCCGAGAAGACATGTGCGAGCTGGGCAGGAGGCCAGCTGGGCTCGAGCCCCAGGTAAGAGGCTGTGACTTCCCAGGGCACACGGTACTGCACATCAGAGCGGACGCAGCGGCCCCACGCTAGATGCTGCCTCAGAGTGTGTTAGGCAGGTCCCACCTTCTGCACAGCCTTCTCTCTGCGTGTTGCAGGGCTGAATTCAGGCCTCCCACCTGGCCCAGCTCACAGCGCTCATCTACTCCTGCCACTCTCACAGTCCCTCATCCCCAAGCCACTCCCTTCTTCACAAATGAATAAAATCTGGGGTCAGCCCGGGCTTGAGGCCTTTGTTCCAGGTAGCCCTTATCCTAGCAGGACTTAGGATCCCTGGGTGCCCAACTACAACTCTGCTTTGGTGTCTTTATTCTCACCGTGGATTGCACTGGGAGCGGTAGATTGGAATGAAGTCACGAGGATTCCAATAACTTTTCCATGAGATCGCAGATCTAAATTTCCCGGACTGAGATGAAGACCGAGAAGGGCCACTAGAGGTTCCAACTTTGCTTCAGTTTGACCCAACCTACCCAATTTTAATTAAAAAAAATTTTTTTTGTATTTATTTATTTATTTAGTATTTTAGGGAAGGGTCTACAGGGTGTTCAGGGTCACACTACTAGATCAGACTCATAATGATCTGCCCGTTTACAGCGTCCCAAGAGCTGGGATTACAGGTGCATGCCACCACGCCCAGTCTCAATTGCTGTCTCAGCATGGCCTGGGGGTGGGGTTGGCACAGCAGGCCCGGGGATCGAACCCTGAGCCCCTGCAGCTGCTTGCAGGTGTTTAAATACACTGAGCTATTTGGCCGGTCCCCCAATTTTAATTATTGTTAAAATAGTACCTCTCCAAATTGTTGTCTTCTTCCTTCCTTTCTTCTTTCCTTCCTTCTTCTCCTTATTTTTTTCTTTATTTTATTTATTCATTTGTGCTGGGCAGTGAACCCAACTCCATGCACTGAGTTAGCGATATGCACTGCCTTCCTCCCTAAGTCCCGAAGAAACCCAGGCCGGCCTTGAACTCATGGTCTTCTGCCTCCATTTAGTAGAGTTCTGGTATTATAGGCACGAACCATTCTGCCTGGCTTGCTTTGCTTTGAGGCTAGACCTCACTGTGTAGCACAGTTGGCCTCCAACTCCCGGGCTCAGACGATCCCCCTGCCCCAACCTCCCAAGTGGCCCAGGTCTAGTTTCTTGACTCTGCACAGTTCACAAGTGCGTTGTGATGATCTCGTGCACCCTGGCATTGTGGCCTCAGCTCCAGTGTCCTCTGCCCTCCTCTCCACACTCCCAGGGGCTGTCCCTGGGGTCTCGCTCCAACAAGTGCAGCGCACCCATCTTTATTCCACCACAGCTCCAGGCAGGGTTTGGCCAGGACTCTAACAGCATGATGCAGACCTGCAAATCTGGAAACAGCGACCACCTTTCTTTCTTTCTGGCTTCATCAAAATTCCTCACAGCCAGTGGGGAGGTGGCATTTGCATCTGGGGTGTCTGATGTAGTAAATGAAGGGGTTCAGCCAGACCTAAAATTTCCACCATTGTCAGAGAGGCTACCCTTCTAGGCTGGAAGAGAAAGGTGAGGACCATCACCAAGGACACTAAGATTATGACAGAAAAGATTTAAATTCTTTTTTTTTTTTTTTGGTGGACCGGGAGATTGAACTCAGGCCCTTGTGCTTGCCAGGGAAGCGCCTATTCTATTGAGCCATCTCCCCGGCCCCTAAATTCTTCTTTTACAAGAAAGAAAGAAAGAGAGAGAGAGAGAGAGAATAGGGTAACCCATTCAAGATCCTGTCTCTCAGGAACTATTCTTTTCTTTTTAATATTTTATTTATTTATTTATGTGTGTGTGTGTGTGTGTGTGTGTGGCCAGCTCAGCCCACCAGGGGACGGGGCTGGCTGGCATGTGGTGCTGGGGGATTGAACCGCTTTCCCTGTGCTTTGCTAAGCTTGTTCTAAGTAGGTGCTTTACACCACTGAGCCATCTCACCAGCCCCTCAGGGACTATTCTCATTACTTATTCCTTTTCCCCAATAAATTTTTCTACTCTTAAAAAAAAAAGAAAGAAAAGAAAAAAGAAGAGAAAGGGCAAGAAGGCTCAGAGGCAACACTTTCCAAACAGTGACTTACCTTTGACTTCCTAGGATTCTTGTGACAAAGAATCCCAGGTCATTTGTAAATCCACAGAAGAGGACGCCCAGAGAAGAACTTGCAGGGCCTCAGAACTAGAAAAACAAGTTCTAGCTTTTGGGTTGTATCTTCCTCCCCTGGCCAGAGACAACCAGACCTCCTGGATGGGCTTATAATGGCCCCAGGCAAGCTCGAAAGTGTTCCTGTAAGGCCCACTGTAAACTGTAACCAAGGGGCAAAGAATTTTCTAGAAGTTTGTTGCACACAGCTGAGAAGCAGCTGCCTGTGATTGGGACCAGGTTAGAGGGACAGAGGGCACTGGCCAGGGTCATGTCTGGACAGGGCCCATAGGATTGCCTAGGAAGTGGCCTCGTTCATGGTTTGCAAAATTGTAAGCTATTGAGCCACGACAAAAACTTAGAAGAAGGCTGTTTTCCTGCATGTCAGAGCCTAGACACCAGGGCCAGGCTGGGACAGAGGGCTCGTGGGGCTCCAGGATGGGCCGTGCAGTACCCCATTCAGAAGACACGTCCTTTGGTAAACTCACTCTGGGCTTCATTTGCCAGGGGGTTGGGCAGGAGGCCCTTGTGGAAGGCAAGGGAGACGCCGCAGGAGAAGCAGCCATGAGCTCTGAAAGCTGCTCGCTGGCTATAGCAGGGTTGGCAAGCTTGTGGAAGAGGCAGACAGCACGCTGAGCCTTTGTAACCTGTGTGGTAGTCAAGGCAGCCACCGGCAAGTGTGGGCAACGCCAGCTGTCGCCAAGACAGTGGGGCAGCAGGGGCAGAGGCAGAAGGTGCACGAAACCTAAGATATTTGTCTAGTGATCGCTGGGTGTCTGGGCCGTGAGGAGTCAGGAAGGCGGGTGTGCTCGGGAAGCTGTCTCTCTGCTGTCCTCTGAGATGGCAGCCCAGGCCAAGTTTCCCAGCCACCTGAAGGGCCCTGGTGGGTGCCCTTCTGGGAAAAAGCCCTGCTTTGCAGCCAGGAGCCCATGGAGCCTGAGTCCATGCCCTGCCTTCTGGGCCTTTAGCCTGGAGGGCACAGGCAGCGCGGGCCCGTGGGCTCCAGCCGCTGCTAAGGCGCCAGATGGCCTCTGCGGGGCCAAGGAGAAGCGTGCAGCCTGGCTCTTCCACCCTCACCACTCTCGCTCCATGAAGTCTCCTCCTCCTCCTCC
>NW_004524653.1:1412299-1417364 GCF_000260255.1 Octodon degus
TTCTCCTCCTCCTCCTTCTCCTCTTCCTCCTTCTCCTCCTTCTCCTCCTCCTCCTTCTCCTCCTCCTCCTCCTCCTCCCCCTTCTCCTTCTCCTCCTCCTCCTCCTCCCTTCTTCCCTTCCTCCACGCAGCTCCGGCCTGCTCAGCTGGAGCTCTGCTCAGGTGGAGGAAGCTCTGCCGCAGACCCCCACATGTTGGGGTGATGTGTGGGTCCCTGTCCTGGGGCAAGTGACCTGGCTGGACCTCAAACACAGGTCTCCCTGCCGCAGGCTCTCCAGTGTGGCTTCAGGGCACTGCTCAGAGCTTCAGCTTTGTTGTCTTTAAAAATGGGGAATAATGATCCCATCCCAAGGCTGTGTGCAGTTGTGTGCCACGCTGGAGATCGAACCCGGGGCCTTGCGCATGTCAGACCAGAACACCCCAGGAGAGAGACACAGACAGAGCTGGAGACGAGAGGGACACAGAGGCAGAGACTGTGTGTTGTCTGAAGCCCTCAGCTTGTGGGCCTGTATAGTCGAGGAATCTAACCGGGAGGAGTTAAATGATAATTGGATAACTGCATGAAGTTACTGCCCTGCCTCCGAAGGGCAGATAAGTATCGCCCTGCTAGCGATAAGGGTATGCCCCCACCCCGCCCAGCCAGGGGCTTGGATCTAACCAACCAGTGGATTGAAAAAAAAAAAAAGTTCTGTATTTTTAACTGGCAGCCTGGGGTTAATCCCGGCACTCTGAGAGGCTGAGACAGGACAGTCACCAGTTTGAGCCCAACCTGAGCAATTTAGTGACTTAGTGAGACCTGTCTCAAAATAAAAGTTTTAAAGAGAAGCTAAGAATATAGTGGCTTCGTGTGAAGACCCTGTGTTCAACCTCTACTGCTGAAAGAAAAAAGGGGAAACGAAGTTTAGCAGGGCGTGGAGGTGCACGCCTGTAATCCCGGCACTCAGAAGGCTGAGGCAAGAGCATCTCATAACTAGAATATATAAAGAGCTCAAGAAAAGAGCCCCAAATAAAAGACCCAATCAAAAAATGGGCATTGAAGCACCTGCGTAGTCAGCCACAGAGACGGGGGTTTGATTCCAGGCCTACCATGCCGGCCCCACTCCTGGGGCGCACCAAGCTGGTGAATGAGACTGGGCGGGGGGTGTGCACCTGTAATCCCAGCATTTGGGAGGCTGGAAAACAGGAGGATCACTATGAGTCCGATCTGTGTAGTGAGACCCAGTAGGGCCTGTGCTAAATACGTTAAAAAAAAAAAGCAAAAAATGGGCATTGAACTAGTCGCTCCTCAGAAGAAGTACAAATGGCCATGAAAAGATGTTTAACAGGCTGTTCACTAGAGAAATGCAAACTACAGCAACACTGAGATTCCATGTCACTCAGGAAAGCACAGCTAGTCATTAAGGATGAACTGAGCCGGGATCTAGCTCAGCAGCACAGTGCCTGCCTGGGTGTGATTCTTGATACAAAATAATAATAATAATAATAATAATAATAATAATAATAATAATTAATAAACAACAACAACAACAAGTGCTGGTGAGGCTGCAGGGAGGAAAGCCCTTCTACATTATTAGTGGGAGCCAGGTATGGCGACACACACTTGCAATCCCAGCACTCCTGAGGCTGAGGCAGGAAGATCACCCCACGCAGTTTAAGGCCAGCCTGGGCTACGCAGCGAATTCATAGCTAGACACTGTCTCAAAGAACAAAAAACAAGACAAAACTTTGTTGATGGGAATGTAAACTCTACCATCGCTATAGAAATGAGAATGGAGCATCCTCAAAAGCTAAAAATAGAAAATAGATTCGGCCCCACTATCCCCCTTCTAGGTATCACAGAGCTGAAGGTATCACATCCGAGTGACACATCCACACCCCTATTTATAGCAGCACCATTCATAGTAACTAGATCTTGGAAGCAGCCAACATGTCCATCAACAGGGAAATGGACAAAGAAGTGTATGTACAGAGAAGGGAGTACTACTGTGCCATAAAGAGGGACACATCTGAGTGACCCGTGGGAAAATGGGTGTCCCTGACACCAAATGTTCAGTGAGAGCAGACGCAGCTTACGTGTCACACGGTTTCTCTTATGTGAGCAACTCAAAATATAAGTAAACAGCAAAATAAGAAAGATAATAGGGGCAGGGAAGTAGCTTGGTGGTCTAAGGGCCTGCCTGGCGAGCGCAAGGACCCAGGTTCGATCCTGGGAGCCACATGCTGTGCTGGCCTGCACTGTGTGGACCGGGCGTGGTGGCGCATATCTGTAATCCCAGTGCTGGGGGAGGCTAAGACAGGAGGATCACTATGACCCCAAGCTGCCTAGTGAGACCCTGTTTCAAATACATAAATAAATCTCTCTCTCTCTCCCTCTTTTTTTAAGATAGATAATAGTAGATAGGGAGTGAAACTTGGAGAAGGAGACAGGGGTAAAGAGGGTAGGGGATAGGGCGGGGGAGATGGCTCAGTGGAATATGTGTTTTCCTGGCAAGCACAAGGGCCTGAGTTCAATCCCCAGTTCTGAAAACAAACAAACAAACAAACAAACAAACAAAAAAAAAAAAAGGGGAGGGGAAAGGAAGAAAAAGAGCATTAAGCTGTGCTGTGTCCATGTGCCAAGTCCCCTCCAGGAATGTGGCCCTTACGCACAGTAAATGTGCTAATAAAAATTAAAATTGAAAAAAGTTGACCCTGTTCTGAACTTTGCACAATATATACACGTATTTAGACATCACGTAACTCCCCATAGATATGTATGATTAAAATTTATAGATAGATAACACTTTTATGAATCAGTTGTAAAAATGTCTTCATGTTCAGAGGTCCTGTAGCCAAATCCACATTACTGAATAATGGTGGAAACTTCGCATGTGGGGTCGCTTCCTTCTGCCCAGCCCTGCCAGACCTTGGCTCTGGCGCCCCATCCGGTGGGCTCTGCCCTCACGGGAGCAGTTTCCCTGGCCAGAGATCCGGTAGAGCTGCTAGCAGAAGGAAAACGAGGCCTTGGCAGCAGCCTCCCCAAGGGCTGGGTCCTCTCTCCACCGGGTGCACCTTGCGCAGAGCTCTGGGCTGAAGGCCCTTTCCGATCTGCAGCGGGCGGCTCTCTGGCACTGGGAGGTGCGTCTGTCACCAGGGGTGTCTCCCCGATTGGCCCAACGTCCTCCACCAGGACTGCTCCTGAGCCTGTCCCACTCAGGAGTCCCAGGGCTCCCAGAGTGCCTGGCCCTCAGGGCTCTGACCATTGAGGGAGGTGGCGCCAGCCCTGGGAGCTGGACACGGCGACCACGACCCGCTTGCTCCCCTGCCACCCCCCTCCCCATGCCATGCTGTCCTGAGAATGCTGGAGCTTTTCCTGAGCGCTCAGAACAGCGAGCAGCCGCTTTCACTCTCCCAAGTATGGCATGTCTCCGGGGTGAAGCCAGGTCTCACCCACAAAGACAACATCAACATGTGCCGGAGATTTTATTCTACACGTTCATTATCAGACGAGATCAGGAAGAGCAGAGCCCACTCCAGGTCCGCTGGAGGAGCAGGGGCTTCTGTACTGACCAGGAGAGGCTTTTACCCAGGGATGTCGCAATTAGACACAAGGTTGGTCACATCCCCTGCGGCAACGAAACTGCAGCTCGGAGCGTCAGTTCTGCTGGACAGAAGTCGCCGAGGAGCACGTAACCCCCCTGCACTTGGTGTCCTGAAAGCTGGGCGCAGCGGGGGAGGTTGCGGGTGCTTTGTCTCCAAGAAGCAAAGGGTATCGGGAGGCACCCAGGGGACGCCGTCACCACAGGACCTGAGAGAGGTGCCTTTATCTTTCTACTTCCCAGTTTGGGTTATTCTGTTTCACACCAGAGCTCACATCTCACCAGTATCGAAGTATGAAGATAGGCCCAGTGGCAGAGCCTTCAAACCCCAGCGCTCGGGAAAGCTGAGGCAGGAGGCTCCGAGGCCAGGCTGGGCAAACCAGCAACTGAGCAACCGTCTCTCTCACACACAGATAAAAAGTAAATGGGCTGGGACCAAGGGCAGTGAAAAGGCCCTGAGTTCAAGCCCCAGTGTTGCGAAAACAGGCAACATTGACAATGGCAGAGGTGTGTCACTGTCACCAGTTTGGACAAGGAAGAAAGAGGCTTGGTGATTTCTCCACAGAATCGACCAGAGTAGCATCTACTCCATTCCTGTGCTGTGCTCAAACAGTGCTGGCGGCACCAGGATAGCCTTAGCAAAGTTAATCTCCAGGAGAGGCCTGAGACGGCTGGAGGGATAGAGTGGAAGGGGACAGCTCGGGATGGTCCCAGAGGGACCCAGGGACAGAACTCCAGGTGCTCAGCCAGATCCCCCTGTGGTTCTTCTGTGTCTGATCCTCTGTGTCTGATCCGTGATGAGAGTGGATAAGGCAAGCTTTGGAGAGACTCTGTCCCACGCTGGGCCAGCAGGGGGCCCGCTGCCTCCACCACCTGACCACTGTCCTGGCTTGCTCATTCACAGGGCTGGAGTCTCCTGACGCTGTCCAGGGCAGCCGACCCCTGGGTTAGGGAGCTTGAGTCTGGTTGGTCCAGGTCTCTGGACAGAAACTGGAACAGGGACTGACCCTGGTCCTTGGGATTCGAGGCCCAGCACCTGGGACTTTCACAGAAAATTTACTTCTCGGCGTTTTCTCTGCCTCCTTTTCAGATGCTTGCTGCGGACACTGTGGAACAGCATCGACTTCATGAGTGAATGTGTGTGTGTGAGGCCAGTCGTGCGAGGGGACATCACTTGGCGACTGTGTCACTGGGCCTGCTTGTGCCTAGTGGTACCTTCCCTAGGGTCTCAGGAGGTGGCCCTGTCCCCGACTGAGAGGCAGTGGTGTGCCTGCCTGTGCTTTTGTGACTGCATATTCGTGCATGTGTCCCAGGACCGCTGCCTCAATCATGTGACTGCACCATGTAGCACATAGTGATTGAGTGCCTCCGAAGTCAACAATGTCCTTCAACCCAGAAGGGAGGCACAGGGCTGTCCTCCAGCACTTGGGAGGCTGAGGCAGGAGAATCAGGAAGTTCAAGGTCTATCCCGCCTCCACAGCCTGACTT
>NW_004524653.1:1417856-1424228 GCF_000260255.1 Octodon degus
TTAGACCACTGAGCCATCTCGCCAGCTACTTCCCTGTTGCCAAAATCAACGAATAGTTTCAATTTCCACTACTTCCTTCCAGTGATACCAAGTGTGTTTACAGGGTACATGTGTCAGCATACTGCATGTGTGTGTCTGACACGCACACACTTGTACCGTCCCCCACATTTCTCTCCTAAGCTGGGGGTGGACCAGGGCCCCGCCCCCAATGCCAAGCGCAGCTGCACCCCTCGACACCACCCCTCCTCTCCTGTTGAACACACAGGTGTGGCTCACAAACCCACACTTGGCTACTTGGATTTAATGACAGCCTTGCAAAGTGGTAAGGTACTGGAGTAGAAGGGGCTCTTTCATTCTCTCTCTCTCTCTCTCTCTCTCTCTCTCTCTCTCTCTCTCTCTCTCTCTCTCTCTTTTTCAGAACCGGGGATTGAACTCAGGCCCTTGCACTTGCCAGGGAAGTGCTTATTCCACTGAGCCATCTCCCCAGCCCCTTTCATTCTCTTTTGTCTTTTTTTTTCTTTTCTCGCTTCTAAACAGCTCCCGCTTGGTGTCCTCATTTTATAGATGAACACACTAAGGCTCAGCTAGTGGAATGTTGTGCTGATGGTCCCCAAATGAATCAGACCTCAAGAGGACTTACCCTCTTGTCTCATGTTGCTCCTGCCAACATATTTTTCCCATTCCTTGGGCCAAATTAGTTGGCCCTGCATGGGATTGCTTATACTGGGAGCAAGATGCTTTTCCACCAGGAATCTACAGGACTGGACTTTCCCCTTCCACTCTGGTGCCAACCAGAACAAAAGGTGCCTTCTCATCCCTGGCTTCAACTGAAGGGAAAGAACCCTTCTGGGGAGAGAACCCTAGGAAGGAGGTGATGCCTAGGGAGTTGTGTGAATACGCATTAGGTCATCGCTTGAGGTTTGAAAAATTCCTCACTCTGGATGTGGTTTCCAAGGGTGCTTGCCCACTGCCTATCCTTCCGCCCTCCTGAAAAATGTGCATTCCTTTTTCATTTTTTTGGTCCCACAGGGATCGAACTTAGGACCTTGTGCTTGGTAGTCAGGCGCTTATAATGCTGGGCTATATCCCCAGCCCTCTTTTATTTACTTTTTTGGAAAAGCATCATCAAGATATAGTTTGTGGATCTGGGGATCCATAGCTCAGTAGCACAGCACCTGCCTGGCAGGCACGAGGTCCTGAGTTTGATTCCTAGTACCAAAAAAAGAAAAATACCACATAGTTTATGTATCAAAAAATCTACCTACTTTGAGTGTGTAATTCATTTACTTTTAGCACATTTACCGACATCTTTATTATACTCCAGCCTTCGTGCCCTCATCCCTAGCCACAGGCAGCCACTTATCACTTCCTGTCCATAAATTGCCTTTTCTAGATATTTCATGCAAATGGATTCATATTCTACGTGGTCTCTTGTATAGAGCACAGGTTGTTGATGGTCACCCATGACATCGCGTGTAGAAGAGCTTATTGCATTTTTATTTCTAGGCAGTATCCCGTTGAATGGCTATGCCATATTTTATGTCTCCATTTACCAGTTGCTGGGCATTTATGTCATTTCCAGATTTTGTTAATTCTGAAAAATACTGCTATGAACACTGTCGTATGATTCTTTAGCAGTCATATGTTTTCATTTCACTTAGGTAAATTCTAAAATGTTGAAAAATAAAAAATAAAAAAAAATAAACAGCTCCCGCAAGTCTGGCTCACAGGACACGCAGCTACACCCCACTGAAGGACGAGCCGCTTGCTCTGGGCCTCTGCGCTCTCCTGCAAAGCCAGTGTTGCAAAGACATTTGCAAACCGGTTACCCAAGTTGACACTGGAAGTGCTGGCCCGGCCAGAAGGAGGACCTCAAGAGAGAAACAGTTATCAAATGGACCCCTTCATCCACACTCCCAACCCCAGGGCTTCCTGAAGGGAAGGCCATGGGGACACAGCTGCTGAGGATGTTCAGCCTGGTGCGGCAGAGGCAGGAGGGTCTCCAGCCAGCGGCAGGGTGAGTAGCCTGGAGATGCCCTGCTCCCAGGTCCTCGTTCATTCCCTGATGTCAGTTCTCGCTGGATTTTCTTCATTTCCATGTTTGTTTCTTTGTTTGAGACAGAGTCTCGCAATGTCATTCACACTGGCCTGGAACTATGTACCCTGAGCTGGCCTCAAACTCACAGCAATCCTTGGCCTCCCAAGTCCTAGGATGCCAGGTGTGTGCCAGCACACCCGGCTCTGGTTGGATTTTACAATAACTGCTGTTGAAAGTGTCCCAGCTGACAGAGAGGGGCTCTAGGACCAACTCAGGTGTGTGTCAGGAGCTGGGGATGTTGGCAGAAGCTCCCGAACACGGGGCGGCATCCCAGAAAGACCTGTGGGGGGAGTGTGTGTGTGTGTGTGCAGGTGTGTGACGTCTCCCTCTGCTCACACACTCTCCTAAACCACTATTTTCAATGAACAAAGGGACACAAACTTTTAAAAAGTCTAAGCCATGCGCAGTGGCACATGCCTATAATCCCAGCACTCAGGAGGCTGAGGCAGGAGGATCAGTGCAAGTTTGAGACCAGCCTGGGCTACAACGTGGGTTCAAGGCCAGCCTGAGCTGCATAGTGAGACTCAGTCTCAAAAAGACAAAAAAAGTTAGACAGTCACACTTTTAACTTCCTTTCTATTGGGGTACAAATTTCTTTTCCTAATTAAAATATATTTTTAAAAATTTTGTTTGTTTGTCTTGTGACTGGGTATCACTGTATAGTGCAGGCTGACCTTGAGCTCACTTTGTAGCCCAGATTGAACTTAAACTCGCAGTGGCCCTTCTGTCTCAGCCTCCTGAGTGCTGGGATTACAGGTTTATGCCACCATGCCTGGCTGATTTTCTAAGTGTGTGTGTGTGTGTGTGTGTGTGTGTGTGTGTGTGTGTTTGGTGGTACTGGGGATTGAACTCAGGACCTTGCACTTGCCAGGCAAGTGCATTCTACTGAGCCATCTCCCCAGCTCCTAAATGTGGTTCTGATGTAAGATTTTCTTTGATAGCACACTGACTCCCTTTTTCTTTATTACAAGCATGAGTTTATTCATGGGAAAATATCAGGCAAACGATGGTGCCGGTGGCATGCGACAGTCTCTCTTTCACCAATGGTCTGAGCCCAGGAGGGTCATCGGGGTCAGCGACAGGGGCAGCAGCTGCCACCCGGGCGTGAGGACCAGCTAAGGGGCAGCTGTGTGCAGCAGGGTGGTGACCCAGCAGGAGGCAGTCTCACAGCAAGTCTTGAGCACACAGCCAGGCGTCAAGGGTGACACATCCACGCGAAGCAGGCCCTAGTCTTATCTCACAGGCCCCAGGCCCTCTGGGCCATTTGGGGCAGGCTGTGACCTCGCTGGCTCCCCGTTGGCCCCAACCTTTGCCACCACTGCACCTCAGCCTTGCTTTTCCCTCTACGCTGTAGTGCGGTGGAAGCCAGGGTCTTCCTGCTGAGCCACATCCCCAGGTTTTTAACCAATTTTTTATTTTGAGACAGACTTGCACTTTGGATCCTCTTGCCTCAGCCTCCTAGGGTGCATGAGGACAGGCGGTGCCATTGGCACCAAGGACAGCTCTTTTCCCCAGGGTTTTTTTGTTTTGCAAGGACCCCACCCAGCCTACCCCAGGGCACACTCTGGCTCTGTGGCTGCCCGGCTGTGGGATTCCGGCCGACCCTAATCCCGCTAGCTGTATATTTGGTGCATGAACCGTGCTCACTTTTGCAATTATGGTTTTTTAAAAACACACAACCTAAACTCCCCCCATTCCGTTGCTAACTGCGCCTCAGATCCTCAGAGCTGTGACAGCCACTCCCCACCTTCCCCCCCTCCCAGCCCCCTGGCTCCAGGCCTGGCAGCAGCGTTCAGCGCAGGCTCCATCTGTCCACAGCCACTGCCCATGGAGCCAGGCGTGCTGAGCGCCACCCTTTCCAATAGTTTCTGCTCTTGGAAGCCGAGGGTTTCAGCTCAGCTGCACAGGCCGCCTCATTGGACTTGTGATCCTCCTGCCTCAGCCTACTGAGTGCTGCGGTTATAGGTACAGCCAAGGGGCCAGCTTTGAAGATTCCTCAAACAGATATCTGGACCGACGGAGGATGGACAAGTCCCCCGGAAGGAATTCTCGTGAGAATGCGGACCCTACCACAGAGGAGTTTTGACTTCGGTCCAGGGTTCAGGTCTAACCGCGCCTCCACTTGTTTGTCCCCAGGAAAGGTCAGAGGCCTTTGGGGACCTCAAGGCATCAGCACTGTCCACAGCTGTCGCACATCACTTCCCGCTGTTGGCCCCAGGGCCTTTGCACGCCTGCCCTCTGTTGCATGGTCCCCACACACCGCACACCGCTCACACACACCACACCCATCACACCCTCCTCCCTCCCTACCCGCTCTTACTGCAACGTGGCGCACGCGCGGAGCGCTCTGCGCGGCTCCCGAGTCTCCCCGGTGCACCTCGCAGGTCGGCGCGGACACCGCAGGCAGCCCGGCTCCGGCTCCGAGCGAGTCCGCCCGGCTGGGGCTGTTTTCGTCCCCTTCTCCCCGCCCCCGGGACTCAGTGCGCGCTCGGCTCGTGGCACTAGCGTGCGCGAGGGGGCGCCCGGCTGGATGCAGGTGCCCGCTCCTCCCGCCTGGGCTGTGTCGCCCCCTCGCGGCCACCACGGTCACGCAGCGGTCCCTGAGGGGGCCGTTTCCCTGGCAACCAGCGGGTGCCGCGCTCGCGTCTCAAGAGCTGCGTTTCCGGGAAGGGAGTTACCGCGTTCTGTGCGACTACGAGTGTGGACCCCGCAGCCCGTCCGGGACGCGGCGCTCGTGCGGACGCCGTGGAGACCCGGAGCGCGCGGGCTGGGGGCGGGCGGGTCTCGGCTCCCCTCGCGGGTCGCGCTGCTGCAATACCGCCCTGGCCGGGGTCCCGCCCGGCCCGCGTCTGCGCCCCCTCCGGCCGAGGACCTTGCGCCCTTGGCGGCCGGCGACAGAGCCCCGCGTCCCCGGAGCTGGCGGGCGCTGCTCTGTGTCCACGCGCTCTCCCGCGACGGCGGCTTCCGTCCTTGGGGCCACCAGGCGGCATCCTGCGCAGCGCGACCTGTCCCAAAGGGACCGCGCTGTCGCCCCGAGCACCAGTCTAAGTGTCCACTGGTAAAATGGGGAAAATAAGACACCTGCCCCATACCGAGGGCACACAGTGGCGCGCGCGCGCACACA
Source organism: Octodon degus (assembly GCF_000260255.1). Classification (NCBI taxonomy): domain Eukaryota; kingdom Metazoa; phylum Chordata; class Mammalia; order Rodentia; family Octodontidae; genus Octodon; species Octodon degus. Next base: position 1,423,079 of record NW_004524653.1, read on the forward strand.
CAAAAATTCCCTTTTAAAAATCTGGATTTCTTGAGTGTGTACTGGGAAAGTAACTTAGACACTCTTGTGAACATAAAAGGCGGAAGGAGTAATATTGTCCCCTTGCGTATTTTCTGCACGAAAAGCTAGAGTTAAACGAAGTTGCTTAGGCACCCTTTTCACAGTGTGACCTCACTGGTCATGGTGACCGGTGACAGACACCTGTAATCCCAGCTCTGCTCTTGGGAGGCTGAGGCAGGATTCTTTAGTCGAAGGCCAGCCTGGGCTAAATAGTAAGACCCTGTTTTATTTTTACTCTATTTATTTTGGTGGAACCTGGGATTGAACTCAGGCCCTTATCCTTGCCAGGGAAGCACTTATTCTGCTGAGCCATCTCCCTGGCCCTGAGATCCTGTTTTAAAAACAAAAAGAATGTGACTTTGACAAGAGAGGAAGAGGCAGGCAGCTTCCATCTTGGCTTCTCTTGAACACTAGGAATGAACGAATGCTCTGTGGCTCGAAGGAGGTGGGGTGGGGCACAGCTATGGAGCCCCTGCTGAGCACAGGACCTGGGGGCATCCGGGATGGCAGCCGAACTCAGGCCTGCACAGCTCCACCAAATCCTCAGGTTGGCCCTGACAGTGGACGGGAAAGTGGGCCTGAGGTGGATCAATTATTTAAGTGAGCTAGGGTAAGTATGGGCAGCGCTCCTGCACGCCAGGGTGGCTGTACTTTAAATATGCACCATAAAGAACATACTAACTGGGAAATCCCTGGACAGCTCGTCGCCATCCCAAGCCCCCAGGACACAGACAGTGCGTGTGAGGCTCCTCCTGTTTTCTTTTAATCCACCCGTACACATGTGCTGAGTGGCGAAAATCAAATTACTATCTGGAACTCACAGAACAGAACGAACAAAGGTACTTTTCTGGTGGGAAGAATACATTCTCCCTAACTGAATCTTTTCATTTTTAAAATTTTATCGAGACAGGCCTGCGCCAACATTCCTGGCTTAAATCATTTTAAGTTCATAATGCTGGGGGGGCCTGGCCTTAGCTCAGTTGTTTAAGTGGCAGCTTCCACAAAGCTGTCAGCCTCAGGTTGCTGGAGTTCGATCCCCACAACACTCCTGCCAGCCAAACCACGCCTTAGGGCATTCAGAGCAAAAAAA
>NW_004524653.1:1424328-1459339 GCF_000260255.1 Octodon degus
GGCTCGGTGGTCTAAAGCACCTACTTAGAACAAGCAACAAGCTTAGCAAAGCACAGGGACCGCGGTTCAATCCCCAGCACCACATGCCAGCCAGCCCCGCCCCCTGGTGGGCTGAGCTGGCCGCAGACACACACATAAATAAATAAAAAAATTAAAAAAAAAATTGAAGTTCATAATGCTGGACTTTGTAATTCTTTTTTTTAAAGTTTTATGTATGTGTGTGTGTGTGTGTGTGTGTGTGTGTGTGTGTGGCCAGCTCAGCCCACCACGGGGCAGGGCTGGCTTGTGGTGCTGGGGGATTGAACCGTGGTCCCTGTGCTTTGCTAAGCTTGTTCTAAGGAGGTGCTTTAGACCACTGAGCCATCTCACCAGTCCCTGGGCTTTGTAATTCTTAAGTCATTAGGAATCTGTTCCCCATTTTGCACAAATCAGGCACTACAAAGGTAACTAGTGTCTCTGGGCATGCTAGGGCATCCTTCCTCCAGCTCCGCATAGCCCTGGGGACATCTTGGCTTCTGTTGAACACTAGGAATGAACGAGTGTTCTGCAGCTCAAAGGAGGTGGGGTGGGGTGCAGCTCTGGATCCCCTGCTGAGCACAGGACCTCACGGTCAGGAGCGTCATGGGGCTGCTGTGTCCTTGTCAGGCCCTTTCTTCCCACCCGCAGCTCGTAAGAAAGCAAGAAAAGCAAAGACAAAACCAACAGTGCCCTGGCTGCGCTGCGGCCTAGCGGTCATTTCTTCACATGGCAGGGAGAAGGGCCTCACAGGCGGGAACTCTTCAGAACACTTTTATTAGTTTGGATATTGTTCACCAACACGCCACTCCTCCTCTCCTACTCTGACACACCAGTGCTTTCATTCAGGAGTCTCTCCCCATACTTCATATATTGTAACACAGGCCTGCGGGTCTATAGGAAAGTCTGGGCCGTACAGCCGGGTGTTATTGCCGCTTGTCAAGACTGCTTTGAGATTACGTACTTTGGACAGAAATTGCATAAGGTCCTTCTCAAAGTGGGTTAAGGTGTTGAATGCATAGTTTTTGCTTGAGCAGCCATGTTGCGCTTTCTTCAGAGGAGAGCGAAGTGGATAGCCTCGAAGGCCAGGAGAGTTCTGCTCCTGTCAAGAAAGACAGTCAGGGTGAATAATTCCGTCAACCTTGCTGGTTTTGACACAGTCCTGAGAAAGATGAGTTCACCTAAGGTTCTATCACTGCTTTTGTTTCAGGGAGAGGCAAACTGGCAAAATCTGGTCTGCACCTTTTTATTTTTCCTGGTACCAAGAATCAAACCTGGGAGCTTGCGCTTGCCAGGCAGGCACCTACGCCACTGGACTAGAGCCCCAGCCCGTGCACCTGTTTTTGTAAATAAAGTTTTATTGGAACACAATCATATTCACTCATTTGTATATGGCCGCTGGCTGCTTTCAGGATGTAGTGGCAGACCTGAGAGTGGTTGCCACACAGGCTACATGGCCCACGAGGCTGATACTGTCTACCACCTGGCCTTTCAGAGTTCGCCTGCTCCTGCTCTGGTCACTCTGGACACAGTGTCATGAAGTCTACACGTCTGGAGGAAAACCCACCACCTTATTTCTCTGCCCTTTTCTTCCTACCTGAAAGGGCTATGGAGTTACTTTGGGGACCAGCAGTTACTACTCTGTCCTGTAGTGCAGGCTTTCCATTTGTGTTTCTTAGGATACTGATAACCTTCCCAGAAGTTCAGGAATTTGTATTCAGTTAAATTTTAAAAATCAAGGGGCAGCGGCTTTGGCTCTGTGAACAGCATTGACCTCAAACACACACCAAGTTCTGGAATCTATCCTCAATTTGAAGAAATTCACATCACAGGAACAACAGGGAGCCGGTAACAGGTCATCTTTGCTTTTCCACATCTGTGGATTTGAAGACTTCGTGAGGGTACATTTCTTCAGCCAGTGAGAAGGCTCTAGGTTTATCCCTAATACCACCACAAAAAACCAAACCAAACCAAACAAACAAACAAATGGGAAAAGGAAAAAGAAAGAGCTGTCCTTACCTTGGCTTTTGCCTTCTCACCGTGTCCCCGAAACTTCAGGATCACATACAGCATGACGGCAAAGAACAGCCACAGCCATTTGTTGGCCAGCCAGCTGTGCGCATACATGGGCAGGTTGGGCCGGACCCGGGAGTGCGCCCCGCAAGGCACCTTCTCCAGGGGCTCCGAGGCTTTGTCCCTCAGAGGGAACATGAAGGCCTCTCCGCAGGAGAGGTACAGAGATAAGAACAGCAGCCCACTCAGCGCCCGCATGGTGGGCAGTGAGTGCTCATGGTGGCTCTGTCCCCGGCCGGGCACTGGCCACTGTTGATGTCATAGAGCGCCCTGCCTGGGTGTCTATAGCCATTGTGATGTGTTGGAGCAGGGCGGCCCTGGGGGTCAGGCGCAGGACCCTGGGGGGGGTGGAGATGTCCAGCAGGCAACAGGAGAGGAAGAGGATGGAGGCCAGCTCCTTGCCAGTGCTGATGCTTTGCTGGGAGGGGCTGCTGGCTCTTTCTCCTTCACCTGTTGGACCAAGGCGTTGTGGGGGGATGGGAGGCAAAGGGTCCCATGGGGCCGCGTGCAGCAAGACAGATGTCAGCCCACCCTCTTATCATTCCATGTGGCCTGCATCGTCCCCCCACATAATGACTTGCCATCATCTAAGTATTAAGGGGAACTTAAAAAACTTGTTTCGAAAACAGATATTTCGGAAGCACTGGGCTTCCACTGCCTGACAGGTCACCTACCTCACCAAAGCGGGCCATCCCCAGGGGAATTTAGAGGACCTTATGGCTGGGCAGGGTGACTGAGATAAGAGGATTGCAAGTTTAAGCAGTTTGAGCTCCACCTGGGCAACACAGTGACCTACAGACCGTCTCACAATAAAAAGTTTTGGTGCTGGGGATAGAGCTCAGTAGCCTAGCACCTGCCTGCAAATGCAAGGTCCTGAGTTTGAGTCCTAGTACTAAAGTGTTTATAAGGGGCTTAGGATTTAGGTCGGTGTGAAGGCCCTGTGTTCATTTCTCAGAACGACTCCATCAATAAATCCACAGGGACAAGGACAGAGTGCTAAGCAAACAGAAACTGGCTGCTCCCCCCACTCAGGCTTTCAGGGAAGATGACCTTAGAGGGGACAATGTGGGTGGAGCTGAGATCCCAAGGTGTCAGCTGGGATTTGAGGAGGAGACGCTGAGGCTGCCACAAGGACCCTAGGGTGAGGACGACCCGTGTGACAGCTCAGCCCCAAGTCAGGGATTCACCCAGCCTTACCAATGTATCTGAAAATGTCACTCTGTAGAAATGCCGCTCAGTGCCTACAGGGCTCACACTGTCCCCTGGGTCACTGTGCAGAGACCTCCCTAAGGTGCGTTTGGACTCGGGACTTTCCATTGCTCCTTCACTGTACCTCTCTGTTGAGCTCTAAGCAGCGATACAGGGGTTCTGAGAGCCTGTGTGAAACCCCAAGGAGACTGTGCACGCCTGCTGCAAGCATACAACTGTCACCCAGGAGTGGTGCCACCTGGTGCCCGAGGCCTAACATCACAGACCTGCGCACCCGACAGCCCCTGCTGGATAGGCCCATGTGGGATGCCAGAGGTGCTGGTGTCCACAGCTTCTGGCCAGGGACGGCCTGTGTCCTGCCTGGAGGTTTGTCCTCAGCAGGACACCGTCCTGTCTCCTCTTATCAGTATCTGCAGCTCTGCTGTCAGTGAGGCACCAGACCCTGGGTGGTGCGGAGGACTCACAGCAGAGCCGCTTGGTGAGTTCTGTCACTTGCTTTTTATTATTTGGAAATGTTCCTGTGTGTCTGAGGACTGGAATCTCTTTTCCTCCTACAAGAGTTCAAAGGTCGGGCTACTTTTCAGTAAATGGGGCCAGGGGAAAACAGGAATTCTGGGAGGCCTTGAAGTCACATTGGAGTGGAGGGGACTTGGCGGGCAGCCCCGTAGGAACCTAGCTGGGCAAGTCCAGGGAGGTGGAGAGTAACACAGACTAGCCAGAGCCGCCTGCCCTCCTGGTCCCTGAAAGCTGCCAAGGGCCTGGGCCCCAGGTGGATGAAGGAAGCGCTAGGCGATGTTCCGCTATGAGCCTCCAGCTTCCACTACCGACGGACCCTGGGCACGCCTAGGTTGGACACAGGTGAGCTGTGGCTGGGTGGCACTGAGCAGAGCAGACATGGGAGCCCCAGGATACCTGGGAAGTGGATGACAGTCCCTGCTTCCCTTCTGCGTGATGCTGAATCCCATGAGCAGGCTACTGAGCCCCCAGCTCTTGAGGGCAGCCGAGAACCAGGCCAGCTGTGAGCTTCCCACCGGCCACTGCCTTGGGTGCACCCAGGTGTCGCGCTGGCACTCTGGCAGGACAGTGCCGCCGACAGTGGTGAAGAGCGCTCCGCTTACAGGGCCAAGGCCGGACCTCTGAGTTCAATGCCTCCACCTTGCGTCCAGAAGATCCGCGGGCCTGCCAGGGGAGGTCCCACAGCTGTGCAAGGTCTTTGAACCTTGGCAGGATACTGTCCTGCCCACAGAAGCCGAACCAAACCAGAGTGCGGGCCTACTCAGGACCCAGCCCCAGCTAGGCGCTCTGAGACCTCACCGTTTAAGGCTGAGGACACTGATGGGGTCTGTGAGAACTGGATGCATTCAGAACAAGCAGGGGCCGGGGAGGTGGCTCAGTGGAATAAGCACTTCCCTGGCAAGTACAAGGGCCTGAGATCAATCCCTGGCTCCACAAAATAAATAAAGAAAAATAAAAAATAAAACAGTAATCCACTCTAAGTCCTTTGTGGTCTTAGAAAGTAGCACAAATACAGGAACCAAGAAAACATTCAGCACAACCAGTGCAGCATGGGGGTGCACACTGTGATCCCTGCACTCCGGGCTGAGGCAGGAGGAGGATCACTGGGAGTTCAAGGCCAGCCTGGGCTATATGGTGGGAACCAGCCTCCCCCCTTTTTAATGTATCTGATACAGGGTCTCACTACGCAGCTCAGACTCCTAGTGATCCTTCTGTTTTCAGCCTCCCCAGTGCTGGGATTACAGATGTGCACCACCATACCTGGACTTGGTTGAGGGCTCAGCAGGCCCAGGGATAGGGCCAGCATGGCCGGTGGTGCTGGGGATCAAACCCTGGTCCCTGCGCTTGCCTAAGCACTTAGTGTGAGCTATCTCACTGGCCCTGTGAGACCCTGTCTTTAAAAACCAAAACCAAAACCCACCCCCAAATCAGTGTAAAACTGTCTCATTAAAGCTAATATAGGGAAAAATTAAAAACTGGTAAAAATGGTCATGAAAATAAAAATGTAATGGCAAAAACTAGTAATATCTGACAGATTAGTCCTTCAAAAGTGAAAATAGAGCATGGGCTATGCTAACAATTTTAGCCAAATAAAAAAATAAGACTGTTACAAAAGTAAAGACCCTAAAACAGCTTAGCTGGGCATACGGCGTGCCAGAGAGGGAAGCAGAGTGGGAGCCTTGGTCATCCAGAGGCCTCGTGGCGAGGCCTGCGCGCTCACATCTCGCTGGCTGCCTGGGCAGCTTCGAGGGTGACTTCAACGCTCAAGATACATAAGGCCCCAAGGTCACGCTCCATTCCTTGACCTTCTGCTGAGGAAAGGCAGGATCCCCGAGTTCATGGACTCACTGCTGCCCCTGGTGGTGCAATGCTCAAGTTTTGAGACAGGGAATCACCAGACAGCCCAGGCTGGACTCAAACTCGCAGTGTCCTCCTGCCTCAGCCTCCTGGGCCACCACGCTTGTGGCAGGTCTGTCATTATCTCAGCGAAACATCACGTGAAGGGAGAGCGGAAGGGTAAGGGAAAAGGCAGACGACTTTATTCTGTATCACATTATTAAGCACTCAGCTACCCTCTACTCTGCTCAAAATGAGGACAGACCCCTCGCCCAAGCGTGCCGGACAAGGCTCGGCTCCTTCCAGAGCTGTGTGGTCAAGTGTTACCCAAGGGTGCCCGCAGGGCTGGGATCCAAAACTCCCCTTGGGCTGCTCCCCCAGCAGAGGATGACCGCAGCAGGGAAGCCTGGGCAGCGGGAAGTCGTCTTTTGCAGACCAAGAAGGCCAAGGTGCATAAGGGAGTGCCAGTCGTGAGCCGCCCTGCCCCTCCCCAGACCCTGTAGAGCCTCGCAAGAGTGACCACATGGGATGGGTCCGGCAGGGCGACTTTATAACGCAGTTCGCTCAGAAGCAATAGGACGTGTGGGTGACCCAGTGGGCCGACTCCTCCTTGGGGCGCTTGGCGGAGCTGTGAGTAGTGAAGAGGGACTTGTAGGTCTCAGACTCTTCGCTGTCTGCAATGGACCGCTTCGGGGCTGCGCCGGGGGGCTTCCCCGCCTTCCCAGAGGAGGTCCCACTCACTGCTGCTGGGAAGCAGAAAGGCAGAAAGCTCTCAGGTCAGGCCCAGATCACCCCAGACACTGCGTGCTCTCGCTCACCTCTTTCCAGAGGCACAGGGGATCAGACCCATGCTCACCGGGCTCAAGCTCCTGGGCTCCCAGGGGCCACTGGCCCTTCTCCCCACCTCATGGGCACGCACTGTCTTAGCCTGGTGGGCAGTGAACTGCCTGGGCAGTGAGCTTCCCACCAGCCAAACCGTGCAGACCCACCTGCACCCCGGGGAGCCGAGGGGCCCTTCTTCTCCAGCCCGGGATCCTCAGGCTTGCAGCTCTTGATTTTGGATGGCCCTGGCAAGTCTGCAAAACACAACAGAAGCTAAACAGAAGCTGAACCAAACCAGGGTGCGAGCCTACAAAGGACCCGGCCCCCGTCCTGCTCTGGTGAGCATCGGCCTCTTTCCTGTCTTACCTTCACTGACGCCTGCACTCGAAACCGACTCTGCCGCCTTGGGCTTCTTTGTTTTCTGTAAAAAGAAAGCAGCTGCTGGAGGCTGGGTGCCTTGTGACAGGGACAGGAGCCATTCACCCTGGCACGCTCCCTGGCCTGGGGGATGTGGCTGCACCCAAGGACTTTGCCCCGCGTCCCTCCCAAGGGAGAACCTGTATTCCCCAAGTTGCATCCTTCAAACTCGAACTGAACATGACCAGTCTCACTGATCCAAGTCTCTGTTCACTTGGCAGCACTGAAGTGAAGCAGGGAAAGTACACCTGCCCGGGCGAAGGCTGCAGCATGCACACGCACTATGCCTTTCCTTTCAGGACCTCTTTTTCTGTGGTCAACTGCTTTGACATTTATTTATCTAACTATAAGGCCTGGAGACTTATACTAAGAACATTTGAGCTGTTCTCCTAAAATAAACCTGGATTGCTCTTGTTAGGTTTTAGGCACTAGAATTTCGTAACTCGGAATAGTTATTCTGGTCAGGAACAATTAAAAAAGGAATGAGCCATTCTAAAAATCACACAGCTGTGTTTGTACTGATTCAAATGCAGAAATTACTAACAGGACAATATTCATTTAAAGGACGTTAAAATGTCCTTTTCCTAAGTGTCTGCGTGGCAGCAAGAATGACACAGGGTAACTGCTTCGGAACACCCTGCTCCTAGCACCCTAACAGGACCTCTGCCAGGCGACACTCTTAACCAGGAACACACAGGCAATGTGACTTCCGGGGCTTGTGCAGAGCAAAAGCTTGCTCTCTTTACCCACACAATAATGCATGCAGGGGCCGGGGAGATGGCTCAGTAGGATAAGCGCTTGACTGGCAAACAACAAGGATCTGAGTTCAATCCCCAGTTCAGCAAAAAAAAAAAAAAAAAAAGCAAGCATGCATCGGGCTTGTGAAGGTCACAATTCCAAACACATCTACTCATTTCTAAGGCTTCCACTGAGAGCTGAGTTATCTGAAAAGCACCAGCAATGAAGAGGTAGAGAGGAGCCGTGTCCGTCTCCAGCTGCGGGACTATTTGGGAAATATTTTGTATCTTGGCAGCAGTATCTACGAGGTGACAGACACTCCTGTGCGCACTCTGCGGAGGGGATCATCAGCTCCCCTGCGCTGCGGCAACCTGGCAGGAAGCCCGGACAGAGAAGATTCACTGAAATAAGATTCAAGAAAGTACCTGACACCCCAGGAGCTTCTTCTAGAACGCGGTTTCTCCCTTTTGCATGTTTCTAAAAGTGACTCGAGGGCAGCAATGGAGAACAAACAGATCCCTTTGGGAAACCGTCCTTGTCACGGGAGCCTCTAGTTTTTCCTTTCTCTCTGCTCTTGAAGTCAGAGTAATTAGAGAACCACTTAGAATTTCCGCACAGGCAGACATTCGGGTTTTAGCCTTAGTGCACTGCTATGTGCCTCGAGGCTCTGCACGGGGGGCTGCTCGCTGGTGCTGGATGGCTGCAAACAGCCGCGCAGAGAGAGCATCTGCATGTGACCCCGCAGCGCGGCTTGAGGACATTATGTTCTACTTAAGTGAAGTGAGAGAAGGAGCAGAGACCGCTGACCCAGCTCCCGACTACTCTGCGCTCAGGCCTCAGGGCAGCGCCGCCATGTGCACCTCCAGCAGCTGCTTTAAGCCGCCATGTGCACCTCCAGCAGCTGCTTTAAGTCTAACCACCACAAATTATTATTATTCCAAGGTGATGTGGATTCTGTAATTTCTTCTGCAACTGAAGAAACATACAAAGCAAAAAACAAAGATCTGAAAAACTCCCACCTCGCTGCATTACTCCGTCCCAGAAAGCTAGTCCCACTTTACGGCCATGTCCCCCGACGCTGCTGCCCTCGGGTGCTGACTCTGGTTTTCTCAGTTCCAGCATGCTCTTGCTTTTGTTCTGATCACACTGTTTCTCCCAAGTTTATCTTGAGTCTAACTTTTCTTTTTATGGTACCAGGGATTGAACTCAGTACCTTGTGTTTGCTAGGCAGGCGCCTGTGCCACTGAGCTATCTCCCTGACCCTTTTACATTAAAAAAAAAAAAAAAAAAAAAAAAATACCACTCACAAAAGATCTGTAGTATACAGCTAACACCTGCTCCTACTTAATAAATAATAAAATGCACTGTTGGGCCCAGGACTGATGGCCTTTTTTTGGGTGACACTGAGGCTCAAGTCTAGGACTTCTGGAACACTGAGCAAGTGCTCTTCCCCAGACCACACCCCAGCCCCAAGTGATTTTCTAATTTTAAGCTTTGGCACCAGGAATCAGACTCAGGACCGTGCGCTTGCTGCGCAGGTGCTGTCCACTGAGCTCTATCCCCAGCCTGATTTCTCACTGAGCCTCTTGTCATGCCACAGCACTGAGCAGCTTCCACTGCTCCCAGAATGTGGTGGTGAACCCGGGAGCAGGACACAGCCCAGCACTGCTCCCCAGGGCTTTCGCTGGGCTCCCAAGCCGGGTTCTGGAAGGAAGGCGCAGGAGCTGCATCCCCTGTGACACAGCTACCAAGCACCCCCCACCCTGAGTGTCCTGAGGGGCTGCGCCTGCTGCTCTGGGAGAGGAAAAGAAAGCGGGCACCCTCAGACCTGAGGCCGGCTGGAACCCAGGCTGCAGGGGCTCTGGCATGCTTCAAATGTGAGTGCCCCAGAACCTCTGCATTGTGGAAATGATGGTGACTGTCCAGCGCCCCTTCGCTTTACCAGCTATGCAAACGGACACGTATTCTTCTAAAGTGACAGCAACAGTTGCGGCTGCTGCCTCCCCTGAGAGCCTGCAAGGCTCTGCGCCACTTCCCTCCCAGCACCCCACGTCCCATGGGGGCGCTGTCCCTCCCACCTCACTGGCTGCGAGGACAGCACAGCTCACAGACCCACAAAGCCCTGCCCGTTACCTTCTCCTGCTTGGCTCTCAGCCGCCTCTCGTCCATCCTCTTCCTCAGCACCTCCACATCCTCCTTGGTGCCATTGAGCACGATGACGTCATCCTGCTGAAAGGCAGCCCCACACTGGAGGGCAAGAGAGCCAGGCCCGTCACCACCAGGGTGGAGGCCACCCAAGTCCCCATTCCCATCTCCAGCACTGTCCTGTCCTGCAGCTTGGCTCCCTCGGCTGTAAAGAGACTGACCCAAGGGCAGCCCTCTCAGCTGCGGGCAACTCCAGTCCCCAGCAAGCACTGATCAGCCTGGCGACAGTCTGTGGTGCAAAGGAAGGACAGACCTCGCCACGCCCGCTGAGACAGAGGAACCCTGGGGAGCATCTGACACCTCAAGGTGCAAGACAGTGCTATGAAAGAACTGGTAGGAAAACACGCTTTATGACTAGGACAAGCAATGCCATCTAATGCAAGAAAAAGCCACAGCCATAAAGTGAACATGGTCACTTTGCAACGGGACCGACTGCACTCAACAAAGTCAATGCACAAAGCTGCAAGCCAGGGGCTAAGAGAAAAGCTCTGTAGCACACACAGCACACGATTACTCAAACCCCCCTCCACACACTGGCCCGGAAACATTCCAGCTAAACAGAAAGGATGTGAACAGCCAGTCCTCTGGGCAGGATGTCCAAGGCTCAGGCTATTCGGCCTCTGAAGCCACCATTGGAGTCCAGCAGTGTCCCAGGACGGATCTCTGCCTGGTGGCCATTAGGAGAGAGGGGTGGCCAGGACCAGGGAGGGACAGATGCCCCAGAATGGCGCAGCTGGAGATCTGCTGCACAGCGTGGGGCCGGCTCTCGCCACACACGCAACTCAGTCTGCGAAACAGAAATGTTGGCTTATTGGGGGATAGCAATCACCTCATTGTGGATGCGTGGGTCAAAACATCACCTGTCACAATGAGATGATCGCTACTGTCCTCACCTTCCCTGGCACAGGCCCCAGCCCTGCCCCCGCCCCCAGCATGGTGGCCCACGCCTATAATCCCAGCACCCGGGAGGCCGAATACAGAAGGATCACCATGAGTCTGAGCTGTGCAGTGAGACCCTGCACCAAGCACAATAAGAAAAAAGAAAGTAGCGTCTAGCTCTCGGCTCACAGCTCAGGGGACAGAACCATAAAGCAAGCTTTTGAAAAGCAGGCTTGCGCTTCCCACCCAACACATCTCCCCCACCACGCCCTAGACCTGCACCTGCACTCAGAGCCCTCACCCTCACACGAAACTACCCCCAGCCCAGGTGCTGCACTCCCAGCCGCACTTCCTCCTCCACATCTGAGGCACCTCCGATCGACTTCCCAACTCTGCAGACTGGACTTCTCATCTCATGTGAGTGGAGCAGCACAGCGCTGGAGTGTGTGCCAGACCGGCCCGTCACTTAGCGGGACTCACTATTCCACGCATCAGAGCTATGCTGCCTTGTACTGCCTGTCTATAATCCAGCCAGTTTATTCATCCATTCACCAGCTCAGGACAGCTGAGTCGTCTGCACTTTTCGACCTCCATAAATAATACAGCTAAGAATATGTGAGCAAGGCCTTGTGAGAGCGCGTGCTTGTACTGCTCTTGAGGAGACCCAGCAGCAGGATGACAGGCTCACAGGCTGCCTCCGTCTAACCCTCGCAGGAAGTGCCTTATTTGAAGCAGAGGCTGCAGCGCTTCATGGGATTCCGGCCTGTGACGCTCGGCATCCTCTCCTGTGCTCCTTGGCCATCTGTGTATCTTCCCTGGAGAAACAGCTGCTTACATCCTTTGCCAATTTCTTGTCTTGTTTCCTTAACAGTGAGCTATAAAGAGCTCTCTATACATTCTGATTATGCCTATAAGTAATGCCTTATACTGGATAATTTATAAACAGAAATTAATTGCTTGTGGTTCTAGAGGCTAAAAGGCCCAAGACCAAGGAGCTGGCAGATGTGGAGCCTGATGAGGCCCATTCCTTGTGGGCGTAGCTGTCAATGCAACCAGGCTGTTGAGATGGCCCCACGTCCCTTTGTCACCACATGGGGGAGGAACCAAGGACCCCTCCTCAGGCCAGCAGCCGCAGGGCCTGCCCTCACGACTCAGCCACTTCCCAAGGCCTGACCATGGTGCTATTGTGCTGGAGATGGGTTCAGCCTGAGTCGGGGGAGGCCACATCATTCAGACTACAGCAAATTTGGATCCATGATTTACAAGGCCTTTCTGTGGGCTGGATAAAATCTTTTGAAGCACAAATCTCCAATGCTGATGAAATCCGATGTACCAATTTTCTCTTCTACCTCTATCCTACTGGTGCTGTTATTTTAAATCATTGTCTAGGGGCTGGTGAGATGGCTCAGTGGTCTAAAGCACCTACTTAGAACAAGCTAAGCTAAGCAAAGCACAGGGACCGCGGTTCAATCCCCCAGCACCACATACCAGCCAGCCCCACCCCTGGTGGGCTGAACTGGCCACACACAAACACACACAAAAAAAAAAAAAAAAAAAAAAAAAAATCATCATCTAACCCGAGATCATGAAGATTTACTCCTAAGAGGTTTACAGTTTTAGCTTGTATATTCAGGCCTATGACCCTCTGCATTCAGTTTTGTTAAAGGTTTCAAATATTTTTTGTTAATTCATTAGTACTGATTACAGAAAAAAAATAAGATTCCTGATTAAGCACATTCATGGTCCAGCCAGTAGGTTTTTTTTTTTTTTTTTGGTCTTTCTAAAAATGTATTTAGTACAGTGTATACAGGGTCTCACTATGCAGATTGGACACCATGCCCTGAGCCCCAGGAGATTACAGGGGCGCACCACCATGCCTAGTCTCAATCACCCTCTCAGTGTGCCCCAGAAGCAGGGTGGGGCTGGCACAGCACACAGGGGATCGAACCCCAGCCGCTGCGCTCTGCCTAAGCAGGTGCTTTAGTTCGCTAAGCTATCTGGCCAGCCCTAGCCAATGGTTAATTACCTTTTAAGCTTGATCCAGTATTGTCTTAACCAAAATAAAGGGGCACGGCCATGTGGCCTCTCAGAGGGTAGGTGTGCTGCGGCCCGGCTGGTCACCCTCCAGTGTCTCCTCTTGGAGTTGGACCTGGTTTACTACCAGCCTTTGTCAGAATCCACTGAGAAATTGGGTGGTTCTGCTTTTGTTTCCAGGCAGGAAGTCTGATTCGGAAATTCTGTGAGGAGACATGGCTGCACTCACAGGCGACAGTGTGCTCCCCACGGTGGACTGAAGCAGAGGAGGCTGTGTTCACCTCTGTGTACCACCAGGCAGGGGTCCAGATTCATTCTTCAGTGTATAGCTAAGCAACATTTTTTTTTTTTTTTTTAAATGTATTTGGTATAGGATCTACAGGGTGTTCAGGGTCTCACTACGTAGATTGGACTTGTAGCGATTCTCCTGTTTTCAGCCTCCCAAGTGCTGGGATTACAGGTGCGCACTACCATGCCTAGTCTCAGTAAGCCCCAGGGGTGGGGTTGGCAGGGATGCCAGGGATTGAACCCTGGCTGCTGCATCTGCCTAAGCAGGCACTTTAGTCCGCTGAGCTACCTGGCCAGCCCTAAATGTATTTATTTGGTTGTAACGAGGTCTCACTATGCAGCTCGGACCTATGGTGATCCTCCTGCTTTCAGCCTCCCCAGCGCTGGGATTACAGGTCTCTACCCCCATACCGACTCTGGCCGGTCAGTCCACCCTGGGTGGGGCGGGCCTGCACAGCACTTGCTGGGGCTCAAACTGCTGTTCCTGCCCTTGCCTAAGCTGGCCTAAGCAGGCGCTTTAGTCTGCTGAACTATCTCACTAGCTCTGAGCAACGTTTGCTGAAGTGTTTCCCTTCCCTCATTGAGTTGTTCATTTAATAAAAAAATCTATCAACCCTCAACTTGAAGGCTTATTTCTGAGCTCTCAATTTTATTCTGTGGATATGCCTATCCTTGTGCCACTACCACATAGCTTGCTTTTTTTTGAGCGTGTGGGCCAAAGAATTTACTGATATTTGTAAGAACACTTTAATTACATATTATAATCACAGGTATCTGAAAATACGCTATAAGTGAAGTCTGTTATTAGCCTGGTGCAGTGGCAGCAGCTACTGGGAAGCCCAGGTAGGAAGATCCCAAGCTGGAGGCCAGCCTCCTGCGCTTAGGGCTGGGGACCCCACCCGATGCTGGGACCTGGGTCACTCCCCAGTACCACAGCAGAAGGGTTCTACTATCAAAGCACTTAGCTCGACTCACTAGACAGTCACTGCAGAGCATAAGCACAGTCACATCATCCAGGGGGAAGCTTGTGAGGTAAGAGAACAGCAATGTTGCCAGGTCTCCTGTGTGCACCAGGGTAGCAGGGCAGACCGAGCCCAGAAGCTCCTTCAGTGACACTCCTGGCCACTGAGAGACACAACGAGTGTGTTCAAGCATCAGTTTCTTGAGCCCCAGCAGAAGACGGCGATCCTGCTGCGGGCCTCTCACTCCTGACTGGCTGGGCTAGTTACTGAGGTTCTTTCATGAAGCAAATGTTCATGCCAAGATCAGCTCAGGTCAACATTTTTAGAGCTGGTCTGGTAAGGTTTTATGACTAAGGATCCCTTCCTTTGGCTCGCAAGTCCCACAGGCTGGCAGCACAGGGCACTGACATAAGGTGCTCTGGGAAGGCCCCTGGGAAGTCCCAGCCAGGATGTCTGGGCAAAGAAGCCCTTGCTCCTGCCCCTCCGGGTGTCCCTTCCTTGGGGAGGAGACAAAGTCACCTGCAGGAACTGCTCAGGTGGCAGAGAAGGCCCTGCGGGACCTGCACTGTGACTCTTCGTAAGTAACTCTCCTGAGGGTAGAGCCACGCAAGTAGGGGAGGCGCTGGCTCCCCTGCCTCCTCTGGGATTCCTGCTGCTGTCCCTTGCCAGGGTCGCTGCTGCCCTCTTTCCTAGTATGTGTATGTGTTGGGGGGCAGCAGGTGTCATGGACTCTCCTCTGGACACGGCTGCCTGGAGCCACATCGGCCCTGTATACACACTTCTGGGCGTACCCGGCTAGAGCTGACAGACCGCTAGAGCTAACTGGTCACAAGACCGAGCCAGGACCTCTCAGATTAAAAACAGAGCCAGCCTGCTCTTCTCTAGAGCCAAAAGTCCTGTCAGACTCAGGCCCCCGAGTGAGTTCTGCCTGTGTATGGGTATCACCTAAGCACATGGAGTGGGGTTTCCTGGCCCCGGTCCTTCCAGAGAACCCCTGCTGTGAACGGTGCAGTGCATGTGCCTGACCCGGGGACACTGGGTGGCTTGGCCGGCCGCTCTGCCTCAGGACGCTGCTCTCATCTTGCACAGCACAGGATCGTACCCCACACGCCTACACTGCCTGACCTGAGCGAGTGTTTCCTCCAGCAGACCCTCAGCTCTGTGGGGCGCCATGCTGTCTTCACCAGCTGTTGTGGGGCCCCACTGGCTACCCAAACATTAAGTGAGGGAATGAAAACAGTTTTAGGAAATATTTTCATCCAGGAACCGTGACTCATGGAGTCCAAGTTGGCCCACAGAGCCCAGAACACAGAAGCTTCTCTATTAACAGCTGCCTGCAGGGGGCACGCCGTGAGAGCCTGGGGACGCGGTCCTGTCTGCTCAGTTACAGCACAGACAGGAGTCCTGTGAACCAGCAGCGTGCGGTCTTGGTACTCACGGAGACTACCAACCCTGATGGTTTTTGTTAACACTGGGCATCAGAACCAGGGCCTGGTACAGGATAGGCAGGTGTTCTGCCCCTGACCCACAATGCTGTCCCTCATGACACCTAGTTTATGTTCCTTAGCTCTGTGGCTATTTTATTTTTGAGATAAGACCTTGCTATGTTGCTTCACTTTTCTCTCTCTCTCTTTCTTTTTTTTTTGTGGAACTGGGGATTGAACTCGGGTCCTTGTGCTTGCCAGGAAAGCGCTTATTCTACTGAGCTATCTCCCCAGCCCCTGCTTCACTTTTCTTAACAGATGAGTTCATAGAGAAACCAGCGAGCTGCTGTAGCTGAGAGGAATTAAAGCCCTGAACAGATGCCCCAGGGTGGGTGGAAGACGGACGAGGAAACGTGAGAGGGGCGGCAGGCCCCAGGGCCCTGGAGTGCAGCCAGCAGGGACACTGTGCTTGGGCTCACCCATGTCCCGAAGCCTGGCATTCCTGGGAGCCCGGCAGAAATGCTTAAGTTTTTCCGAACACTGTTTAGGAAGAGATGAGACTCAGGGCCACCTTTCCTTGCAGTGCAGCCCCAACGTCAGACAGGTGAGCTGCAGCCTCACCTGGGCGGGGTTTCTGCAGCTGTCTCATCTTGGGTTTTCAGCGGGGGACCCAGTGCTGCAGACTCGCTCAGAGGCAGAGGTAGCAACTACTTTTCCACCTGCATGTCACAATCAACAAGAATGAAACCCTCCAGGGATGCAGAGGCAGCACAGCCTGCCAGGCAACTCTGAAGCGGTGCCACTGTGAGGAGGGAAGCATCGGGAAGAGAGGCGCTGGTGGCACAGCCGCGATGTCACTCCCCAACGGAGCCTTCGGCGAGTGCAGCCCTTGCTGCTGCACACAGTGAGGGGCAAGAGCTGAGCAGGTATGTGTGATTTCTGAAGTACGGTGTGTTGATGTGTTTTCTCTCTGGCTTAAAGTAGAATGCTAGAATCTCAGTAAATCTAGTAAATCGGTACATCAAATCTGTGGCTCCCCCAAATAGCCCCCACCTTCTCTTTAAGCTCCCCTAAGTAGAATATTTTCATAATATGAGATCAGCTAGATTTCAAAACCTAAATGCTATCAGTTTTAACTCCTCACATGGGAGGTTCTAATGAAGACAGCTTCAATGTCCAAACCCACAGTTCTCGTTTTGTGCTAATAACGAAATCAAAACGTGTTAGCCGTGGCTGCTGGAGACCGCAACATGAAGTCTTCCTCTTCATATCAAAATGGCTTAAAGATCCATACCTGCCCTAGGGACACGCATGCTGTGATTAACACATCTATTTCATGGACAGCTGCACGGCAGCCTTTGAGCTCAAAGGCAGTCAAAGAAATAAGCTCAAATAATTCAAGAAAATGGTGTTAGTGTCAGGGAGCTTTCAACAGTGCACTAAGCCCAGAGAAGGCAGAAGAGACAGGCATGGAATCATCACGGCTGTGGCTGCAACGACTTCAGGTGAGCGCGACCAGGGCCCGTGTCCTTAGCCAGTAGGCTAAGCGCCAGGTTCTCAGAGAAGTTAAGTACAATAATAAACATCATTTTTTTTTTTAATACAGTAAGGGCTGGCCAGATAGCTCAGCAGATTAAAGTGCCTGCTTAAGTAGACACAGGAACTGGGTTGAATCCCCGCCATGCTGTGACAGCCCCACCCCTGGGGCACAATGAGACAGAGACTGAGACTGGGTGTGAAGGTGTGCACCTGTGATCCCAGTGCTTGGGAGGCTGAAAACAGGAGGATTACTAGGAGTCCCACCTGTGTAGTGAGACCCTGTACTGAATACATAAAAATACATAAATAAATAAATAAATGCAGTACTCTGAAAACCCTTTTTGGTCACTAAATTGTTTCTGCTGATTAAATTAACACTAATGTTATAAAGCAGTGATTATTTTTAAACTATTGGACTACATCTTTGAAGTTCACCTTTAAAAATGAACTTCCATTATTACCTATTTACTCACCACAACTACCTTTAAAAGTAACAACTAGAGCCAGGAATGGCAGCATTTGGGAGGTTCAGGTAGGAGGAAGCACCCCAGGTTTGAGGCCAGCCTGCACTATATAGCAAGACTCTGTCTCCAAAATCTAACCAACCAACCAGCCAACCTAAGTTAAAAACGGTGGCTAGGTGTCGAGTAAGTAAGCTTACTATGACCTGTGAAGGCCCAGAGTCTACCACAATTAGAAGGCAAGTACAACCTGAAGGGAAGCACAGCAAGAGCAGGTGGGGGCTAGGGCCACAGTCCAGGGCACAGCACCTGCCTCACTTGTCACACTGTCCACAGGACGCCGCCAGCTCCCTCCCTAAGTCTTTCCGATACAATGACCCCATCCTGCGATAGATGCTCAGAAGCAAACCATCTCTGGGAGACTCATGACCCCGCACCACAGTGTTTTTGGCTTTGGCTGCTTAGGCTGCGCTGGTGGTGAGGAAGGAGACGGGAAAGGGTAACGGCTCTAACTGGGAGAGTAAGGTGCTCCGAGAGAAGCCTTTTTGTGCCTGGACAAAAGTGTCAAATGTAAAGCAATTCTGCTGGGGTCTGGAAACTTCGGTTACTGCAGACTGCTGCAGTTCTGAAGAGGGAAAAGTCCCTGCACTTCACAACCACAGCTTTGATGGTGGTTTGCACCGAAAGCCGCCACAGTGCCCAGATGTCAGGTTCCAGGCAACTGAAGACATGGTCTCAACAGTGCTCACTGCTTGGAAGCTACTGAGTCCTGTTACGCACTAATACAGTTCAACAGCCCGGCTTTCAAGGGCTGGAGTCGTGGAAGACCAAAGCTTAGGTCATCTAAGGAGAGGCCTGGGAAAGGTCACCTGAGGAGAGGCAGGGCCCAGAAAACACTTTGAAGTGTTCTCTAGCACGCGCCAAATTTTGGGAACCATCTGCGATGTAGTCACACCTGAGAACATGGGATCTAGGAAAGGTAAAATCACCTGGGCTGGCCAGAGAACTGGCCTGTCCCCTGCACACACACAAGGAGAATGGTCACTCTTCTAAAGCCTTGCAGTCGATAAATTCGTAGATGTAACTTTTATCAAGAATTATGGCTTATAATTTTAGGAGACCATGGTCTTTTCTTTTAGGAAAGACCATTTTAGGAGTATGTATTTCTTACTTGGATGATCCCACCCATGTCTTTTGGAAATTAGTAACAGAAAGTCACATGTTAAATACAGCTTCGTTATGGCCTAAAAACTGACTTTGTAACAGAAACAAAACAACTAATCAGAAGCACTAGGAGATGTTTACCCAAGTGAGCACGGAGAGCTCGCACTACTGTAAAAGGGAACCCTGTGTCCCCAAACAGCATTCCTCTGGGAATGTCCCATTACCCCTGGATGTGGTGTTAAGGGGACAGCAGGAGCTATTTATATTAAAAAGCAGGAGGTCTCTGAAGACTTCACTTACGAGACCTGCCCTGACCAAGGGCTGGACGCCAAGACCCACCGCTGTGCTTCCGGCTGTCGCGCCATGCAGCTCTCAGCAGGCATCTACACAAGCCCAGGAAGCCCGGGCCAGACCAGTAGCAAGTGAAGGCAGCGCTGACCCAACTGAGGGTGACAAGGTAACGCTTGACCCAGCCTCACCCCACTCTACAGGTGGAAAAGCCACTTAGCCTGGGTATTACCCTGACGGACCGTGGCTGCTCCTGGGACTTGTTGTCATTTAATTATGTAAACTTCTAAAGATACCCAGTCCCCAGGGCTACCGTACAGGGTATCCAGTCGGTGCAGAGGGGCTTTACTGAGTCTGCAGTGGGTTCAGAGCCCCCAAACCCAGGCCAGGGAGATACGTCAGTGGCACAAACACCTGCCTAGCAGGCTCAAGGTCCTGTGTTCAATTTCTGGTACAAAACCAAAACCAAAGCAAAACAAACCTGTGCTTCCTATACTAAAGCCACAATACAGGGATAGGTGTGACAGACTACAGCTCATGGCTCACCTTTAATCCAAACTCTTAAATGTCCTAGAAAGCTTTACTCTTAAATGTCCTAGAAAGCTTTACTGTCATTTTCTTCACTACAATATTTATTTTTACAATTTAAATTATTTAGAAACTTATGAATTTTTTTTTTTTTTTCTTTCTGGAACTGGGGATTGAACTCAGGCCCTTGCACTTGCCAGGGAAGCGCTTATTCTACTGAGCCATCTCCATGGCCCCAATGCTGTATAATTTAAACAGCATCTCTAAAAGGAGGCCATAAGGTTTGATGTTTAGTGCCACCAATAAGCATTTAGGTCACCACATCCACTGTGAGGTAATGCAACAGCTCAAAGTACAAAGGTTTTCTTTTAATTTTTATTTATTTATTTATTTACTTATTTGGTACAGGGTCTCACTACACAGCTCAGACTCCTAGTGATCCTCCTGTCTCAGCTTCCCTAGCACTGGGATTACAGGCGTGACCACCATGCCTGGTTTTGGAGCTGGCATGACACGCCCAGGGTTCTGGGGCCAGCATCCTACAAAGGCTTTTTAAAAGTAGGCAACAGGAAACTGTGATGGGGGAAAAGGGAAAGGAAGGGGAAACACACACACGACTGCTAAGCTAGTAACACAGCTAGTTTCTCTTAGTGCATTGAAAAGTCTGTGCTAATAGTGTTTGGACGCTATTTCACGCCTTCATCTTGTACTCTGAGTGACTACTATGTAGATAACAATACACAATATCAATTATCGTTACTGCTAGTCTGCTTTGAAATAGTTTATTTTTTTCTCTTTAAAAAAAAAAAAACAGGCAACAGGAATAAGATGGTTTTTTATGGAAACTAAGAGTCCTGATTGCAAACAAACACAAAGTGCTGGCACTGTAGAGCCTGCAGCTTACCCAACTAGACCCCAAAGGACGATCCCCGTGCATGGCACTAACTAGCATGCTCCCGGTGACCTGTGCTACTGCTACACCTATTCAGGTACTTCCCTTGAGTCAAGATACCTCGGTTTTAATCACTGAAGTCTGCCCTACAAATAATTCAGAAACCCATTTCAACAGATTAAGCTTGTAATCCACAATCTCTCACTTCTGTAAGGATCTGGTCTCCACAGAACACAAATACATGGGAATAGCACGCAAATATGTCACCAGAGAAGGGTGGGATTTGTAAAACCACAGGGACCAGCACCATGCCTGATGCTTTTTTCTTTTTTTGAGACAGGGTCTCACTATGCAGTTCAGGCTGGCCTTGTGCTCACTTTGTAGCCAGACTGGTCTCGAATTTGCCATGATTCTCCTGCCTCAGCCCAATGCTATTATATGACCACAAAGGGGCAGACAGGACAGAAGTGGAACTCAGACGCTGCTGCTTTCACCACTTTGTTTTGGTTTTTGTGTGTTCTTCTCCCCCTTCCCCTCTCCCCCTTCAACTCAGACCCTTGTGCTTGCCAGGGCTTATTCTACTGAGCCATCTCCCCAGCCCCTGCTTTCACCACTTGGGAAAACAGGTGCTGTCTTCTCTTCTTTCTCCCAGTACTGAGGTTAGAATCTAGGGCACTCTACCAGAGAGCTGCATCCCCAGGGCTTTTTATATTTGACTTGGTGACAAGGTCTTGCTAAAGTGCCCATGCTGGCCTAGCGTGCTGTGCTGCCCCAGCCTCCTGCAGAGCAGGATTACAGGTGTGCACCTCCATGCCCTGGAGACTGCAGTTTCTTAAGGAGCGAAATTGGTTGCGACATCCACCGTGTGGTAAGATGCTTCACTATCTCAGATCTGCCCAGTGAAGACGTGTATGTGGTGTCTACAGTACCTTTCAATATTCCACTGTGCAGAAACCAGAATAATTTAAATGCCCACCAACAGATAAACAGATAAACTGCCACAAGATGGACCATGACTTACTAATAAAAAAGAGCTGGTGATAAATGGGATGACAAAGATGAATCTGAGAATCACTATTCCAAGTGAAAAAAACACATGTTCTAGGATCCCAATTTTATATGTAGAGTGCACAAACTAATCTAGAGCAACAGGAAACATACCAGCAACTGCCTAAAGAAGGAGGGAGGGAGGGATGGAGGGAAGGAAGGAAGGAAGGAAGGAAGGAAGGAAGCAAGCGAGCGAGCAAGGCACTGTAGGGGGTCCGACGACCTCTGTGGGGAGGAAAGTGCCTGCCACCTGCGGCAATGGCTCCATGGCTGTACATGGACACAGCTTGGTCGCGTTACAGCCAGGCCTGGCTGCGGGCCTGTAGTCCCATTTACCTGTCTGGCTACGAAGGGTCCCCCAGGTCAGGAATTCAAGGCCCAGAGCGGATAGTACCATGAGAAACCATCTCAAACAGAAACTTGGTAAAATTCACACTTTCAATACATGTAGTTTAGTATGGTCCATTAAAGTGAATTCTGTTCTTCTTTTAGGAAGTTTAAAGGAAGAAATTTCAAACCGTGGTGACAATGCACATGGAGCTGCAAACATGAGCCAGCTGCGAGCCACAAAGCCAGGACTCCTTGTGTGCACAGGCATTTGCATCCTTGCATTTCTGTATTTAAGGAATCCCACTCCTGAGGAGCCCGAGGAGGAGCCCACACACCCAGCGGTGGTGGAGTGTGGCTTTTATCCCGATGAACTGTGCTCAGCTTTATTTGAAGGGAAAGAGGTGGCCCCCCAAATCGCAAAATTCTGTAACACCCCTCATGGGTCTGAAATGCTGGCTCACTTGCGCACTTCAGGAAATTGCTCTCGGATGTCCCACGGCTTGCGTTTCCTAACCAGACCCCTGTCTGCAGAAGAGCGCAACGTTTCTTTGGCGTATATCATAACCCTTCCAAAGGAGCTGGCCATGTTGGTGCAGCTTCTCAGGGCAATATATGTGCCTCAAAATGTTTACTGTATGCATGTGGATGAGAAGGCCCCGAGGACGCTTAAGACTGCTGTGCAAACCCTGGCTAGCTGTTTTGAGAACATCTTTATTTCCTCAAAGAGACAGAAAGTGGCTTCCGCTGGCCTTACAAGACTGCAGGCAGATATTAACTGTATGAAAGATCTAGTCCATCCCAGATTTCAATGGAGCTATGTCATTAACCTTTGTGGAGAGGATTTTCCAATCAAAACCAATAAAGAAATCATACACTACATCAGAAGCAAATGGAACAATAAAAACATCACTCCTGGAGTAATCCAACCATCAAATACTAAATTCAAGGCAACTCAAGGGGACCCTGAGTCCAGCCCTACAGGAAATACCTATGCCTCACCAAATGAAGGATTCAAACACAAGCCACCTCATAACTTGACAGTTTACTTTGGAAGTGCTTACTATGTACTTACGAGAAAGTTTGTGAACTTCATACTGACTGACACTCGAGCAAAAGACATGCTCTGGTGGTCCAGGGACATCCGCAGCCCCGAGAGGCACTACTGGGTGACCCTGAACCGACTACAAGGTAAGACCAACCGGGCACCATGGATGTAGTTACAGCGGACAGCAGGAGTGTTAGTCTTCATACAGCTCCTTCTACTGCGCTGTTTCTCCACAGTTCTCTAAATGCCTTATGCTTTGTAGAGCCCCCACTTGGGCATGCAGAGGGTCTCTGGGTTTAGGGGCCCAAAGTCTATAGAGTCCTGCTCCAAAGCAACACAGCTCTGCTTGAAAGAGGCACTGTACCGGCTTTCTACTTCTTTTTAGATAAATCCTTCTGAAACTTCTGAGCCTCAGTCTTTGGAAAGTTCTCCATTTACATGATAAATCCAACTGGAAAGACCCACGTGACAGGTCCTCAAGAATGAAAAGGATGAAAATTTGTGCTGTTTTCATAGCAAAACCAGTTCTTTAGATAGGTTCACTGAGGCAGAGGAAAATCCTGGGCCTTCTGGAGCGCATGCGAGCATTTTCTCTCTGTAAAATGTTGTCTCCTGCAGGGAACGTGGCTTTTGACGTAGCAGCCAGTCCAGACAGTGCAAACAGAGGGCGCAGCAGAAACCGGCTGAGGCCTTCTTAGAATTTCCACACGCCATGCAGGCCCTCCCTCGAGCCACCTCCAAGGGCCGAGGGCCATAACTCCAAGGATGCTCCATAACTGACAGTGACAATGCACAGAGGTGGTGGGGACACACAGAAAGTGAAATCCAGGTGCAGGGACGGAGGGCTGGGCCTCAGTCAGCCCCAGGAGTGTGGCGGGTGTATGACAGGCCCTCATCCCCAAAGCGCAGGGGTTTAGTCCAATGTAACAAACGGCTATCTCTGTCACAATAGGATGTCCCCTCAGTCTTTTGCATCAACTGTCTTATCTAGAAAGAATACCAGCAAGCAACAGTGTGGAATACATAGTGACCAACCCTGAAAGATGCTGAGTGGGGTGGCTCATGCCCATGATACCAGTCTTGTGGGAGGCTGGGGCTGAAGGACAAGTTGTCTTGACCTTGTAAAGGTCAGGATCGATCGATCAATTGATAGAGTGAGCTGGGGAGGTAGCTCAGTGCAGAGGCACCGAGTTCCATCCCCAGCGCATGGCGGTTCTGTTTCCATTAGATGCTCCAGGGGCCACACCAGACGCTGGCTGGGAAGGAGCCTTGCGGGCCATTAAATGGAGATCAGAGGAAGGAAGAGCTCACGATGGATGCAAAGGTAAAACAGAGGCCAAACCCAACCTCAGCATTTTACAGAAACCATACGGCTGCGGCTTGGTATGGGTGGGGACAAAATCTGAACTCAAGACGCTATCACCTTGGGTGTGAATTCACACAAACAACTTACTGTACAATTCACACAGAATAGTGTACACATCACAAACACATGGGATGATAAGCTTTTCCTCTCAGAGGTGCTGGATGGGACTGCGTGCATGCTAGGCAAGCTCTCTGCCACCAAGCCATGCCCTGAGCCCCAGGGGTAAGCCGCCACAAGGAACAGGAAGCACTGTAACTTAGCCAGTCCTTTAGCAACAACAATACAATCTGGCTGGCGTTCCTGTTTCCCTTGTTCAGAATATAAAACTAGCCAGCACAGGTACAAGCTTGAGAGCAGGTTGTTAAACAACCACTGCCTGTGCTGCATCAGAAGCACGGGCCGCCACTCACATACACAGCCACAGCCCTTCACATAGTGCTGTTCATAATGCACAGGGCAAGATGGGGTGGTTAGGACACAAACTCTGGGCCCACAAAGCCACAAAATGCCCCCTGGCTCTTTACAGATAGCCTGCGGCTGCCTGTTCTAGAACTGCTGGCTTCACCCTCATCTTGATAGGTTCTGGCCCTAGTACGAATTGCTGAATTATTATGGTGGTCATCCAATATGGCTGAAGCCCTTAACAACAGCTTATCCTCCCAGAGACCACCAGCCCTCTTCTCCAACTCAGCCCAGGTGCAATCTCCTTTCACCTTTCCTGCTGCCTCAGGGAAGACCCCAATCAGATTCTCAGGTATTTCTAAACCTCCCCTCAAACTCCACCCCTGGCAAAGGGTCATAGCCTCCCTTTGTTCCAGTCCAGAAAATTCCTCATCTTTCTCAGATTCTTTCGGTGTCCTCAAAGATAAAACAGCCCCTTTCCTTTTTTCTTCTGCCTGTTTCTCTGCTGCGACACCATCAAAACCTATCAGCCTTGCTTACATTCTCTCTAAAAGAAATATGCTAAAAATATTGCAGTAGGCTTAATTATTGCAAGGCGGTATTTCCAGCTACTAAAATCTATATATTCTGAATAGTTCTCCACCAGAATCCTGGAGCTATGACCTAAGTTCATCCAGTTACAGAAACCCTTCCTGTGAGTTTTAATCAGCAAACCTCACAGTGAAGCCACACAAACTACGGTCCTTCTCTTCGGAGAATTTTGACGCTGGTGCTTTAGACCTGGCAAATAAACCAGGCTCAGCCAGCTGCTTAAGACCAACCTCACATGAACAGGCTGCACGCAGACAGGAGGCGCCGGTGCTGCCACCACAATTCTAGGGGAGCGACACTCCTGCCCTGGCTGCAGGCTCCCCGGCAGGCGGGAAGTGCTGGGCGACTTGCCGTGAAGGATTTACAAGGCACACGATGACTCCACTGGGGACCACGCACGCAGCACACTGCACACAGCGAGCGGTGACCCGCCCTGTCCTTAGCGAGCGGGCTCTCAGCCTTCGGGATAAGAGAATCCCGTCACAATGAAGCCTTCATTTTTGGTCACCAGAAGGGCACAAACAATTGGGAGGATTTTCCATTTATTTGTGCTCCTTCCGTTCAAGTCCACGTGTATCCAAACTGTAGTTTTATGGTTACAGTAAAGGCGCAGCTGCCTTGTGTCTTACCAGCACCCCAAGCTCCTCATGAGGCTTAGCTTGCTATGTGGGGCTTTAACTGGTTGACTGCAGCTCTACTGAGAGCCCCAGACTTTATTCCAAGGGTGCCTACCAGTTAGAAACCTGTGACCATGACCCCGGCTCGTTCATCTAACGGCTCAGGCCCTTCATGGTGCGGGCCACGAGCCGGGTGCACGGGGACTCCAGCCTCCCCTGGGGACCCTGAAACCTCAGCTGTACCTGCAGACTGCGTGCCAGTGGACCATGTCAGCGCACTGTCGAGGGCTGGGCGAGCAGCAAGTGCCTGACGCAGCAGTCTGCCACAAAGGGGGACAATCAGCCCCAGATTCCGACGCTGATTCCCAGTTTCCCATCTCACTCGCACCCCACGTTCACTTCCAACAGCCAACAAAGGAAGCAGAGAGTAACCGTGCACCTTTCTCAGGAGCTACCTGCAACTAGAAATCAGAACCAGAGCTATCAGAATTTATATTTTGCTGGGCAAACAAATGCTATTTCATCTTCCCGAGCTCGCGACTAGCTAAAATTCCACAGTATTCATCTACAGCTGCCACCAAACATTTTAGAAATCACTAACAAGAAGTAGAAAATGTCCTTTCCTGCTATAAACCCAGACTTCAACATAGCTTTTACCAAAGCAAGATACTGTGCTCAAATGAACTCTTATGAAGCGGAGGCCCTGCACATGAAGCTGTGTGTGTGTGTGTGTGTGTGTGTGTGTGTGTGTGCTCGCACATGTGTGTGTGCACCCAGCCTGATGAATACAAGCAGGTGGGAAACAGCAGCTTAGTGTCCACATTTCTCTCCTCAGGGCACTACGTCCACGATGCCTGTGTGTACGGACTGGGAGACCTGCCGTGGATCATTCAGTCGCCTTCTCTGTTCGCCACCAAGATCGAGCACTTGGCAGACCCCCTCGTGGTCACATGCTTGGAAAGGCGCCTCAGACGCAAGGCCCTCCAGCAAGCAGAGGTCGCTGCAGAGCCGCAGTGGCAACTTCCGCAGCAAAGTCACTTCAGGTGAGGCCGACCCACTACAGCCTGCTGTCTCACCGGCATCATCCTGCTGCTTGCTGATGCACGACATTCGCCACAGAACCAGAGGAGGACCGGGATGGTAACACCTGAGTATGGAGCAGCCCTAAAATGAATTCAGAAATCCACCAGTGGCAAGCCTTTGTTACTGACTGCCTTGCAGCTCTGGGGAAGAACTCCCAGAGGAACGGTGGTCTGAGCAGCCAATGCACACGGCACCTGAAGGCTGACCACCTTCTGAGAACCAAAACTCTCCAAGTGCGAGACCCTCACTCAAGCTGGGGTTGTAAACAATGTTTCATTTTCAGGGCCTGGACACTCTTGTGTATGACACACTAATAAAGAACAAACAGTCCTAGCCAGTTGTGCTGGTGCATGCCTGTAATCCCAGCATTGGGGAGGCTGAGGCAGGAGGATCTCTGTGAGTTTAAGGCTGGCAGGGGACTAGAAAAATATCCAAGTCTATTTCTCTGAGTAAAACAAAATTAATCTGGAGTGAGCTGGGCATGGTGACGCATACTTGTCACTGAGGCAGCAAGATCACAAGTTCAAGCCCAGGCTCGTTAACTTAATGATTTAGGGAGACATTGGGGATGTAACTCCATGAGGAGGCCCAAGGTTCAACCCCAACTAGCATAAAGGAACCAGCCAACGGGTGGAAACTGCTCCTGAATAAGAATGCTAAGCCTTCCAAGTACTCAGTAACTGTCTGCTGGGATCTCTTCTGCCTGGTGTGATCCAAGCCTGAGCTGCCCCTGCCACCACAACCAAAGAGGACACTGGACATTAGCAATGTGGAGAGCCAGAGCCCAGGATGAGCCAATCACTTTGGAAAACACCTCTCTGCCTACCTCTGTCACTTCCTTATTTACTCCCTCCATGAAAACATGTAAAAACACCGCAAAAGAACACAGTCCGTGTTTTGCTTCTGATCCTAAACACCCACATCCCCACTCAGCTATCTACAGAGTTCAATAAACGAAGCCAGAAAGCTAACAGGTCCAATGCTGCTGACCACACTCCCGCTCCCACCAGGTGCACACTGTACTGCTGGGAGTCCACACCACCACGGGCTTGTTGGGACGCTGGGGCTCTCGGCAGGCTTGGGATGGGGTGAGACTTGGTATGCCACAGCCTTCCCAGCTGCTGTGCCGACACACAGGCCCACAGGGTGCGTGTTACCCCTTGTTGCGAGCACTTGCTGCGCAGTGTGGCGGCTCCACTGGGCTTCTTATTGCTAGAAGTAAAGAACACAGTGGGGAGTCCGATGGGTTGGGAGGAGTGCTAGAGACCTGTGGATAGTAAAAGCAAGAAGCCTAGCATCTCCATCTCTTTGGATCCTATTCACTGAAGGCCACTGTGTGCAGTATGTTTCACACACGAGGCAAACTATTTTTAATCGTTGAGTGTCTTCTGGTGAACTTCAAAGCCCAGAATGGGTGACACTGCAGAGTCAAATAGTAAAGTGCAAACCCTCAGTGACACTTCTGACACTGTTCCTACTTAAATGATCTCCCTACACTTCACACATCACCTTAGAAAGGCACGCATCTGCTTAGCCTTTCACTCTTCACTCACGCCTGCAGGACGCGCTGCAGCCGCAAGGTCATTCCTCCTGCAGTCAGAGTCTGGCAGCAATGGCCAGCACTCCCCTTTCCCTGTGGCGGGGCGACCTCGGGGCACACTGGTGGTTAGGTGCAGCCACAGGCGGAGTGGCTGCTGACACGTGAGCAGGTGTCCAGGGTGCCATTTCCAGCTGTAACCTCCACGCCTCCCGAGAGAGATGCCCCCTCGCCATCACGTCAAGGAAGAGAGCATAGTGCGTCCCAGGCCCCAGAAGGTCACGGCCACCACACAGCGCAGGCACCGGCGACCCCGGGAGAAGCTGTGCATCTGGCGATTTCCACTGTGCTGGCCTCTGGAAGCTGGCATCGTTTCAGCAGCTGCTTAAGTTTGATCAAAATACTTAGCACTACACTACCAAACTTTAGAAACTTTTTTCTTGTAGTACTAGGATTAACATGGTCCACGTGCGGGAGGACTCTGGAAAGTCTGGAGGTGGCGGCCAAGCAGCAGCCCTGAGTGCTGTGTGCCAAGCCTGACGGTAGATGCTGGCCAGAGCTCAGGTCAGAAGGCTGATAAAAAAGCAGAGGAAAAGACCAGACTCAGAGGTTCCAGTGCGCAGGCGCACTCCAGGCTACGTACGGCACACACTGGCAGAACACACGTGCTCTATTCGTGTTTGGACACCTCATGGGGCACTGCAATGAGGGCAGGGGACAAATCATGCTGGTGAGGAAATTTCAGGTAGACAAACATGTAGACTGTGGCACACTGCCCCCTCCACAAAGCCTCTTCTGGCCAACACAGACAACGGGAGTTCTCTGTTCCTGAACTCCAATGAGGTTGTTTTTTTGTTTTTGTAACAGGCATGGAATCAGGACCTGGTGCTTGCCAGGCAGGGGCTGTGGCACTGAGCTAGATCTCTGGCCCCTAGTGACATCTTTACCACTCACTGGGTGCCCACCTCGGAGGGCAAAGCGCAGCGGGGTACTTCTCACAACTACAGCCTGGCAGGACTGCAGCCTCCTGGAGCACAGGGGACCATGCCATCCAACCTTATTTGCCCAGGAGCATGTCTCACACAGCCTTCTATGGGAGACCACACCAACTGAAGTGCGAGGTGAGTCCCCAAACGCACTTAGAAGAAAGCTCAGGGCTGCCTTCCAAGTTCTACAGACTCCACTCCTAGCCGTCTCAAGCGTATGCTCATGTCTCTGAATCCTGTGGTGAATGAAGTCTCTTCTTCCATTTGCTTTTTTATTTTTGGGGGACAGAGTCTTCTTGTGTAGTTCAGGCTGGCCTTAAAAGCCACCATGAGCCCCGGCTGGCCTCAAACTTGCCGCACTCCTGCTACCTCAGCCTCCCGAGTGTCGAGATTGCAGCCGTGCGCCACCACGCCTGCCTCACCTCCCGCTTCTCCGACACAGGGCTCAGCTCAGACCTCCAGTGCGCGGCCTGCTTAGCACTGCCATCTGGCTTTCCTCTGCTCTTAGTTTTTATTTATTTATTTATTTATTTATTTATTTGTGTGTGTGTGTGTGTGTGTGTGTGGCCAGCTCAGCCCACCAGGGGGCGGGGCTGGCTGGCATGTGGTGCTGGGGGATTGAACCGCGGTCCCTGTGCTTTGCTAAGCTTGTTCTAAGTAGATGCTTTAGACCACTGAGCCATCTCACCAGCCCCTTTCCTCTGCTCTTAGCATAAAGCCCACGAGCATTGACGTGCCCCCCGCCCTCTGTGACAACCTTAACTCTCCAGTTTCCACTTTGCCTCTTCTAGCCCACCACAGCTACCATGACCCAAGCTCACAAAGTCTCCTGTCCCTCGAGTCAAAGCACACGCCCTTCCTGTCGAGGAGGCTGCTGCTTGAGCCTCACACGCGTGCTCCTTCTGCCCTGTGGCTGAGCACCCCTCACTGCTGTGGTGGCCCGAGCTCTTGCTCCCAGGCATCTGTCACAGGGACACAGCTCTGCTGCCTGTCCTGCACCCAGGTGGACAGGGCCTGCATGAAGTCTCCTTACAGCACACCACCCTCGTCGGTGGCTGTGACAGGGGCTGCCCAGCACAGCTACTCAGTAAGGCTCACCCACAGCCGGAGAAACGCGCTGGGGCCTACTGACACTCAGGCTGTCAACACTGGCGGCCTTCAGATGGGCGGGCACCTGCGGCTCTGAGCCAAACGCCAGGCCTGCACAGGGCCAAAGACACCAGGATTCCAGGCTTCAGTGGCACTGGTGTGAAAGCCCACCCACACTTCCCTTTGCAGGTGCTGTGGTGCAGGCTGTTTACTGAGACACCCCAGAGAAAAACCCAGAGATCCGGGATGGACACACCTGTTCCTGCCCTCAAACGCCCCTGGGCTGGCAGGGAAGGACACCCACGAGGCAAACATGCACAACTGCACTGCAGCAAAGTCAGGGCAGGAATGAGGCGCCGGGGAAGCGGGGAGGGTCAGGGAAAGGGTGCAGGGCACCAGGACACAGGCTGGAAGCGGCCGTCAGGGCACGGCCCTGTGTGGCCCGAGCAGGGTGGGCTGGGGCGGGCTTGGGTCACCGGGGGCAGAGCTTCTGCTTCTAGCAATGAAGCCACGCACAGGTTCACACAGAGCAGCAGCTATCAGACCTGTGTTTCAACAAAAGCTTGTGTATATTCACAAAGCAGATGGGGGGGGGGTCCACACACCTGACTCTTGGGACTAAGAGGACAAATGCAGCATGTCGGAACTCACCGTGTGACAAACTTCTGCTCGGATCTCCTTCAAGGCGCGTTCAGAAAACACACAGCCGCAGCCCCGGAGGAAGCAAAACCTGCAGAGAAAACACACCACAGACAGAGGTTTAAAGGAGACCCAGAGTGAGTACCTGCACGGCGAACGTTCACTCAGTTTACAAAGACCAAGTGCCACTAAGATAAAAAAGGCAGATTTTGTCTGACTGAAAACCAACCAGAGGGCCAAGGCCGCAGCTACTGCACAGCATGCCTGGTGCGCACTGCCCTGGCTCTGCTCGCAGCGCCGCGAAGCACAGGCGCGCTCCGGCCCAAAGGTGCTGGTCGCATGCGCTGAGGTCACGTGCACCGAGCTGAGCGGGCAGAACACACTCAGAGAGGATGTCTTAAATGTCCTAAATTTATGAGGTTCAGGGTTGATTTTATGAATACTGAAAGTCTTTAAGGATTTTTCCTTTTAGTGTTGGGCATTAGGGCCTCGTATATAATTAGGCTGAAAACCCAGCCCTAGAAGGAGTCTTTTATTATTTTAGTTTTGCTGACAGGGCTTCACTGTGGTTCAGGCTGGCCTTCAACAGTCCTCCTGCCCCGCCCTCCTGAGCGCTGGGAACACAGCCGTATGTCAGCAGGCCGTTTCTTGAAGGAGCCTTTAAAAGGAAGAGAATACCACCACGAGTAAAGAATATTAACATACAACTCACAAAAGAAACACAAGGTCAGAACTTAGATCGTTAACCTCAAAAGGTAAAAAACGCATTTCAATATTATGCCATCTATTGTACCTATCAGGTAATAATTAAAGAAAATTTAAGTATCTAATTGGAAACTGAAGACACAAACACATTTGTTAGTCGGTGGGCACACTTCTGGAGGAAATTTAGCAATGGCAACAAAAAGATCACTTCAAAATTTCTTCTGGGGCCGGCCAAATAGCTCAGCAGATTAAAGGGGCCGGGGGTTCAATCCCCGGGCCTGCGGTGCCGGCCCCAACCCGGGGCACACTGAGATGGCAACTGAGACTGGAAGTGGTGGCGCGCAACTGTAATCCCAACTCTTGGGAGGCTGTCAACAGGCGGATCACTATGAGTCTGATCTAGTAGTGAGACCCTGAACACCCTGTAGACCTTTTCCAAAAAAAGAAAAAAGAAAAAAAAAATACAAAATTGGGAAAGCCTGGAGATATAGCTCAGTATAAAGATGCAGGGCTCAATTGCTAGTACCATAAAAAATAAATAAATAAATGAATTTCTTCTGCAGATATCTGCCTACAGGAGCACAGACACGCACTCACGAGGCTGTGTAGTGTGGCATGTTTGTAGTAAGGAAAAGAAGGAAGCCATGTGAATGCTCAACAGGAAAAGGGATAACTACATTACAAATTCCCACACAGCTATTAAAAAGAACAAGCCTGACATGGGGCACATACGTGGATGCCCCGTGTCTGGGGAAGAGGACCATGATAAGTCTGGGCCCAGCCTGGGCAACTCAGCAAAACTCTAGCTTAAAATTTAAAACAAAACAAAACAGGGCTGGGGAGATAGCTCAGCAGTAAAAGCACCCACCTGGCAAGCACAAAGTCCTGAGCTAGATCCCCAGTACCAAAAAAAAAAAAAAAAGCCAAAGAAACAAAAAAAACCCAAAAAACAAACCCAAAACCCCAAAAGGACTGGAGATACAGGTCAGTAGAAAGGCCCTGTATTGAATCCTAACTATAGGGAAAAAAAAGATAAACTAGCATGCAAGGTCTGGAAACCATGTTCAAATCAGATACAGAACATCAAAAGAAGATACAAAATATCTAAAAGAGCTGGGTAGGCTGGCACATGCCTGTAATCACAGCACTCGAGAAGCTGAGGTAGGGGGATCGCTGTGATTCGAGGCCAGCCTGGGCTACAGTGAGCCCAGACCAGCCCGCACCACGTAACAAGACCCAGTCGAGCACAGTGCAGCACAGCACAGCACGCCCTTGGAAGCACACATTGGTCTGCAGGTCTGCGCACAGAGCTCCGGTGGACAGTGTAGGCTGGTGTGCGCGTGGTGTGAAGGAGCAGACTGCACACCAATCGGGAAAGCTACCGCCACAGGCGGGCCTGGGCAGCAGACAGCGCTCACGCAGTTCATACACTCCCTTCAAAAGAGCGCAGAGTAAACTTCCTCTAGTTTCCCCAGAGTGTGGCAGACACAGATCACCCTAACGAAAACCTGATCAATATCACTGGAGTAAGTTCATTAAATGTTGTTTAGGACCAAAAAAGAAAAAAAAATCGTATTTTACGAATGCTTACTATTAGTAAATTGGGAAATTATTTTTTTAAATGAAGTCTCAATATTTTTCTTAACTAGAAATTTACTTCTGTTTTTCTACATATTTAAACCTTTATTATCTAAACTTTACTAACTACACAAACTAAATAAAAAACCATTTTGGGGGCAGAGTCTCTATTAATCTGGAAAAAAAACAAAGCAGGAGAGTTCAAATAACTGGGAAGAGGAATACGAGATCAAGCAGCCGAGGAAGGGAAGGAAGCGGGACCCCGCAACTAGTGCATGGGTGACCCCGCTCAGGCGTGGCGGCTCGCTTGCTGTTAGCTCCTTTTGTGGGGTGAGCCACACCATGTTTTCTTAAAAAGAAGTGGAAAAGCAGAGCCAGCAGGCTGCGTGCTGCACAACTCTACTCAAGCTCTTTCCCAGACAGGTGGACCCGCGAGGCACAGCGCAGGTGGGCAGCTGCGCACAGGAGGGGGCCTGGGAGCAAGCGGCTGCTGGGCGGGCCTGGGGTTTTCTCTGAGGATCAAGGTGGCTTCTTCGGAACCAGACAGAGATGTGACTGCGCAACAACTTGAACGTGTTACGTGCCTTCAGGGTGCACTTCCAAAGGATCCAGTTCATGTTATGTGATGTTCACTTCAAGACACACGCACGCGCCTACTCTGAAGACAACAATATGCACTATAAACACGGTTGAATTCACAGCATCTTGTGTTTTGAAATTCTGTATCGTTCCTAATTTTTTTTAAATTATTTTTTTTATTCTCTTTAAAATAAAATTATATTAAAAACATAGATGTAATATAAAGCGTGACCCAACCGGTGAGGTTGAAGAGTGAGGCCTAAATGCTTTTTTTTTTGAGGCACAAAAGGATTTCCCAGGCAGAATGTGAGTGTATACTCCAAGACATAAGAGTGTGGCCCTCAAAAGGGAGGCAGGTAAGAATCCGGAGCTAGGGCTCTTTATGTTCTTAGTAGCAAAATTCGTGAATCTATTAAAAGTCTGGAGGCTTAAAAGGGTTTAAACTGAAGTTCGATGAAGAAGAGGAAAACCGTTAAAGCCAAAGATCCCCAGGCCCTATGCTTCGCTTCTCTCCAGACCCACAAGTGCGCAGGCCGCCCTGCCGGAGCCACAGGGCCTCTGTAGTCCGTGTGCGGGGCACATGGCTGGGCATGGGAGAGGCCGCCCACTCTGTGATGTTCTACCTGTGGAGATGCTTTCTCTTCTCCTGAATAAAAAAACAGAAATGCTGTCTTTCCACAGGTCACAGGTAGACACGAGAGTCCAGTCTGGATCCCCTGTTGTTGAAGAAACTTTGTCCAGCAGAAATTCAATGACAGTATTTTCTAAATGGCATGGAAAAGGTTCAGATCTTCTCTTTGTTGCTGAGACAAGGCACTGCTATGCAGCCTGGGCTGCTCTTGAACTCACTATGTAGCCCAGGCTGGTCTTCAACTGGCAGTAATTCAGTAATCCTCCTGCCTCAGCCTACCAAGTGGAGACTACAGGTGTGCATCGCTATGCCCAGCTGAAGGTTTGCATCTTACAAAAAAAGCACTTAATGGCTCATTTAACATTTTATTATGTTTTTGTTTTGGGTTGGTTTTTTGTGACAGTCCTGCTAGGCTGTCCAGGCTGGTCTCTAACTGGTGGTGATCCTCCTGCCTCTGGGGCACTGGGATTATCGGTGTGTGCACCGCCACTCCCAG
>NW_004524653.1:1459808-1477693 GCF_000260255.1 Octodon degus
CCCCCAGCTTGTTTTTTAAGAGGAAAATGTACAGGTCACTTCCATTTGCTATAATCAATCTCAACCTTACGGTTTCCGATGCTCTAGTCAGAGGGGGTGTGTTAGCTGCAAACTCAAAGCAAGGTACAGTCACGGGCTGGACCTTCTGCAGATGGACTGGCAGCCATGCTAACGGTGCGGGCCACTGCACAGGTCTTAATGGTTCTAAGGAATGGAACTGTTTCACGGGAAACATTCGCCTTTTGCTATATGTCCCTACTTTAGGTTTTCTGACTGAAGAACAGAGACCCACAGCCAACACACTGGGCAGGCACAGCAGGAAGGGCCCAGGGGGTGGCTGCGGAAGAGTTTCCTCCTGGGCCCAGCCCCAGCCCCAGTGAGAAACCCAACAAGGCCAGCATTGTCACTCTAACCACCCTACATGACTACTGACCTGTGCCGCCCATTCATCTCCAAGCCCACGACTGGGCAAATGAAGCGAGCCCGCTGGAGGTCATCGTGCTTGTCGCCCTTTGTGTTTCCTCTGTCCCCTTCCCAGGCAGGATTATCAGAAAGCTTCAGTTCTGTCACGCTCTGTGGAAAACCAACAACATGCCAACAATTCATTCAGCAAATGCATCGCTCTTTGCCTCAATAACCACCCAAATCAGGGGCTGGTGAGATGGCTCAGTGGTCTAAAGCACCTACTTAGAACAAGCTTAGCAAAGCACAGGGACCGCAGTTCAATCCCCCAACACCACATGCCAGCCAGCCCCGCCCCCAGATGGGCTGAGCTGGACACACACACACACACACACACACACATAAATAAATAAAATAAAATGAAAAAAAAAAAATAACCACCCAAATCAAAAAAACAGAAATCAGGTTTTTATACCCTTCCCAGCGGATCCTTTTTCCTGACCACCTGGCCTTGGCCATCAACAAATCTGAGGATAAAATGAAACCTCCAACTGTGTAGAAAATATTTGAAAAGCCCAGACTAGCAAGCACAGATACCCTTCAACTCATTCCAGTCGTATCCGGCAGGCCCATGATAAGAGGAAGGGAGGGAAACTATGCTCCTGCGTCTCAGCCTAGGTGCACGGAGCGCGGACAGCACTGGCTGTGTCTTTGGGGCCACGGGGCAGACCAGGGGCTGCGGCCCGATGCCACTCATGCCACCACCCTGAATCTCCAGCAGTTGGAAAGGGTCCAAATCCAAGCAGAAGTACGACCACTACTGAATGTGTATCAGTTCTGTACTAGCATGACAGCAAAAACGTTTTAAAGTTGAGCCATCATACCTGGAACCATCTATAATTCAGGTAAACCTATCTTACAGATATTTTGTCATTTAGGTTGTAACAGCTCAGTGGTAGAGCACGTGTGCGGCAGGCTCAGGGCCTGGGGGTGATCCGCACCACCAAGAACCAACCAACCCAGCACTTGGAGAACACTTAGGAGCTCCTTCCCTCCCTGCTGTTGGCGCCTCCCCGAGCTGCTCGTCTGCTACCATGTGGACAGCACTGCTGCAGTTCAGCAGCCCGCTTACCTTCATGCTTTTGATGTGAGACGCTGCCTTCCCCAGTGCTTTCTCGGCAGATTTGTCCAGCAGAAACTCGATGACAGCATCTTTGTTATAAAGTCTGCGGGAATGAGGAGTGGGCGCATCACAGGGCCGCGAGCACTTCCACACACCAAGAGGACAGGCAGCCCGAAGGCGACACAGCGCTCACGCACAGCGTACACACCATGCCCTGGGCCCTGAAAGCCCTCCGCCCCAGCCCCCACTCAGGTACCATCAGGGCACACGAGGAGAGCAACTCAAACTGGGGCAGCGAGCGAGCTGGCAGTCGAGGATTGTTTTTAGCAGTACTGGAAATCAAACTCAGGACCTTGCACTTGCCAGGCGGGTGCTTATGCCACTGAGGTTACTCCCCGGCCCTGGCAGTCTAAGATTGAGGTAGCCTGAACAAGGATTCTAAAAACCTGGAAATTTACTGTAAAAGCTCCCATTTTCAAATGTCTGCAGAAATAAACCAGAAGATAGAATCAGAGGCCCAGGCTCTGGAACTGCAAGAACTGGCTGGCGCCGAGCAGCAGCCACCCTCACCGGGACGGGAGTCCCTTCCTCCTCCTCCCTGCCCGACAGGACCCCTCCACGCTTCAGGGCTGTAACCCAGCCCGAGTTCTCCTCTTTACAACAGCACTGATTTAGCACGTTTGTGAACAGAGAGCACCCTTCACCCCGGCCGCTGGTGCAGACGCAACTTCTGACCCCCCTCCTGTGGCCCTGAGTTTTCAAGCCACAGGTGAAAGAAGCCAACTTGCTTAGAATATAGAATTACATTCAGAGAGGAGGAATACGACCCTAGGCCTCACAGACTGGCTTGGAGCAGTTCCTATTTGAGGACGCAAGAGCTGTATTCTCACGCTAGAACTCTCTTCAAACTCCGGAATAAGCTCACGCAGACGAAGCAGAGCCGCACCTGCCAAGCTCACAGGCCACTATTGGGCGCTTCAGAATTTCCTGGCTGAGTGTGCAGTAGTTCCACTGGGCCACCAGTTCCGCATCTTTGTCAACCTAGTGAAGAAAGCAGAAAGCTCTTTCACTTAATCACACCTCTGAAAGTCATGTGGGCCCCAGAGTTTGTACAGAGAAGTTTATTTAATACTGACCAGTGATGTTTTTAAGTCTTTTTTTTTTTTTTTGTCTTTTTTAAGACAGGGTCTCGCTATACAGTTCAGGCTGGCCTTGAGCTCACACTGTAGCCCAGGCTGGTCTCAAACTCACAATCATCCTGCCTCAGCCTCCGCAGTGCTGGGATTACAAGCGTGCACCACCATGCCCAGCCTGTTTTTAGATCAAAGATGATGGATTCACTAGATGTTGGAAATTTATTAAAAGACCTGAGTAACTAATACCATGCCAAACAAAGGTGCATCTTAAGACAATACTATCGCATCACAAAACCACTTATGCAAGCTATGTACAAATAATAACAGCACACTCAGAAGACCACACCCAAGCAAAGCAGTACAGATTAACTTCTAATAATAGGAAAGGCTCTCATGCTATGGCAGAATTTAGATTACAAACTGAACAGATCGTTTGCTTTTAAAATTCAGAACAAAGGCTATGTGATTCTTTGGGGGGGGGATTAGGAATCCAACTCAGGACCTTATACTTGTCAGGCAGGCACTGGGCCTCTGAGGCAAGTCCCTGGCCCCTAAGGCTGTGCAATGTTTCACAAAATCACCAATTCAATCCAACAGCAGTCATGGTTTCTGCTTCTCTTCCCAGCATCCTATCACACCCTTGGCCCCATTGTGGCTTGAACATCCCAGCAAAATTTGCACTGAAGTCCCTGGTGAGAGGCACTGGGTAGTGGGACCAGGTAGGACCTTCGGGAGAGCTTAGGTCCTGATGGCGCAGGTATATTTAATCTGCCCAGATCTGTGAGCTGATTCTGGTGAGTGGACTGCCCTAAATGGAGTCTGTGCCAAGGCTGGCTTGGCTTTCTCAGGTGCAGGCCTCTCACCAGGTGCCGCCCATCAGTCTGCAGTATGCAGCAAGAAGGCCCTCACCGTCGCCAGGTGTGGCACTGCACACCCAGGATCCCAGAGCTCTGGGAGGCTGAGGCAAGAGGACGGAAGAGCCCCCGTTCTGGGCACCTCAGCAATTCACGGAGACCCTGTCTCAAAATAAGAACTAAAACAGGCTGGCACCAGGCCTTTGGGAGCTGAGGCAGGAAGATTACAAATCTGAGCCCAGCCTGGGTAATTTAGCAAGAGCCCTCATCTGAAAGGAGAATAGAGGCTGGGCGTGATGGTGCACGCCTGTAATCCCAGCACTTGGGAGGTGAGGCAGGAGGATCGCTGTGAGTTCAAGGCCAGCTGGGCTACATAGTCCACCCCTCAAAAAAATAAACAAATAAAGGCTGAAGATATTGCCCTATGATATGGCCCTGGGTTTAACCTCAATTCCACAAAAAAAAAAAAAAAAAAAGAATTTTAAATATTTAAAAATGAAAAGGGCTGGGGATGTAGCTCAGAGTAAAGATCCTGGTTTCACTCTCCAAACTCTCACCAGATTTGGATGTTGACACTGGACCCTTCAGCCCCTAAAATGTAAGAAATAACTATCTGTGTGAATTATTCACTCTCAAGTATCCTGTTACAGCTACAAAACAATGTGCCAAAGTGCCCATAAGGCGGAAATGCAGGCGTGACACCCTCCGCAGCTCTGGGACGGCACTCCCCGTGCAGAGTCACACGTCCCACTCCTTGCTCGTACAGCACCAAGCAAAGGCTCGAACAGTGCGAAACATTCGAGAGAAAGCAGGAAAAGGACAAGAAAAAGAAGACTTCCGATCAACGTGTTTGCAGCCACAGCTACTTACTGCCTTTGATGGGTCAGGAACAGCATTAAACAGTCGGGGGCGAAGGCCTGACGCCCTGAACCACAAGCACCTGGAGTTAGTACTTTTGGGGGGCTAAAGCCTAATGCTCTGAACCACAAGCACCTGGAGTTAGTACTTTTGGGGGGCTAAAGCCTAATGCTCTGAACCACAAGCACCTGGAGTTAGTACTTTTGGAGGGCGATACCCTGAACCACAAGCACCCTAGGAGTTAGTACTTTTGCCATTGGAGATGAGGAATTTGAAACAGCAAGAAGTTCAGTTCCGTCCCAAAGAAACACAGCAAGTACATGAAGGATCTAGGGTACGAACACAGGCGACCGGCTCTAGCCCCAGCCCCAGCCCCCTATTCTTTTTTTTTCCTGAGACAGAGTCCTTCTGTGTAGCTCAAGCTGGCCCTGCTCAGCAGGCCACCAGGCCGGCCCTGAACTCCTGGCGAGCCGCCTGCCTAAGAGATCACATGCCCACCCTGAGGTTTGAGCATCTGATAGAGTGCCTCACAGAACACAAGCATCTACCTACTGCTCACTCACTGCCAGTGTACTTCAAATGAGTCAAATGCCAACGAGGTAGAGGTATCTGGGAGGAGGACTGAAAGGGCCTCAAGCACAGGAGCCACACGCATGTGGGCAACCTCAAAGCTCCCAACAGCCCGGCGAGGGCTGCTTGCGAAGGCTTCTACGTGCCGCGCGTGCACGACTGTTATTAGTTCTGTTCAGCTTCCCTCTCCTTCTGAAGTACGGGGCAGTGATGCTGAAATTGACAAGTCTTTCTGGTGACAGCCCCAGCTGGGGCCCATGAAATCACCCAGGAAATTCCAAGGGGTTGAGGAACCAGATCTGGGTCAGGAACAAGACACAGATATACAGAGAGAGACTTTGTATGTGTAACAGACACACAATCCTTATTCACAATCCGGATGTGAAATGCAAGCTCTAAGGGAGAGGCCCTTTTGTTCTCTGTTGCATCCCAAGGGTCTAAAGCAACGCACACCACAGCATCACTTTCTGAATGAGGCCAGTAGAAGCCATCCTGCCTAGCACTTCGGTTGTTTGGGATCTCCATTTCTTTCTTTCTCTCCCCTTCTCACATCTGTTTCTTGCAAGCCTTTCAGTCCTGGACGCAAGATAACAAAAGTGAGCTGTATACTTTTTTTTTTTCCTTTTGGCAAAAGCTCTTATAAGTGTTGGATCGCCAGCATTATCCTGTACATGTGTAGGTATATCAGAGGGCACACTTCACCCTCTTGGACAGTCATTCATGCCTTGTTTCGAGATGGGGTTTCACTATGTAGCTCAGGCTGCCCTTGAACTTGAAGTGATCCTCCTGCCTCAGCTTCTCGAGTGCTGGGATTGCAGGTATTTGCCACCATGCCTGACTCATTCATTCTCGAATTCAGCACATTTACTGGGTGTTGATTATGCAGCAGACATACTAGGAGGCTACAGAGCTAAGCCAATAAGGACCTCGTTCATCATGGGAGAGAGAGGGGCTGGAAAGAAAGAAAAAAGTAAAGGAGCAGAGGAAGATAGGGAGTCACTGCAAGTCAAAGAGTATTTTAGCAGATGACTGTTGTGTAAAGAACTGAATGAGAAAACTAGTATCACTTCAGGTTGATGAAATACTCTGGGCCGGTGAACAAGGCTTGTGCAGCTGGGACAGAATGAAAAAACTGGCCTGAAATAAAAGACAGGCGAGAAAGGTAGGCAAGGACCTGTTTCCACAGGGCTTGATGGGATTGTATTCAGAATGTGACAGGAAGTCACCAGGGTGTTTCAAATAGTGGCACAGGGAATTCACTTTTCTTTCTTTCTTTTTTTTTTTTTTTTTGCGGAACCGGGGATTGAACTCAGACCCTTGCACTTGCCAGGCAAGCACGTGTTCCACTGAGTCATCTCCCCGGCCCCGGGAATTCACTTTTCAAGGAGATTTTCACACTGCTGAATCAGAATATGGCATATCTCTACGCACCAGCACTGTATTGGGTGCTTTGAATGTATTTCATACTATAAAGTCATTACTCTTGCTAACTCTGAAATCTCAAATAATTCCAAATATGGGAATCTTGGCTTTGCTACCTACCAGCCAC
Organism: Octodon degus; assembly: GCF_000260255.1. Lineage (NCBI taxonomy): Eukaryota > Metazoa > Chordata > Mammalia > Rodentia > Octodontidae > Octodon > Octodon degus. The sequence goes on from NW_004524653.1 coordinate 1,466,301, forward strand.
CTGACTTTGGCCACACAAGTTTACTTCCTTGGATTGCCACTTCTCTGCCATTAGCATGAAAAGTACTATGTACAATTTGCTCCATTACTTGTGAGAATTGGAAATTATTCAGTTTTTTTTTTTTTTTTTTTTGGCGGAACTGGGGATTGAACTCAGGCCCTTGCACTTGCCACGGAAGCGCTTATTCCACTGAGCCATCTCCCTGGTCCCTATTCAGTTCTTTTACTCAAAATATTTACTATGCCAGAAATTCTGCTAGTGCTCAAGGAAAAGCGGTTCTGGCTCCTCCATCAGGAGCTTACATCTGGTGCAGGAGACCAATAAGGATTAATCACGAACAGTGTGCAGGCTGGCAAAATAGTTTATACGACAAAGATCTGAAATGGGAGCCGCTGGGAGGACCTCTGAGGAAGTGAGATTAATTTATACAAAGCTCAATAAGTAGTTGCTATTTTCATCATCGTTACTAATTGTGGTCAGGCTTCAAATCCTGCCTCTGCCACTTAACTAGCTCCTCAATGTAGAGGGTTAACAATTCTGTGCCTTGGGCTGGTGAGATGGCTCAGTGGTCTAAAGCAGCTACTTAGAACAAGCTTAGCAAAGCACAGGGACCTCGGTTCAATCCCCCAGCACCACATGCCAGCCAGCCCCGCCCCCTGGTGGGCCGAGCTGGCCACACACACACACACACACACACACAAATAAATAATAAAAAAATAATAATAAATAAAACCTTTAAAAAACACACACACAAAAAAACCAATTCTGTGCCTTAACTGTGGAAAAATTATTTAAAAACCTTGTGCTTCCTGTTATCTACTCTAAGAAATATATTCTCCCTTTTGGCTCAAGGCTGTTCAACAATAAATAACTGTTTCTTGTCAAGGCAGCAAGCTAACACAAACTCCCTCCCCAAGCATCTCCTGTAACGTAGTCAGCTTAAGATATATTTTATAAAAATATACACTTATCCCTAAGCTGTAAAAGACCTTTTAGTTATAAACAGCTTACAGCTGTGTCAAATGAATGTAGTTTCTGTTGTTCTGTGCTCAGTAACAAATTTGCTTACCAAACTGGATGTGATTTCTGTTATAAATACCCCCCTGCTACCTACATTCGAGGCCGATTAGCCTTCTCCTGCGTGAGAAGTGGCTGACGGACCTGAGTTCAGGAAATAAAAGGTTCTAATTCAAATTTCTATCTGGCTGATCTGGTTCCTAGGCAGAGTCGACCCATAACACTCAACCCGGCTCTGAGCCTCAAATTTCATCTGAAAATGGAGATAAAGGGTACGTAGCCACGGGACTGTTTCTCAAGAATTACACAAATAAAAAAGAATTACACAAATGTCCCTCATTAAGCGAACCACCCAGCCGACGGAAACATTTCCAAGCACTCAGAAAGATGCCAGTTGTCAATATTATTGTTAATTCGGCGTCCTGCGGCCAAGGAAAAGTACGCAGCTACCTATTTCTAGAACTCCTCGGCTCTTTCCCCACCTCCCGTCCCTCGTTGGGGGTGTCCACCCACATGCCCTCCACCTTCGGAACTGCTGACCTTTTCAACCTTCTTCGGCCCCTTCACCAGTTCGTGCCTCTTGGGAATCGTTCCCCCGTCGCAACCCATCGTAGTACCAGAGCCAACACCAATTCGTAAACCTTGAAGCAACCGCTTCCGGGGTGGGTAGTGAAATCTGTAGTTACTTCCGGCGCTCCAATGTCGTCACTTCCGGTGACGAAACTATGGGCGTGGCTCCCCGTCGGGGCTGGGTGTTGCCGTTGCCAAGCGCCGATTGCCACGGAGAGCGTCGCCAGCTGCTGGGCGTGGCGCAGTGTTTCGGACCCAGCACAGTTGCGGGGTCTTCCTGCGCGGGAGTTAAGAGGAACGCGTCAGTCTGCCGCTCACGGCCACGACGCTTCTCTTCTTCCTCTTTCCAGTAGGTTCCCGCTGTACGTTCGGAATCGCTCGCCCACGCTCCGGGAGCGCAGCGTGGGTGGGGATGACTCCGGAGCCCTCTCTGCTCGCCGGCCCCATCCCACCCAAGCCTTGTGCGCACCCAATGAAGCCATCCTTTGTATGCCAGAGTTCTTCCACAGCCCCTTGAATCCCAAGCTAACATAATTTTTACGTGTTAAAAAGCAGATATATGCGCTGAAATGGCGAATGAGACTGGGCATAGTGGCGCGCGTCTGTAATCCCAGCACTTGGGACGCTGTAAACAGGGGAATTACAAGTCCAATCTAGTAGTGAGACCCGGAACACCCTGTAGACCCTTCCCTAAAATACAGAAAAACAGCAGATATAATTAACATTATACAGTACACTGGTTCTTACAAAGAATACTCTGTTAGCTCCAAGCTGTCTCAAAGAGATGTGTTATGTTATCTGTAATGAGAACACAAATCCCTTGCAAAAGCCAGGATTGTGTCTGGCTCCTTTAAGTATTATAAACATCAGGGGAAAGCCCTTCCTCTGCCCATACAACAGACCTTCATGATTGGAAGTTACCGCGTTGAAAGTCGTCCCCTTTTGGCGACAGATGCCCAGAATAATATGTGGATGTGAAAACTTAAAGGCTATGGGTACAGAATATCTGTTACTGTGACTGATAGAAATTGGTTTATGAATTAGTGATAGTCATAATAACCGTAATCCCCCAAGGCTAGAGACTTTATGTTATTCCCTGTTGTACCTTGGTGCCTAGAAAAGTCTGTTTGGTGTACTCCAGGTGTGTTTCCTCACTGCACCAAAAGAAGATACAGGCTCATTTGGAGAGGGGCGATGAGCCCAGTTTGAGCTGACCCTAAAGCTGCGAGAACTGCAGAGCTCTTGGCATGTAAAGACTCCCTCTAAACCCTTGCACCGAGAGGCTTGGCCCAAATCTCTCACAGCTTCTAGCAGCATAAAGCTGTACCCCTGGAATGACCGCACCCTCCATGCAGCGCCTGCTCAGAAAGCTCAAAATGCAATGTCAGCTCTGCTCAGACAGCTCAGGCAGCTGGAGGCCCCTCTTCCTCCTTGGTTTCCTCTTTTAGAATATTGGTCTCCAAGCTACTTTGTGCTTCTGTGACACTATACGGAGATAAAACCTGAGTGCCGCACACTGTTATCATCATAGTAACTCTTTGGGGTTGAGAGCCGGCTGCCATGTCGGTCGTTGTGTGCGCTTCACTGATTTGATCCATCTGATTCTCCCAGCTACCTGGAAAATAGGTGTTGTTCTTGTTGGCTTTCCTCTCCTGCTGCCTTTGTTGATGGAAGCAGTAAAGGAGATTCCCTTACAAGGATCCTTGGGAACAATTTTGTATCTACTGAACTGTGGATTTGAAGAGAAAGAAGCCATAGAAAGGAAAAATCAGGGGCTGGGGAGATAGCTCAGTGGTTTAAGTACCTGCCTCACAAGCTCAAGGACCCAGGTTTGATCTCTGGTACTGCATGCCGAGCTGGCCCCCATACCCCAGGCATGCTGTGCAGGCTAGGGAAACGGGGTGTGGTGGTGCACAACTGTAATCCCAGTACAGGGGAGGCTGAGACAGGAGCATCGCTACATCAGATCTATATAGTGAGCCCCTGTACCAAATTAATTAATTAATTAATGATTTTTTAAAAAATGTTTTAAAAATGAAAAATCAACCTCTAGTAAAACGAGTGTTTCCTTTTCATTTGGCAGTGCTGAGGATCAAACCTAGAGTCTCATGCATGCTAGGCAGGCACTATCCCATTGAGCCACATCCCTAACCTCAAATTGATGTTTCTTAGCCTTTTTGGAGTCCTCAGTTTTGTTTCAGAATTTGATGAAAACTTTAGACTTATTCTCAGAAAACTGGCTAATAGCGTACACAGAATGCTGCGCACAGTTTATACTCATTTGTACTGGATGAAAGGTAGAGTTCTTGCTCAGCAGGCATGGAGCTTTTCACCAAAGAAGGCTTGAATAAAATGTAGTGGGAATTAGGTGATTACTAAGAGAATTCAAGACAAAAATTACTTGTAAGTTTTAGTTTTAGGGAAATAGTCTAAGACTAGACAGGGCTTTTCATAGATTGACCTCTGTACTGTTCTAGGTTCATGATGGTCACTTTTCTTTTTCTTACTGGGCCTCAACCACACAGGGTCCTAACTCTCCGGTCTCCTGCTGTCCCCTCCCTTAAGCGGCATCATCTTTTTCCCCAGGTATTTGCCTAGCTGGTTCTCTCTGGTGACTCCAGCTTTGCTCTAGAGTCTCCGACATAGCTCAGTGGCCTAAAGCCCTGATTAGGCATATTTAGGCAAGCGCAGGGGACCACAGTCCGATCCCTGGCACCACATGCCGTACCATCCCTGCCCTTAGCGCTGGGCAGGGGGAAAAAAAAGTTATTCTAGATCCCCCTCTAAAAGAGTACCCATCCATCAGCCTTGCCTCTTTTTTTTTCTTTTTTTTTTTTTTTTTTTTTTTTTTTGCGGAACCAGGGATTGAACTCAGACCCTTGTGCTTGCCAGAGAAATGCTTATTCTACTGAGCCATCTCCCCAGCCCCAACAGCAACAACTTCTCCCCCTTTTCTTTATCATTTGCATCCCCCCTCATTATATTACACATTTAAGTTTTGATATCTTATTCACTGTGGATGTTTATGTTGATTTTTGGCTCCTTAAAATATTGCTTCAGGGCAGGGGATGGAGCTCAGTGGCTGAGGGCTTGTTCAACATCCCTAAGGCCCTGGGCTTCATTCCCAGCAGTGCAAAAGAAAATCAATGAACCATTTATTTTTGATTACTAAATGTTGTGCAACCCCATTACGTGTGACCTTAGTGGAGGGGCCTTCGGGTGTGTGGCCTGGGTGGGTGTCCATTTCCCTTAGTGGGAACAAAAGCCCATGTCTCCGTTCTGTTGCCTGCAACATCTTTAGCCATCAGCAAAGGCCTAGGACAGGCACAGGGCATACTTTTTCAGGGAATCAGTAAAAGGCAACCAGTATTAGCAGATAGCATCCATGAACCTCAGTATGGGTGAAAACCCAAGGGGGAGCTTTGGGAGTACTGAGAAACAAATAGAAACACTTAAAAAGATGTTTTATAAAACACACGTTGTTACCAAAGCAGCAACATGACTCCCCTGGGCTTGTCATGCTGGAAGATCTCTGAAGCGATCTTCCATCCTGATGAACTTAACTTGAGGTTGAGTTGCTACCGCCGCCTCGACCACCAGATCACCCACCATTTCCGCTTCCTTCCTTGGGAGGAAATGGTACAGTACTCTGTATGTTGAGCCCAGATATTTAACAAAAAATCACCACAGGCTGAAATTATGTGCTTAGTTCTCTTAGAATGTTTTCTCAAGTAATCATCCTATTAAATTAATCAGTGGAAATAGACCACGGTCTTTCAAAAAAGGAAGGAAACACCTTTAGCTGAGAGCAGCGTTTTTCATTGTTTTGTACACAGTGCTTTTGTTGACTGGTCTTTGGTTTGAAGTGATCTCGAAAAGAAAGATGTGTTTGTTAATCAGTAGAGTCTGTCGCTTAGAAAGGACCCTAGATCGGTGCATTAATAGTAATCATTCAATAAACACGTGCTGCTGTTATTGTTCTTGTATAAAATTTGGCAATACAAATATGTTGCTTGCCTCCCTGCCACCATCCCTCTTTCTAGCAATACTTTTTTTGTGTGCCAGGGATCGAACTCAACTCAGGACTTTGTGTTGAACAGGCAGGTGCTTAAGTCACTGAGCTCTGCCCCTGGCCCCCCAGCAGTATTCTTGACTTTTGCTGAAGATGTTTCTCCGTACGCATCTCTCAGTTCCATTCATCTTCTGAGCACAGCTCCTGTCCTTGGTTCTGGACCACCCTGTCCAGGGCATTAGTGGCCAACAGCCTTGGAAGATGTCGCCAGAGCCTCTCTCGAGAGCAGAGGGAGTTTGCTTGCTGTTCAGCACAATGAAGATGCTCTCTTAATTACCTTTATTACCAAGGGCCTATTATTTTGTATTTAGTAAGGGTCTACAGGGTCTCACTGCGTAGATCAGAGTCGTACTGATGTGTTCAACCTTCCAAGAGCTGGGATTACGGGCGCGCTACCACACCCAGTCTCAATCACCATCTCGGCGCGTTCCAGGGGCAGGGCCGGCATGGCACGCTGGGAATCGAACCCAGGGCACTGCGTCTACCTAAGCAGGTGCTTCAATCCGCTGAGCTATTTGGCCAGCCTGGTCCTCCTGTATTTGCTTTTTGTTGCTGAGACCAAACACCTGAGAAAATCATTTTGGAGGCGAAAGCATGGCTGTGGCTTACAGTTTTCGAGGGTTCAGACCGTAGCTGGCCGGCTCCCTCGCTGTGGACCAGAGCGGAGGCAGCGCATCACAGCGGCAGGCCTGGGAGAGAGAAGCTGCTCACTTCCTATGAGCCCAGAGCAGAAGACGGGAGAGAGAGGCCAGGCCAGAGGCGGGACTAGGGACCGAGCACAGTCCCCCCCCACCCCCAACACGCTCAGGGTCCCTGACTCACACCCCCGACTGGGCCTGCTTCCTGTTTCCAGCAGCTCGCAGCAACGCCTCCAATGATGATTGGAGCCCGTGTCATCCAATCACTTCCTGGGAGCCCAGCGTGTGACAGCACCTACCTGATCCCAGACTCCTGGAATGTGGGTAATGGTTTGAAGATGAGAATGCCAAGCTGGCTTGCACTGAATGCTTAGAGTTCAGCTAGGAACTCAGGCAGCTGGTCTGGCTGGCATCCTCAGAACGGTCTATCTCAGAGATTGGCTCTTGGTTGGCCACGAGGAGGTTTGCACCATCAGTAGCCCTTGGCACTGAGGCTCTCCTCAGCTTCTGGGGTGGCCGCATCCCACACGTGCTGCCAGGGCTCGTTGCTGCTGGGTGCCAACTCTGGGAAATGCATGCCGATCCCCACATTTCACCCCAGGCACCTCCTCCCTGTGTGGGTTTTACTTTCTGTCTCAACAAAATAAAGCATAACTGGGAGTCCAAAGCCATTTTGTACCCTATGAGGCCGTCTAGTGACTCCTGGAGCCTGGAGTTACCTTGGGGCCACTGACACAGCACCTGATCCCGGAACCTCGGGTCTCCTCTGGGCATCCATGAAGCATTGCTAGTGTTAGTATGAGGTAGGAAGAAAAGCCTTTTAGGTGCTAGAAGGAGGGGGTGTGGGGACCTTTTGTCTGTGTCCATGTGTCTGTGAGATACCTGATAACTTACTGTACACAGAAAGAAATCTTTCTCCTCTGGCCATGAACCAAGAAGGCCATAATCCAAGGCAGCCGCCCTGCAAGGATCAGAGTTGCCTCCAAGAGTGTGAGACCAAGACACCGCTCCTGTATGTATCACCCTGTTAGAGCCCCTGAAGCCAACCAGATGACCCAGACTACTTTAAGGTAACTCAGTCAGTACATTTCTGCTACTGCTTAGGACAGACTGTAGATGGTTTTCTGTCACTTGGAACAGGATTCTTTTGTTTTAAGTATTTGTTACAGGGTCTCGCTATGCAGCTCGGACTCCTAGTGATCCTCTGTTTTCAGCCTCCGCAGGACTGGAATTATGGGCATGCGCCACTATGCCTGATCTCAATGGCTGGCTCAGGGTATTGGGGGTGGGGCTGGTGCAGCACGCAGTGCTGGGGATCAAACCCCAGTCCCTGCACTTGCCTAAGCAGGTGCTTAGTCCACTGAGCTATCTCGCTGGCCCTTGAGGAACAGGATTCTAACTGATGAACTGCTACTGTTCAAAGAATGTGGCCCTCCAGACTCTCCCTGTCCAGCTGCAGAGAACTAAGGCCCACCATGGTGGGCTTTCTCTTTACAGAGCCTGGAGATTGAATAAAACAGCCAGTCTTTAGCAGTGAGTAACTTAAACGCACCTCCCAAGGGCGCAGGAGCAGACAGGAGCAGCACCTGGTCCCACCACAGGGACCGAGCCTGTGGATGCTGTCTCTTGGGGATGAAGGTGTGTGCCTGAGATGCACATAGGTGACACAGAAAGGATAGTGTAACCATAGCGGCATGAGCAAAAGACTCAGCCTAAAGGGGGAAGGAGTAGGTGGTTTGACTGGGGGGAGCCCGGGGCCGCTGCCACATCTGTACCCAGTGATAAGTATCCTGACCACACCGTGCTTTCCTGTCTGCACCATCACAGATGACAGTACCAGGCGCAGAAGAGCTTCGCCTTTACAGCAGCTCGCTGCAGACTTAGGGTGAAGCCCCGAAGGGCAAAGCAAGCACCAAAGGCTTCACTTAGATACCAGAACTCGGGTGGCAGTGATCAGACTTCCAGAGAGAGGATTGCAGCCAGAGATGCTTCTGTTCATGATTATATTTAAATAACATCATCAACTGTAACTGATCTGCAGCAGCCAGGGTGCCTTTCTCAGGTGAGCAGTGGAATCTATCAACATAGCATCTGTGGTACACAAAATAGGTCAGTAGCGAACCAAACGGAACACGTTACGTCACAACCATAGCAGGCGTCTTTAACCTGGATGCGATAACACAGCAAATACATATGTATACACATATATATTCATGGAAGACACAAGTATAATTTGTATTGATCTCAAGGAACTGATTCAGTCCCAAATGGAAAAAAGTGTGACATTTTCTCATGGAAGTACTGTCAATCTTCTGAAACTAAGAAGTTCCCTTCTGATTTGCACCTTTTCCTCCCTATATATTGCAGACCTCTTTCTTCACCACTTCATCATCTCTGTCCCCACCTAGGCTGTGAGCCGGCATGCCTCTGATACCACTCCAGCTCTTACAGCTTGAGCATAAGTGGCCCTCAAAAAGTGCTGATCCAATGAATGTGAGCCATGCACACATTAGACTCACACGGAAAACGATACCCACGAAGTCGCTTCCAACGCTGACGCTGTACACCTACATGTCATGCCCCGTTTCGTGATGTCCACACTTAACACCTGACTCTCCAATCCCCCCTCGGGGTGGCTCAGCCCCTTGCTACTACAGGCTCTGGGTGCGTGGCTGTCGCTCACATCTGCTTATGCTCCACTAGCTTGTCCCCTGAGACCGGGTTGCACAGGCGGCCCATACAAGCGTTAACCTCGCAGGAAGGAGAAAGGGCTCATTCCAGCGTCCCTCGGAACTGCCTTGTGTGATGCTCCAGCTTCTCGGCTTCGGCCTGGAGCAGCCCCAGGGCCGTGGGGCTCGGGTACTTGAGCACTGCGTTCTTGGTGGCCAGCGCCAGGTCCTTGAGCAGCCCGCACAAGCGGCTGCTGTTGCGCAGGATCTCGTTGCGCGTGTCTCTCTCCTGTGTCTCCCTGCACAGAGTGTCCACCAGCTTCTGGCCCACTGTGATGACCAGCTTGCTCTGCGTGACGAGGACCTCAGGGGTCTGGCTGGCGCCAAGGCTGCTGTGCAGCACGCGGATGGCCTTGAAGAGCGCCCCGAAGTACAACCGGCCATGCTCCGAGAGACAGAGCTTCCTCTCAGGGCCCGGCTTGCCCCGCGCTTGGGTCAGAGAGCTTGCCGTCTAAAGAGGAAGAAAGAAATAGATAAGCAGATCAGTCGGCAAGCTGTGGTTGTCTTCCCTTTCCTGCTTTTGCTCAATTAGCAAGATTTTTGTTTTTAATTAGAGAAAGTTGCATTTATTAAATCAGTGCTGCAACATTTGTCTGACTGACTTGCCCGAAGCACTGGCACACCTCGGCCAGCCACGGGGAACCGCTGCTGGGCGGCGCGCTGGCAATGCCCACGGCGGTGATCTTCGCAAGTGCCAGGAAAGCTGCGGATGTAGCTCAGGGCTGCAGCATGTGCTTAGCGTGTACAAGGCCCCACGTTTGCTCCCCCTGGTAAGCTCAAGACCAGTCTGTACTGCATGGTGAGACAGGCCTCAAAACAAAACAAACAAACAAACAAACAAACAAAAGAAGACAGACCAACAAGTCTGAAAGAAAGAGAACAAAGCAATAAGAGGAGAAAAAGAAACGATGATGAGATTTTTAAAAAAAAATTTACTCATAGAGTAGATTTTAAACTGGGTGTGGTGGCACCTGCCTGTAATCCCAGCACTTGAGAGGCTGAGGCAGGAGGATCAGCACAAGTTTGAGGCCAGCCTGGACTACAGAGTGAGATCCTGTCTCAAGATAAATAAATGAATGAATAAATGAATTTTAAAGCTTTTACAAATTCTTTTTATTTCCAGTAGCCAAGGTATAGCTGATCTCCTGAAGTTCACAGGCCGAATCAAAAAGGCTGACCTAATGGCATCTGTCTTAATGCTGAAATGCTTATCTGCTAATAGGAGTTCAGCAAACTTTTACTTTCATGAAATATACTTCCTGGGAAATAGGATCGCCGGATGTGGTGGCACACTCCTGTAATCCCAGCACCCAGAAGGCTGAGGCAGGAGGACTGCTATGAGCGTGAGGCCAGCCTGGGCTATGTAAGCAAGTTCAAGGCCAGCCCGAACTGCATAGTGAGACCCTGGCTCAGAAAAAAAGAAAAAGAAATAGGGTTAACTTACCCCCAAAAGGCAAAGGTTAGACGCAAGCACTCCAGGTAAAAATTGTCAGCTCCCTTATTGTTGTTGTTGCTATTATTATTATTGTATTTTTAGGGAACAGTCTACAGGGTGTTCAGGGTCTCACTACTAGATCAGACTCATAGTGATCCACCTGTTTACAGCCTCCCAAGAGCTGGGATTACAGGTGCACGCCACCAGGATCAGTCTCAATTGCTGTCTCAGGGAGCCCCAGGGGCAGGGCCGGCATGGCAGGCCCGGGAATCGAACTCCTGGCCCCTGCGCCTGCTTGCAGGTGCTTTAATCTCCCTTGTTATTTCACTCATTTATTTTTGTGGACCTGTGGGACTGATCCCAGCAACACACTGCCACCGAGCCCCATCCCCTGCCATTTTTGAATTTTTCATTTTAAATTTTAGAGGTCTGTGTCATTAAGTTGTCCAAGTTGGGCTCTAACTTGTGATGCTCCTGCCTCAGCCTCCCTCAGTGCTGGGATTTATAGACCTGCTGTTTAGAGGAGAGGCTGCCAGGGAGGTTCAGTTAACAAATTAAAGTTCTAGAACTCAAAGTTAAATACCTAAGGGGCTAAGGAGATTGCTCAGTAGAATAAGTGCTTGCCTGGCAAGTATAAGGGCCTGAGTTCAATCCCTGGTTCCGTAAAAAAAAAAAAAAAAAAAGAAAAAGAAAAAGAAAAAAAAAATTTAGATGCCTAAACCTCAATTCTCCCTGTCTGTCTATCTGTCTGTCTGTCTGTCTCTCTCTCTCGCTCGCTCTCGCTCTCACTCTCTCTCTCTGTCTCTGTCTTTCTCTCTGTCTGTCTCTTGGCAGGGTTTCACTATGCAAATCAGGCTGGTCTTGAACTCACTGTGGAGCCAGGCTGGCCTCAAACTCACAGGGATCTTCCTGCCTCAGCCTCCCGCTTACTG
>NW_004524653.1:1478233-1485312 GCF_000260255.1 Octodon degus
AAAAAAAAAGAGAGAAAGAGAGAATTATATTTGCAAAGTGAAAACAATGACTAGTTTTTAGAACAGAGTGAAGAAAAGTTGGGGTGTCAGTTAAGATGACCCCTTAGGGGGCTCCCAGAAGCAGGGAGCTGCCAGGAGCCAGAGGTTGGACTGTCAGCATCTTCGTGTGCAGACAGCAGCTCTCGGCAAAGGGAAGCTATGCCGTGCCCGAGCCTGGTGCGGGACTGCGCGAGGTGCTCTGGTCCTTCTGACTGTGACCAAGCGGGGGACGGCTACAGGCCGTTGGTCGATGGGGGTGGGGCCCTGAGCAGCACAGGGCTCCCTGTCCCCCACCGCAGGGGCTCTGCGGGTGTGGCCCCTGCACCAGTCACAGTGGCACCACCTGGGCACGCATCACAGAGGCAGATCCTGGGTTCCACCCAGCCCCGCTACAGGAGCAACTCCCGGTGGGGTTCAGCCTCTGTGCTTGGGGCTTGGGGAACCGGGCATGAGGACACCTGGGTTGCTGCCTCGGTAGGCCTCGGAGCAGGCATTTGAGCTTTTTATCCAAGTCAGGGGGCCTCTCTGTCCTTCACTTTCCCACCACGCACGCCCCAAATCCGGGCTGTTGAGCTGCTTTGCAGTTGGCCAAGAATCAGGCACCCAGCTCCACCGCCGTCACCATCTGAGCCCTCCCTTCCTCCCTCATCTCCCAACACTTGCTGCTCACACACTGTAACAGGCTCGTTATTTTCTTTCATTAATTCAGAGGAAACTTCTAAAATTGATACATGGAAGATGGTGGTCATTTGCTACAAACAGGAGACAATCACTAAAAATCTGCACAGGGGTAACACGGTGGATTAAGTAAAGGAGATCAAGTGTCCAGGAGGTGTACAAACCCCAAACCCAGATGTTTTTCTTGTTGCCATTGTAACCAGAAGCGAGAAAAGAAAATGTCTCAGGAAATGTGACCTCGCTCCCCTTTGGCGGTCCTGAAGGTTAGAGATTCGCACTCTGCACACGGGGCTTCCAGGGTTCCCTCCACTGCTGAAAGGGGAAACACCAAGCCTCCCCCTGTGATCAGGCTGAAACAGCAAGCTTTCCGGAGCCCCAGGAGACAGTGCTAGGGACAAAACGCCTTCGTTCAGAAGTCAGAGAGTGGGAGTGACAGCTTACCAGTCGTCCTAAATTTTCACTTTCGTCTGACCTTCCTTCCAAGATTGACTTTTCTTTCTCTTGCTGTCCAGGGAGCATCTATAAAATAAAATCCCTTTAAATGACCAGCTTGAGCGGCTTTTATGGCTTTTACGTTATTGTATTATCTCAGAAACTCCCGTCCTCCCCCAGCCAGTAAACTTGTTTCTTAGTTGTCATGGTAATAATTCCCGTTGCAGCTCCGGTTGCTTTTGTGCCTTAGAAATGGCTGGTCACTGTGATGCATATTTTAAGAACCATCAAAGACAGCCACGTACCCGCCCCCATAGGAGCCTCCCTTCCTGATCTGTCGGGCCTGACATTTACAGGAAAGATTGATTCCTAGCCAGTGCCCACCTGATGCTAAATAAATCTGCCTCCAAATCCTGGGTGTCATGTGAGGGTCTGTGCTTGTCATCGCAGCCTAACTGTCCAAGTTCTCTTTAACACTTGCGTGTCTTTTCTTATATTTTTGCCAACAGTTCTGCCTAATGATGCCTGTTAACCAAAAGAGATTTTGGCAGCCCGAGGTCTGGACTTCGTGTACCAACATGGCTTAATATAATGGCCCACACCATTTAAAAAATTATGAGCATATATAAGAGAAATTAAAAACATTCAAGTTCCTAGGATCTGTCAGAGGCCTAACATCACCAGGCATTTGGATAGCACCCCAAGGCCAGGGATGAAGGTGCCAAGCTGGGTCCTTGACACAGCCCCCAAGATCCTAGAAGCTGCTAATTCCTGAACCCAAGCCTGCTTCTGTGAGGGCCAGAGGCCACCAGCCAAGTTCTAAGACTAAAGTAGGCATGGAAGAATGTTGGCCCTTCCTTTCTGTTTCTAGGAAACATGCTGATAATGACTAAACCTACAGCTTTCAACAAAACCAGGAAACTTGGTAGTAAGATTTAAAAATTTACTCAACAAGTAGATTTACTATTTTTTGGTACTGGGAATCAAATGCAAGACCTTGTACTTGCCAGGCAGGCATCGTGCCACTGAGCTATACTCCCAGCCCCTTAGATTCACTTATTTTGAGACAAGAGCTCCAAGAAGTGTCCTTGAGCTGATGATTCTCCTGCTTTAGCTCCGTGGGTGCTGGGATTATAGGTATGTGCCACCTCTCCCGGCGTCAGTGAACAAATTTCTAGAAGATTTTAAAAATCCTTGCTAATTCTAGCATCCATGAGTAAACCTGAGCTCCAAATATGTCTTGAGGAAATCCAACTACGCTTCTGTTTCATCTGCCTTAATATTAAAATAATTATCTGACCTAATAAGATTCATCCAGGAGTTTATTTTCATGACAACTAAAGATTGATTGACTTTTTGGTTGATTGATCAATTGATGGGGAAATGAACTAAGTTCCTCTGGGTGGCCCCAGAGCCATCACACCACTGATAAAGATGCTCAGTATCTGCTGGGCGTGGTGATACATGCCTATAATCTAGCACTCAGGAGGCTGAGGCAGGAGGAGGTCTCCATTATGAGCTGGAGACCAGCCTGGTCTACAAAGTAAGCTCCAGGCCGACCTGAACTGCACAGTGAGATCCTGTCTCAAAAAAAAAAGATTCTCCGTGTCTCAGTCCATGATGACCACATGCTTACTGGTGACCATCCACGACCGCCACCACCTTGGACTCTAAACTCACCTGTTCACAGGCAGTTGAGCTGCTTTTCAGTGCTAGCTTAGGGGAGTGGTCGCCTCCCCTTGGCTTATCAGAAGGAGCACTCTTCAGGTAGGATTCCACTTCTCTTTGGGGAAGCGGGACACATTTTACACATTTAAATTCTGCACTTGGCGGCAACCGCACAGCACCTTCCTTTTCACAGTTCTGCTTAAAAAGGAGGCTCCCATTAGCAATGACAATGGAGACAAACCTCTTGACATCTTCCGGAACTGTCCGGGCCACCATGACAAACCTCTCAAGGTCATCTATGCTGTTTTGGACTTTGTCTGTGGAAAGAACATTAAGGGACCAGTCACAGGAGTCCAGGGATTCCTTTGCTTCCAGGAGGCTCTGGTAGGAGTTGGAGATCATCTGTAGCTGATCCCGAATTCTAACCTGCAGGTGACTGTCACCGAGGTTGCAGGCCATCCCACAAACTGCTTGGGCAAAAGCCAGGAACTGTCTCAAGGATCCTTCTATGTGGTCCGCTGCACTGTGGATCGCATGGATGTTGGCCTCCAGGGAGTCCCTGAGCCGCCAGTTCCTGCTGACAAAGAGCAGCAGGCCTGCTGCAGAGCTGACCACCTTGTGCTGCAGGGCCGTTGCCATCTCTTTGGCCAAGTCCACATCCAGCCAACTCTCCCTGGCTGACTCCTCTGCGGAGGATCCAGAGCAGGAGTCCGTGGAAGTGGAGGAGCATGAAGAAATGATACTGGCTCTGCTCTCGGAGCTTGAAACAGACAATCTATCCAGCTCCAGGGACAGGGAGGTCATCTGTGGTGAGATCGGGCAGGAATGGTGGCCTGCAGAACTCTCTGGAGCCTCCTTGGTTTTTTGAAACTCTTTCTCAGCTGCAGGAGGACCTGATACTGCTTTAGGGATGTCATAAATATTGGGTGTGGTGTTCTGCTGCTCCACTCGGGGAAGCAGAAAGCTCAAAGGCACCTCGTAGCTGGCGTCTGTGTCCAAAGGGACTGTGTTCCTGGGTGCTAGGAGGGCATGAGAGGAGACCTCTGGAAGGATGGGCTCTTTCTGCATGGACACATCGTTCCCTGGCTGTGGACCCCAGGCCCTGTCTCTGCTGCTCAGAGAGCTGTGGGCAGCAGGTATCAAGCTGGGGGCAGCGGTTGGCTTCGATTCCTCTGCGAAGCCACTTAGAGATGCATTCCCAAGGTTGGCCCTTCCCAGAGACACTGGGGTGTCATAAATCCATTCCGATTTCTGTGGGCTTGGTAATGTATTGCAGCCAGCTCTTCTGAAGCCCAGCGTTGGGGTCAGGGAACCACTCTGCCCCTGTGACAGAACCACACAAAGTTGTCCCAGATTAGTAGGAAAGATAGGTTTAAGCTGAGCATGGTGGGGCACGCCTACTATCCCAGCCCTCTGGGAGCCTGAGACAGGAGGACTGCTTCCCCCATTTCATCCCTGCCACTCCCAGGGCACAGAATACTTGCTCACACCAGTGCATTTGCCTTTGCCTGACCTGATTATTTTGCCCTAATTGCTCTTCCAACACTTTCCCTTTCATCTAACAAACTCCTATGCGGCCCTTATGACCCTGGAATGCCACCTCTTTTGTAAGGTTTTCCCACTTGGGCACAGTGTAGCTAGGACACTAATGATGAATATGGACGATGCCGATGGCAAGTGAGGTCTATGTCCAAGTCAAAGCGTGCTTTAACGCAGTGCATCCTGAGGAGTCTCAAGCAAGAAGCGACGAGCTGACGCTTGCTGAACTCTCGCTCAGTGCCAGGCACTGTTCTGGGTGCTTTGCAGGAGATACCTCACTTTGCAGTCCCTGTGCACCTGAAATAAGAAACTGAAGTGTGGAGAAGTTCACTGCCTGCTCACGCCATGTAACTAATCCTGCTGATACACACCAGCTGGGTGTGGTGGCACAGCCCTGGAAGCCCAGTGCTTGGGAGGCTGAGGCAGGAGGATCGCCATGAGTTCAAGGCCAACATGGGCTACATAGTTCAAGGCCAGGCTGAGCTACACTGTGAGAACCTGTCTCTAAGTAAATTAATTTTTTAGAAAATCAGTGCAGTCAGGGATTTTGCCTCAAATGTGAGACTTCTTCAAGAGGAATTTGCCCTCTGATTTTTGCCTGGGCTCTGTAGTTTGGATCTGAAACATCACTGGAAGTTTTGTATGTTGTAACCTTGGTCTCCAGCTTTCGATGTTGTTAGGAAGTAGTGCAATCACTTAGAGGTTGAATGAAGTGATGTCAGCAGAGGTGACCCAAGGGGGATATGGGGACTCCAATCCCTTTCCCTTTCCCTCTGTAAATTGGTCACCATGAGGTGAATGTCCTCACTCCTTTGTGCATTTCTGCCATGATGCTCTGCACTGCCGCAGGCTCCAGAGGAAGGTGCCACCCTGCATGGACTGGACCATCTGAAACTATGACCCAATAAACCTTTCCTCTCTATAAGCTGTCTGTCTCAGGCACTTGATCACAGCGATGGTAAGCTCACACATCAAGCTGATAAAATTTCCCAGCCGACATTGAGTTTCTACAACGTCACACCCGGCACCTGCTTATACTCACGCCTGCTTGTTTGCCCAGGGAGTGGAAGGCTGCCTGTTGGGAGCTGGTCGGCACGTCATATAACTTGTGCTTCTCCTGCTCCTAATGTAGGACATAAGGGAGGAAGACTTAGTTCTTGCATCCTAATGGCCGCTATCACAAACTCTTCACACTCCAGTGGGGTTTTTTGTTTGCTTTTTGCTTTTCAAAGAAAGATACAAATTCCTGAATACTTTGGAGTTTTCAGTCAAGCTGCTGTTTGCCTCTGTGCTGCAGTGCGGGTGCATTCAGCCAAGGATTGGTGCTTTGAAAGAACTCCTCCTCCAAAGACAGGAAAATCCACAGAGCCCTATCTGTGGTCACTTGAGTTAAGTTGACAAGTTATCTTTTTCTTTTAGAAAAATCTTTTATTTATTAGTGCAGGGTCTTGCTACACAGCTCAGACTCGTAGTGATCCTCCTGTCTCAGCCTCCCCAGTGCTGGTGCACGCCTGGTTTCAGTGGCCAGCTTGGCACAGGCCATCATGACGTGCTGGGGATTGAAGCTGGGTCTTGCACTTGCGGGTCAGGAGCTTAGACCACAGAGCCATTTCCCTGACCCCAACCACTCATCTTAAGTGTGTTGGTCTTAACAACAAATGAAGCCACAATGAAAAAAAAAAAAAAAAATCCTGGACATCTCATATGTTTCCCTTTTCATTTTTCTCAGTTGAAATTCTCCTACATTTATCCCACATGTATTCATCCGGAAAAAATTTATGGAGTGCCTACTACTGCTAAATGTTAAGCTGACTGACACTGTATGCATACAGTACTGAAGGCAATAAAAAGATGCTTGGGGTGACTTTTTAGACAAATATGTATCACACTGAGGACCTGCTAAGGTGCGCAGCACTGAGAAGACACGCGTGTTAGGACGAGAGCCCAAAGGTGCAAATCCCAAAGCTGGGCGAGTGGGCACAGAAAGGGAGCGAGTGCGTCTGGGTGAGGCTCACCTGAAAGGCCGGGCAGGGCCGGCTGTGGACGGGCACATCGTACACCTGGGACGGCAGGGTTGGCAGCGAGGCCCTCGCTGGTCTAGGGAGCACGAAGAGGGCCTTCGAGAAAAGGAGAAGAAGGAGGGGGAGACAGCGTCAGGAAATCGGCGTGGCACCGCCGAGTTAGCGCTCCATTCCAAAGACGTCTTGGGTGCAGATCCTCCACGCTGGAGCCTGGGCACGGAGGGCTGGGCTCCACGGCTGGGGCGGGGCCGCCTTCAGCGCAGCTGCACGCGTCTGCCCAGCAGGGAGCAGGAGCAGAGCGCTGAGGGGGCACACCCCCAGCAGTGCAGTGGAAACGAACTTGCCTGGCGCCCACACTGTGTCATTTGTGTGCTCACCCAGGGACACGGAGGCTGCCGCCGCCAAACTGACAAGCAGAGCGCGCTGCTTGCAGTAGCTCGGGGGCCCAGGGAGGAATCATGCGTGACCGCTCTTGCTGTCATGAGTGGGAGGCGAACAGACCATGGCGATGAGTGGCTGAAAGGAATAGAGGGGTGCGAGCAAGAGCAGAGGGTGGCGGAGTGGGAGGTCGGGGGTGCAGGGGGAGTCGCTTTGATGTTCAGCAGGCTGCAGTTGTTGCTTATGCTGTTGCTGTAGAATCTGAGCCTGATCCTCTCTAGGAAAGGGTGATAGATAGATAGATAGATAGATAGATAGATAGAT
>NW_004524653.1:1485412-1487415 GCF_000260255.1 Octodon degus
TGATAGATAGATAGATAGATAGATAGATAGATAGATAGATAGATGATAGATAGATAGATGATAGATAGATAGATAGATAGATGATAGATAGATAGATAGATGATAGATAGATAGATAGATAGATAGATAGATAGATAGATAGATAGATAGTAGTGTAGTGGATGCTGGACGACAGGGGCTGACAGTGTAAGGGGAGAGGAGGTGGAATTTGGGCCCACCTAAGACACAAGCTGTGACCCATGACAAGGCTGAAAAGAGAGGCAAAGCCCAAGTTCCTGAGAGCCTAGGACAGGAGGCATGTGTCTCCCACCAGGACCCACAGGGCTGTCCCTGAGCAGTGGCTTTTCCAGCTGGAATGCGGGCTGGGGAGGGTCAGGATTCATGGGGGCCCAAGGCCAGGGTCTCCCCCAGGAGCTCATATCCAGACACACCACAAGTGTTAAGTGCTGGTATTTGTGCGTTCACTTTTGGTGAAGGAATGTGTGTCCAGCTCAGGGCAGTAAAAACTAGTTCAAGGCCCAAAAGCCCACTTGGCTGTGTGTCAGGCTGGCATCAGGTGCCAATCAAGCAGCTGCGAAGCCCGTGGGACACACATTCCACCAGGGGACGCAGAGCAGCTGTCAGGTGTCACGAAGACAGTTGCTTTCCTACAAAGTGGGGCTTCTCTACAATCCTGGGCTCTGGGCAGCACTGCTCCCTAAAGACCTGGTATTGGACAGGCGACATTTCACTATGCCCTGGGGACCCTAGTCGTGGACAGGGAAGCAGAATCCTCCAGGCAGAGCTTCCGGGAAGGGGAAGGCAGGCCCAGCCTCCTGCCCCGCTGTGCGGTGTGGCTCCCAGGAGAAGACCCAGTGCAGCCCAGGCTGATGCCGACCCTACAAGTCCCCCCGCACCCCGCACCCTCCACCGTACCTCGCTGGAGCTCCACCTTTCTCCCAGTTCCATAAGGAGGCCACCTTTGCTTATTTGCAAGGTATTTTGGGGCTCTCTACCCTGTTGTCTTCCTCATCTCTAGCCATGACCCTGGCTCTGTCCCTGTGGTCTCAGGCTGGTTGGGCTGGCATGGCCCCATCAGTGGTCCTCACTGGATTTTTTTTTTTTTTTTTTTTGTACTGGGGATCAACTTAGGACCTTGCACTTGACAGGCAGGTGCTTATGACACTGAGCTATTTCCCAGGTCCTGCCACTGGATTTTTAATTAAATCAAAGCTATTTAGCAAGCCATGTGTCATACAGGCCGAGGGGCCCCACGAGAGCGTCCTTACCCACTGCCACCCCTCCTGTCTCCTCCCTCCAGGCTGGACCTATCCTGACACACCCAGCACTCCACCGAAGACCCTGTCCAACACTGCCCACTTGCCTGCTCCCCCTCAGGGCTTGGGCCGTGCTGTTCCTGTGACTGGGTTCAGGACCTCACGTGGTGGCAGAAACACCACCAGAGGCCCAAGGGACTTTCCTGAAATGACATAGCAGACGGAAAGATGCCACTTTGAAAATTCCCAGCTTCTTGGAAAAGTTGGTACCAGGCATCCATGAATTAAGGAACCTGTCTGAGAAATGCAGTTCTCTAAGGACCAGGGAGGCAGAAGCAGCTCTGGCCTAGGCACTGGCGGGCCCAAGAGCAGCCATGTCAGGAAAACTAGTCCTTCATACTCAAAATCCCAGGGCCCCCTTAGAATTCAACCCAGAATCCAGCATGCGTGGTATGCACTCTGCTTTCTTTTAAATCAGCCCACACAGCATATGAAGGAAGTAGAAATAAAAGTAAAACAAAGCTCAGGATGGTGGTCACCCAGGGGGGAAGTAGGGCAGAGGAGGCATAGGGCGTGGGGTGCGAGCGGGGGCTGGTTTTATTCATTTTTTTATTTGTGGTTCTAGGGCTTTCCACGTCCTAGGCAAGCCTCTACTGCTCACCTACAGCCCCAACTCGTTCCTGCTTTTTGACTGATCTGCAAGCCGAGCTGGACCCTTGGCATTGGAAGGTGAGACATCAGCTGAAA
>NW_004524653.1:1487515-1491963 GCF_000260255.1 Octodon degus
AAGCTCAGGATGGTGGTCACCCAGGGGGGAAGTAGGGCAGAGGAGGCATAGGGCGTGGGGTGCGAGCGGGGGCTGGTTTTATTCATTTTTTTATTTGTGGTTCTAGGGCTTTCCACGTCCTAGGCAAGCCTCTACTGCTCACCTACAGCCCCAACTCGTTCCTGCTTTTTGACTGATCTGCAAGCCGAGCTGGACCCTTGGCATTGGAAGGTGAGACATCAGCTGAAAACTCAGTGGAAAGAATCAGTTAGGCCACAGCAAAGTGAAAGCAGAGGAGAGGTGGCCCGAGGTGGGCAGCCGAGGGCTCTGTCTCTGGGGCAAGGCAGATGGATGGACACAGACACAAGCTGCGAGCTTTAGTCCCGGTACTGTGGCTGTAGTTGCACGTGCCTGGGTGGGTAGCTTCCCACCCCGGGGCCCATTTTCCCATCTGAAAAATGGAAAATTGTTCTAATGCATAGGTACACAGAGGTCATTTCCAGCTCTAGTGACATCTGCCACATAGATGCCTCTCTTAGGACCACTTGAGAAAAGCCACACATTCCCACTCTCTTGGTTTTTAATTTGGAGTCACTCTGAATCTAGAGATGATCAAGTACAAAAGGATGCTATGAAGAGTCACCTCATGGTGGCCCAGGCTGCAAACTTGCCACTGGAAAGCAGGTCAAAGCGGGGACTTCTCTGGTTCTACTGGTGTGACGGGTGCTGGGCTGTATTTCCTGGGTGGTGTTGGACTCGGGATTAAGCAGGTAGGAGACACCTGCCTTTCCTGTGGCCAAGACATTCCTAGCTGATGATTGGCTATTCTGCTGAATCGAGCTCCCTCCTTGTTAAAGCTGGGCGAGATGTGAGGTTATTTAGGATCACCATGAGGGGCACTGGGAGGTGATCCTAGAAATGATCTGCCTAACCTCCCAGCAGAAAAGAGGACAGAGATACACTGAGGGTGTCAGGATGCACCAGAGTGACAGTGGCTTCTTCCAAAAGCCATGGAAACCACAACACTGGACCCTCAATGAAGAGAAAGGAAAGAAAGACAGGCAGAAAAAGAATAAAGGAAGGAAGGAAGGAAGGAAGAAAAAAAAGGCAAAAATGTAGCTCGGGTAGACAAAGAGGGAACTTTACAAAGGAAAACAAGGCAGGAAAGTTCCCCAGGTGTTTTCCTGTGTCCTGCCCCTCAGTGGTCACCTCAGCCAGGAGCCCTGGATTCCCCTTTGGAAGCTGTGCTTCCTCTTGGCTGCCGCAGGGGGCAGGGGCCTGAGTGAGGCTTCCCAGGCTGCCTTGCTGTGTCCCGCAGACCAGCTCAGTCTTGCGCATTACGCTCAGAGGTGGACTCGTCCTCCTAGTCTCCCAGCCAGCACCTGCAATGAAGTCTGAGTTTCCAAAGCCTTGTGTCAGCTCGGCTCACTTCATTCACTCAACTAAATTTTAGCCAGCACACCTGGAGCCTGGTGCTGTGCCGAGCACGAGGGATGCATGGCCTGGATCTGCTTCCCCTTTAGAGAAAGGTGGAAATGGCCACGGATTTCCAGGGAACTTATGCACATAGCAGTTGTTCTTAGAAGAAACACCACCAAGGCCCTGCACAGAGCCGGCTGCTCAGACAGAGGCAGCGATGCCAGGTGGAGAGCAGGCTGGCTGGCCCAGAAGAACGTGGTGGCAGCACCCCATGCACTGCTTCTCAAGGCTCAGCCAGCGTCCTTCTGGGGCCTGGAGCCACCGCCTGCGTGTGGCAGCTATTCTGTGCAACAGCTGATTCTCAGCCCAGGGAGCTAGAAAATCAGAGCAGCTCAAAATCTGGCTGAAGGAATCAACACCTTTCAACTCACTCCTGGGCACCTGCTGCAGGGGTGAGACTTGATTGAAAAAGAGGATGAATGTTTTATATTTTAAAAAATGTACTACAGTGTAAGACACGCTGCCGTGAATTTCCCTCAGAATTCTCCCTTCGGGGCTGGTGAGATAGCTCAATGGACTAAGCGCCTGCTTAGGCAAGTGCAGGGACCGTGGTTCAATCCTCGGCACCACAGGCAGCAATGGCCCTACCCCCGGGCGCGCTGAGCAGGCCACTGAGCCTGGGAGTGGTGGTGCCTGCCTGTAATCCCAGTGCCAGGGAGGTTGAAAACAGGAGGATCACTACAAGTGTGAGCTGCATAGTAAGACCTGTACCAAATACATTAAAAATCCTCCCTTCTCTTCCAACCCACCCGTCCCAGCATCCAGCATTCTTGCCACTTTCCAAAGCAACTGCGAAGTCCTCCTTCTCAAGTGGCTTCTGTTGCATCACTGTGGCTGCCTCCATGTCCTGGGTGGGTTGGAAATATGTGTGTTTCATAGTTATTTTGACTGTGGGGAAGAGCTGGAAGGAGCGTGGCGCCACATCTGGGAAACACGCTGGATAACGCCTTGCAGCGTTTGAAGCGCCTGCTTTCCAGTGGACGGCAAGCAGCCGTGGTGGCAGTCACCATGGTTTTTTTTTTTAAATCATACTTTGTAAAGATACAAAAGAGAACCTCTAGAACTGTTCCAGAAAGTGGCAAGCAGGGTAGGACGAGTATCTTCGAAGCAAGAGGGAGTATTTTGAGAGGACAAACGGCAATGCACCTTTTACTGCAATGAATTTTTAGAAGTTTAAATATCCACTGTATTTTTAAATCCCACCTCATCCATAGGGGCAGCAGCTGTCCCCTGGACACAGAGCACACCGAGACCTCTGCCAGGGCCAGCTGGGCTGTGTCCTCAGCTGCAGTCAGGGCATGCGGTGGCTGAAAGGCCCGCGGGGACCACAGCCTGCTGTGCCGCTTCCCCAGCACCTCGCAGGCACCAAGGCTGGGGGAGTGGTGTGTTATTCCTTCCTTCTTTTAATTCCTTTTCTTATTTTTATATTAAAAAATTTCTATTCTACCTAAAGAGAACTCTTTTTTTTTTCTGTTTTATAAAAAACTGATATTAGATAAATGACATATTCCACCCTGGTTGCCTGGAAGGCAGAAATCCACTTCCTACTGTGTCTGTTCTTGATGTCCTGCTGCAGCCGCACCTGTGTGGGCTCCAGCGAGCTGAGCCCTCATGCACGCGGGAGGCGCTTTTCGAAGTTTTGTTCATTTGATCTTTCGCTTGGTGATTCTTTCCCCTATAAATACTTCATCTTGTCTTAAATAATTGCACAGTAGCTCCCTGGGATCACCAGCACTTACAAGCTACCCCGTCCGTCCCCCCACACACACACCCTCGGCCTCACGCACAGGTGGACTCAGCCGTCAGCGTTTCCCTGCCTTTGGAGGTCACCTACCTGCTTTGGAAAGGTCAGCGTCTTCTCGCAGACGATTCGGGCTCGGGAGGGCGGATCAGGGAGTTCGTAGACTTGGGCCGCTGGTGGCGGGGACTGCTCCACCCAGCTCTTCATGGGCTCGTACACGGACCCTACGGGTGTGGGCACCTGGTAGGCACCCTCCGAGCTGTTGGGGGAGCGGCTGAGAGGGGCACCGCTTGTGTCCGCAGGGACCTCCGTGAGGACCTGCAGGCGGTTGGCCGGGGCCAGGCCTCGCCGGCCATGAAGCAGGCAGGTCCACCAGCCCTCGCTCTCCGGCACGTTTTGCTCCAGGATGGTCAGGATGTCGCCTCGGGAGAAGGCCAGCTCGTCCGAACAGTCAGGGTGGTTGTTGTACAGCGCTCTGGCCAAGAGTGTCTAGGTGGGAGGAGAAGATACCTTGTGAGGCAGCCTTACAAGGCAGGAAGCAGGAAGCGTTCATCCACCTCCTCGCTGTCCTGTCCTAGTGTTTCTACCTGGAGCCCAACAAGTCAGGACCAAAACCTCTGGGGCGACCACTGCACCAGCAGCACGCCAGCCCGGGTGTGGCCACAGCTGGGGGCTCCTCTCGCCCCTGCCCTCGGCCCCACCTCCCTTCCTCCCCATCCTCGAGGCCACATCCTCAGGAGGGTTTGTCTGCACCCTCTGACCAGGTCAAGCAGTGCAATGTGCTGCCGTGGACCTTCTGAAACGTGTGGAAGCCGTGGCCCTCACAGTCGTACAGCTGAGGGCAGCATAGCACATAGTTGGGTTGAAATCCGAAGTGCTGCACATTACTGGGTTGAGATATTAGCGACCCTCAAACAGATTACCTACTGGTAAGCCTCGGTTTCTGCATCTGAAAAATGGGAACAATAGTAATACTTCCTTCATGGGATTATCATGAGCATATTAGCACCAAGGTCCACCCTTTCCTTGGCTTCAGCTGCATCCCAGAGCCCCACACCTAGGACAGTGATGGCGAACCTTTTAGAGCCTTCAATGACACGATACAAACAAGCAGCAGAGGCGAGCGTGCCCTAGGTTGCCACCACTGACCTAGGAGTTGATGGGCAGGCAGCGTTGGGGGCCAGACACCCCTAGTTACAGGTCTCGGGAGGTAGAAAGCCACAGCACCCAGTTGAGAGCCCTTGTTTCC
>NW_004524653.1:1493308-1494142 GCF_000260255.1 Octodon degus
GTGAATTCACTTTACATTGGCGGGAGAGTCAAGATTTTCCCTTTTCGAACATTGCACTTTAGGCGGGGGCTGTAGCTCAGTGGTGAAGTGCTTGCCTAGTGTGTGCGGCCTTAGGTTTGGTTACCAGCTCCTCAAAAAATTCAAGGCCCTTCTTCCCTCCCTCCCTCCCTCCCTCTCTCTCTGCCTGTCTCTCCAGCTAGCCACAATCCCTGTGTGTCACATTCAAAGCAATCTCATGGCAAAGAGGGGCCCAAAAGAAGCTCGCCCATGTCTAGAAGACAGCGTGTGTCTGTCCATGGCTCAGCTGTTGCACGAGGCAGCTGCTCAGAGGCTTCCTGGTGGGTTTGTCCATCATGAACAGCAGAGAATTTTTCTCCCAGAGAGCAATGGCTTTCATGGTCACCTACCCCACGGGCCCAGCAGCTGCCCAAGAGGCACAGTGGCAGTCTCGCTTGTGCCTTAATACAGTCTTCCTCCTAGGGGACAACCGCTGCCGCCTTCAGGACAGCTGGCCACACCTTCTCAGAAGGTGGGCTTTTGGAAAAGGGATGTCCTCAAGTGCAGCCACCACATGAATATGGGACCCTTCATTATGATCAGCAGGGAACGTGCCTGGATGCCACAAGCAACCAACTCAGAACATCTCTGAAGTTTAATAGCAAAGACCATCAAAGTCTGTTACAGAAGGATAAAGCACATGGGAGAATTCTTCTTTTCTTTTTTTGTTTTTGCTTTGTCTTTTTGAGCCAGGGTTTATCTGTATAGATCAGGCTGGCCTTGAACTCACTGTGTAGCCCAGGCTGGCCTCAGATTTACAGCCATCCTCCTGCCTCA
>NW_004524653.1:1495167-1496450 GCF_000260255.1 Octodon degus
GGAAGAAAAATCAGTGTATGAAGGAGAAAGGGGGTAGAGTTTAGGGGGGAAAGGCCAGGAATCAGGCTGAGTTTTGGGGGGTCTGCAGTTATCTACAATGTGATGCCAGTGCCCTGTGCTAATCTCTACTCCAGTGGATGGTATGATCTTGCCTATATTTGGAGAAATCCAGAAAGCCATTCATTCATTCATTCATCCATTCATTCATTCATCCATCTATCCATCCATCCATCCATCCATCCATCCATCCATCCATCCACCTATTCATTCATTCATTCATTAAGTCATTCATTCATCTACTCATTCATTGAGTCATTCATTCATTAATCTACTCATTCATTGATTCATCTATTCATTCATTCATCTATTCATTCATTCATCTATTCATTTGTGGAGATTATCTATTGGGAGCTTTTATGATCTGCCTAGCAGTCCAATGAAGACACCATGGTGAACAAAATAGTTCTTGATCTCAGAAGAGACAAACTCCCTTTGATTCCTAGAATAAATGTGGTCTTTCTACTTCTGTTAAGAGTGACGGAAAGAAAAAGCAGGAAGTTGTGAGCGCTATGGGAAGTGCGGTGAGTGAGGGCCGAAGGAAAGTTTCCCTGTGAGGCAGCTCTGGAAACTTCTCTGGGGTGAGGAGGAGTTGGTCAGATGAAGAGCAGGGAGAGGGTCTGCCAGCAGAGGAAGAGAAATGTGCGCAGGCCAAGAGAGGGTGTGAGGGGGCTGTGAGCACCGGGGAGTTGGGGAACCAAAAAGGAACCAGGCCTGGAGACAGAAGAGAAGGGCCCTGAGTGTGGATTTGGGCATGGAGTGGAAAGGGGATGGCACAGAGAGGTATGGGACAGAGCTGCTAATGAAAGCCAAAGGCTGTGCGCATGGGCAGTGCCTCCCTTCTGCAGCTCAGGGGGTGGGGGGACAGGGAAGAGCTGAATCCACAGGAGTGAACCTTGAGAAAACTTGGGAGACAACTGTTGCAGAGGCAGGAGCACCACCCTGAGTGGCCTGGAGAAAGCATGACACTGTGGCCTTTCTGTCCCCAGCGATGGCATGATGAATTGCCTCCACGGTTCTAGCTTTTTGCTGCCTTGGACTCATGGGCATCCTCCTGCCCTGGTCTCCCAGGTGCTGGGGTTGCAGGTGTACACTGCCATACCCAGGCATCCTCCTGCCCTGGTCTCCCAGGTGCTGGGGTTGCAGGTGTACACTGCCATACCCAGGCATCCTCCTGCCCTGGTCTCCCACGTGCTGGGGTTGCAGGTGTACACTGCCATACCCAG
>NW_004524653.1:1496550-1505127 GCF_000260255.1 Octodon degus
TAGAGCCAGCTCAGAGAAGCACATAGCAAGACTGGCCACATGCCTGCTATGAGTTTCCACCATCCCAGGTCCCCAGCTGTGCGGGCACAGTTCCTCAGTGACTGCCTGCACCCCAAGACCCCACCTGCCGGTCAGCTTTACCTTTCCATCACTTCTGTTACTTGAAGGGGCAAGCTGCAGACCCCATCAGAGCTGGGACGGAGCTCATGGGAGGGAGGGAAGAAAGAAGGGAGGGAGAACACAATATCCTCTCGGTCTCACGGTAGAGCTCTGTGGGTCCGGGGACCTGGACAGGTTGAGCAAGAGACCCGGGTGGAGAGCAGGGACTCAGAGCCTCATCCCATCCCAGGCCCACGTCTCCTTCCTACTCTTGTGTGTTAACTCTGAGTGCACGCTGGTCTAGAACAATCTCTCACCACTGGAGGAAAGACGAGTCTTTAATGAGTGGTGCTGGGAAAACTGGCTCCGTACATGTATCAAAGGGATCTAGACCTGTATCTGTCAACGTGCGCTAAAATGAAATGCAAAAGACTCAAAGACCTAGACATTAAAACAGAGACAACTTGCTGGAAGATAAAGCAGGGAAACTCTCGAAGACATAGACATAAGCAAGGACTTTCTGAGTAAAACCCTGATTGTATAAGATATAACATTAAGAATGAACAAGTGGAATCATATTGAAATGAAACCTTCAGCACAGCAGAGGAAAGAACCAAGAGTGAAGCGACAGCCTACAGCATGGGCAAACATTTTTCCCAGCTATTCCTCAGATAAAGGACTAATATCTAGAACATATGAAGAACTCAAAACAGATTAGACCCCTCCTCAAAAATAAAAGGCCAAGTAAAAAAATGAGAAACTGAGATGAATACGAATAGCCACTTCTTGGAAGAAGTACAAATGGCGGGCTGGGGAGATGGTTCAGTGGAATAAGCGCTTCCCTGGCAAGCCAAGGGCCTGAGTTCAATCCCCAGTTCCGAATAAATAAAAAATAAAAATAAAAATAAACAAAAAAAGAAGTACAAATGGCTCAATGTCCAACAGAAACAAACAAACAAACAAACAAAAAAAGGCCAACATCTCTGACCATTTGAGAAATACAAATTAAAAGCACTGAGATTCCACTTCACTCCAGAAAGAACGGCTACCAGCAAGAAATCAAATAATAACAAATGCTGGTGAGGCTGTGGGGAAAGAGAAGCCCTTCTCCACTGTTGGTGGCGGCTTGGACTGGTACAACTATGGGAAATCAGTAGGGAGATGCCTCAACAAGCTGAAAACAAAAATTCCCCTGATGGGGATGGGGAGATGGCTTAGTAGAATAAGTGCTTCCCTGGCAAGCGCAAGGGTCTGAGTTCAATCCCCGGTTCCGGAAAAGAAAAAAAAATTCCACTGAACCCAGCTAGTCCCCTCCTCGGTATCCCCCCAAAAGAGTTAAAGTCATTGGATTATAGAGACGCATGCATCTCACATATCCATATTCACAGCAGAACAACTTACAATAGGTCAATCTTGGAAGTGGCCTCTACCTATAACAACAGATGTGACGCGTGCCTATGCCAGCTCCTCACCACGAGTATACTAATAACAACGTTTAAATTAACAAAGAATCTGTACGGGCAGTGGCCGTGAACTCACGTGAGGATTAGGGCAGAGAGACAAATGTTTACGTGAGACAGACAGGGTGTAGGACAGGTGAGTGTGGTGGAGACAAGCACACACAGGCAGATGTTACTTAGAATATCACCCCTGGGACAGGGGAAGCACCCAGCTGCCCGGTCCCACTCAGGCTGGCTGTACTGACCCGGCCTGATTTCCTTTGCAACCCCAAAGTCAGTGGTCAGGGCCTGAGCCTTTCTGCACATCACTGGACTCCTTTGATGCAATCTGCTCTGAGCTTGGCCGGAGCCTCCTGCCACTGGAGGCTGCTTCTCCCCATCCTGCTGTCTTCCCTCTTTTCCATCATGATGGCCAAGTCCTGCTTCCTCTTTGTTTGGTCTTTCATGATTTTTCTGCCCTCTAAACTAAAAAGTTCGTAGCTGACGTTTGGGTGTGTGGCACATGCCTGTAGTCATGATTATTTGGAAGAATGAGGCCAGAGGATGAAAAGCCCATGAGTTGGAGATCACCCTGGGCAACCAGTGCTACCTGTGCAAACACGTAGGAATGGATAGGGACATGGGTGTTGTCATAGTTTCTATCCAAGCCGCCTAGAATGTCATTATTTCTTCAGAAGAATACATCATACCATAAAGTCACTATCCATCGCAGTACGTAGCAAATAGTGGCCCAAGCTGGTGACAGTTGTGGGTAAGGTGGAAGGAATCCCCAAATGGCAAATGACTGCTGGCTCTGTACAAAGATGTGGCTTCCAGGATCAACAAGGAGGGCATTTTCCCAGCTCCTAAAATCCTTCTTTGAAACATGTCCATGTGTAGCAATCTGGCTCCCTTCCTGCAGATCACATGAATTATTTCCAAGGATTCTTAGTTTTAAGGAAGGTGACAGATGTGTTCACACTTCCCTGTTGAGGACCACGACCAAAGAGCTACATGGAAGCCACATTTTCTCGAGAGAGCACACCCCGTGAGTATCACAAGGCCTTTGATGTGTCGGACATGCGCGTAGGAGCTTTCACTCCGAGATCGGCGATGCTGCATCTCTGTGACGTCACCGGGCTCAGGCTTGGACCGTCAGGACCAACGCGGGGCAGAGAAAGTGCCTTGATCATCTCTGGAGACAAGATCTCTCCTCGAGTGCAAGGGGAAGCATTCTGCGTCATGTAAATACAAAGATTGGCTTGGAAAGACCAAAGCAGGGGAAGGCTCTTGTCTGCTGGCTTGTGAATGTTTATTTTCCGTCAGTTTTTAAAAGTGTACTTGTCGGAAAGAAGAGTGAGAGAGGAAAAAAAGAAAAACAGTTTCCTAGAAAATAAAACCAGACTCCCTTCCCACTTCTATACTCCCCACCCACATCTCTGAAATGGGAAGACACAAGGGGGAAGACACAGGGAGGCAGATCCGCCTGCAGGAGAAGGCGGGGTCTGTGTGGCACCCGCTCAGGAGCAGCTTCCCTAAGTGACCTCCAGAAAGAGCTAAAATGTGATTAAGGCATCGCAGTGAGCAGGATTCAGAAATGGACCCTTCATCACCCAACAAGCACTCAGGCTCCCCAAGTGTCACCTATGGCCTCTTTTCCCTAATTAACCCAAGGGGTACAAACCCCCTTTAATCTCACCGATGTGCACTTGCCCCTACTGAAGCTCATCTATCTGCCTTGAGAAAAGGAAGCATCCTCATTCAGTTGCTCAGGAACTAGATTCTTATCAAGTATTGTTGGCCTCACTCCCTATGCATGGCCCCACGAAGAAGCTACGAGTACCAACATCTCATGTGAGTGATGAGAAAGCTAAGGCACAGGCAGGGTATGCAAGGAGCACAACGTAGCTCAGCACCACAGGCTCAGAGCCAAGACAGGAACGAACACCTTATGATAACATGCTCTATTACAGGATGGTAGGGTCATTCCATAGATACTGGGTGAGTGAATGACAGCACTTTCTGGGGAACAGGATCCTGATAAAATGCAACTTTTGTGTAAGAGAATGCGATGACAATCACAGGAAGAAGATGTAGAGGTGATGAAAATGGAAGTGGAGCAACTGCAAAACTCCTCATGTCATTCAGTTTCGGAGAAAGAGCCAGAGGGCGACTGCATGCGTGGCAGCTCCCCCTCACCATTTTGTCAGGCGAGCTTTTCCTCAGAAGATCATGTAAGTCGTACAGCTCCCCGGGGTGGGTGACAGAAGTTCAAGGAGACAGAGATTTGGGGTGAGCGACAACCCCTTCAGTCCTGTTCATTTGGACAGTTGGAAATTCTTGAGCCCTATGCAGATGTTTTGCTGTTTTGGATATAAACATCGAGCCTTGAAATGAGGCCTGGTGGCGCAAGCTTTAGGTCAGCACTCAGAGGCTGAGAAGGAGGAGAACAAGTTCACGCTCAGCCTGGGAGACTTCGTGACTTAGCAAGATCTGCCTCAGGATAGCAAATAAGGTTGCACCTTAGTGTGAAGGCCCTGGAATCCATGCGGGTGGGGGAGGGGAAAGGAAGGCAAGGGGAGGAGGAGGGAGAACTTTGACTTTGAGTCCAACTTCAGCTGGGCCAAATGCAGCTCACTCTTTGTAAAGGAAGGCATTTCCCATCTAGATCCCTTCCTGACTTCTTGTTGGGCCTGATGTATCACTCAACATGTACAACATCCATAAGCCTGGACCATAAACAGCCCAGAAGATGCTCCAAGTGCCCGAGGGCTTTTGAGAACCAGAAGATTTTGACAGTGTGGCTTCTCCCCTGCCATTTAAGAGTTGGGCCACCAAGCAAGGTGTACAAAAGGGAGCAAATGGTGATCAGGTGACACAGGGAGAGTCTACTGTCCATGGATAAGGGCTCTCAGAAGCGGGTTGCGGCTGGGACAGCTTGCCCAGCAAGGCCACAAGCAATCACAGAGGCCGCTGTCCTTCCCACCATGATCCTCCCAGTGTTGTCCCTGGCCAGTAGCAGAGCCACTTAGAATCTGTGCACAAAGATTGGGGACAGTGAGAGGCCATCCCCTGGAATGTGTCACCCAGAGGCCATTAGGATGCACAGTAGTGTGGCACAGCAGCTTACCTCATATGCACCTGATGTCGGGGACGCCACACAGGACACCACAGGTGCACTTTGCGCCCTCCCAGTGTCACAGAGCTGCAGGAAGGGACAAGAGCTGCAGCCCACTTCTCGGTTCTCTCCCTGCCCTCCCCAGATCTGTCCTCTGCTCCCCATCTTCCCCTCTGCCCCTCTTTCCTCCTCTCCTCTTCAAAGTCCCCTCTCTTGGCCACAAATGTTCAAGAAAAAAGTAGTTTCTTAGTTTTTCCATCGTGCATGCCAATAGCTTTCCATATCAGAATTTATATCTAAAAGCAAAGTTCTGTGATTTATGGGGAACAGAAAGTCCCTTAAAATAGCCAAATGGTGTGAGATTTCAAAACTAAAACTTGCCCTGGAAATTTGCAACCAATGATTGCCCTGTAACTTGCCAGGCTTCAGATGGTGCGAGAACTGGTGTATGCTGCTGAAAGCTCAAGACAGCTTTGCTTCAACCCCTTGCATTTCATTATCAGAAATGCTTGGAATTTTTAAAAATTGGGTGGCAGCTATGTAAGTTTTTGCATCCTAATGCACTACAAGGAGGAATTGTTCCACTTGGAGCTGTTGTAAAAAAACACAGCAAAAAGTTAGTGGTTCTGAAGGAAACCTGTGTTTGCTTGCTTGTTAATGTGATTTGTCACATAGCTTAGAAAAATAACAGTTTTTGCTTCAGTTTCCCTTTTGAAAAATTGAAAATGCGGGCCGGGGAGATAGGTCAGCAGTCTAAACACCTGTTTGGCAAGTGCAAGGACCTGAGTTCAATCCCTGGTACTGCATGCTGTGTCAGCCCGGAAATCAAGAGTGGTGGCTCATGCCTGCAATCCCAGCACTGCAGAATCTGAGACAGGAGGATCACTGAGTCTGTACTGTGTAGCAAGACCCTGTACCAAATAAGTAAATAAATCTTTTTAAAAAAATAGAAAATATTTAGGTGAATGGTGCCAGTATAAACAGAAAATGATCTGAAGCAAACCTGTCTAAAAACACACCCTAGGAACTTCCTTTTCCGAACTACTTCTTATGTAAGGTAGGCTTAAAGCACAAGCAAACTAAGTAGGGTATGAATAAAGTGCAATCATTTTTGTCTCAGGGCCTGGTGTTTGAAACTCCTGCAAGTTGTTTGCAAGGATCGTTCTTAGTGTAATAGTTACTTGGGAAAGCCCATCGCTGACCCCTAAGGGGAGGGAGCAATTCCAGTTCTGAATTGGAGACCCCTCGCATGGATTACTGAGGAGCCTGGGCTCTCGTCAACTGCAGGCAAGCATGTCCAAGGGGAGCAGGGCATACTCACTACCACCTTCATCTTGATGCCCTTTTCAGAGATGATTGTTCCCCACCCCAGCAACCCTGGAAGAAACCACTTCAGGAGAGGACTTTTCCTGGGGTGAGTTGTACAGGAATGGAAGAACCCAGGGCTCTATAAGGCGCAGGCCAACAGGCAGCTCTGGGGCAGCCGTCCTTGCTAGCTGCTCTGGGCTGAAACCAACAACCACAGATGGGTCCGGCCACTGCATGTTCCTTGTGAGGGTCCCTCTCCTTTATCTGCAAATGAAGAACTACCATGGCTCCTTATCCACAGCCACCAAGAACAAAGCCATGAGGAAGCCCGGTAAACCCAGACAGGATGAGGGGCGGGGAGAAAAGGAAGAACTTAAGTAAAAGGATGATTCCCTGTTTTCCTCGCACCAGGTGGCACAGCCTAACTGGTCTCTCCATGGTAACGGGAAGAACTTTCCATTGGAGCTGTCCTCCCCGAATCCTCCCCAAGGGCACCAGAGTACCATACATGTACAAGGCGCTGCATTTGAGGAAGAGTTTGTGGCCAGAAAAAAAATTCCCAAACCACAAGTAGAAATGAAACACTTTCTTCCTGATGCCCAGTGCTGTGGTTTCCCTGTGGGTCTGGGTCTTGCCTGGCTCCCCTTGTGTGGATATACTTCCTCTGCTGCCCTGACAGTGACTTGGCAAACATCTGCTCATGAGTGGTGCTGGAGCTCAGGTGACCAGGGTCCCCGGATCTAAGGTCAGGATTGGCTTACAGTGAGGTCTCCCAGGCTAGAGTACCTGATCTTGTTGGATGTGTCCCAGGATGGACCCAATCAGACAGGACTATGCCCTAGAGCTGCTAGTGGAGTCATCCAGAGCCCTCTCCTCCAGTCACCTCTCAGTCTATCCTTGCTAGCTACACCCTTGGGGTATTGTCTGAGACACTGTATTTGTTTGAACAATTGAAGGCTTGGAAGGAATTCTGGGTGAAGGTCGGTGGTCAAGGATCTCCCCGAGGGAGGGAAGTAACTGAGGGACTCGGTGGGCCTTGTTCTTCATCCGGTGGTGAGGGAGCGCTCGGGGCAGAGCCCAAGGTCCGGTCCTGCTGAAGTGTCCAGGTCCTCTTCTTGGCTCTGAGTTCATGGAAGCCACAGAGGCATCATGAAGGAAAGAGCACACTGGGCCTTTTCCTTTCTGGTTTCTTCTCCTTTCTTTCCTTCTTTTTCTTGAAGGGAAGTGAAGATGAAATGCACATAGAAAGGAGTTCTGCATTCCTTGACTATGCACAACTCAAGGTCTCAACTCTGACTAGGAGAAAGCTCGCTCTGAGACTGTGATTCTCAAACTTTCTGTGTCTAACAGTGACCTTCTGTCACATCTGAATGTCACTGGTATATTTTTGAAAGTAAAATATTATATTAGATCAACTAAATACAAATTATCCTAAGCAATATTATGTAGAAAATTATATGTTTTTCCTTCATTCTTTTTTTTTGTCTTTCTCAGTACTGGAAATTGAACCCAGGGCCTTGTGAATGAATCCTAGGCAAGCATTTTAGCACTGAACTACAATCCGCAACTCTTTTTGAAAGCTCTATTTTGAAACAAGGTCTCCTTAATCTGCCTAAGCTAACCGTCACTGTTCCTATTCACTATAGTTCTGTAAACTTCAGCTGGAACAATTACACAAGAGAAAGAAATACAAGGAATAAGGATAAGAAAAAAGTTAAATCATCATTATCTGAGGATGACATGATATTCTACACAGAAGATCCAAAAAATTCCATCAAAAGACTTCTAGTTTTAACAACAAAATTCAGTAGTTTAGCTGGATGCAAAACCAACACTAAAAATCAAAAGCATTCCTGTACACAAATAACAAACTCACTGAGAGACATTAGAGAAATAACATCTTTCATGATACTATCCAAAAAAAGAAAGAAAGAAAGAAAGAAAGAAAGAAAGAAAGAAAGAAAGAAAGACCTAGGAATCAATCTGAGGAAACAAGAAAAAGACCTCTACATTGAAAACTTTTGGAGAGTGAAGAAGATATCAGAAAATGGAAAGATATCCCTTGTTCTTGGGTAGTGTGAATTGATATAGTGAAAATAGTTATACGTTTAAAATTTTACAGATTTAATGCAATCTGGAGCAAAATTCCAAAAGCATATCTCACAGAATTAGAGAAAATAATCCTAAAATTCATTTTGAGCCAGAAGAGAACTAGAATAGGAACAACAATTCTGGACAACATGGGGACAACAAAAGGCATTACAGTCTCTGACTTGGAATTATACCACAAAGCTACTATGATAAAAACAGCATGGTACTGGCCAACAACAAACCAGACTCAAAAGTGGAAAGGAGAGAAGATACAGAAATAACTCTAAGTACCCTCAGCCACTTTATCTTTGTCAAAGGAGCCAAACACCTGCACTGGAAGAAAGCCTCTTTAACAAATGATGCTGGAAAAGTTGGCTCTCCACTTACTGAAGAAGAAAACTAGACTCACGTCTTCCATCACGCACTACACTAAAATAGGAGTGAATCAAAGATCTGAATATTAAAACACAAACACTGAGTCTGATGAAAGACAGAATAGGTAGAACTCTTAAAGAGTCTGGT
>NW_004524653.1:1505612-1519911 GCF_000260255.1 Octodon degus
CAACAATAAATGCTGGCAGGGCTGTGGGGGGAAAGGAACCCTCTCCACTGTTGGTGGGAGTATAGACTGGTGCAACCACGGTAGAAATCAGCATGGGCACTCTTCGAAAAAAAAAACCTAAAATTAGTGGTTCTATTCAACTCAGCTATTCCCATTTTGTGTATTTTTTTCAGATTAAAAACATCACGCCACAGTGACATATGCACACTCACGTTTATAGCCACACAGTTTGTAATAGCTAAATCTCAGAAGCAGCCCAATG
Organism: Octodon degus; assembly: GCF_000260255.1. Classification (NCBI taxonomy): domain Eukaryota; kingdom Metazoa; phylum Chordata; class Mammalia; order Rodentia; family Octodontidae; genus Octodon; species Octodon degus. Next base: position 1,505,875 of record NW_004524653.1, read on the forward strand.
CCCATCAACAAATGCATGGATAGAGAAGATTTTTTATACAATGGAGTAGTACTCAGCCATAATGAAGGATAAGCTTGAGATATTTCCAGCTAAATGGACACACTTTGAGACCATATATGTGTGGTGCTAGGGATTGAACCTAGGACCCTGTGGATATAAAGCAAGAGCTCTACCAATGAGCCACATTCCCAGCCCCTAGACCACACTCTTTTTTTTCCTGTATTTTAGGGAAGGGTCTACAGAGTGTTCAGGGTCTCAGTACTAGATCGGACTCGTAGTGATCTGCCTGTTTACAGCCTCCCAAGAGCTGGGATTACAGTCATATGCCACTATGCCCAGTCTCAATTGCCATCTCAGCATGCCCCGGGGGCAAGGCTGGCACGGCAGGCCCAGGGACTGAACCCCTGGCCCCTGTACCTGCTTGCGCTGAGCTATTTGGCCGGCCCTAGATCATACTCTTATGTGAACTAAGTTGGACACACGTGTGTAAATATCATATGGTTTCTCTTGATCTTGTGATCATCCTGCCTCAATCTCCTGAGAAACTGGGACTACAGTTGTTTTCTACCATGCCTAAAAGAAATTAGAGATTTGATGTGTTCTGATGTGCATTTAGATACATAAGTATCACACACACACACACACACACACACACACACACACGTCTATCTGTGTGGTACGCCTACAACCATTTGGTTTGCCTCCAGTCAAAGCCCCTTCAGGGTGTCACTTTTCCCTTTGAAGGATCAAGAAGCCAAAGCCGCTCAGTCACCTGGCTCTCTGTTTCTCCAGGGTCCTGGCCGAGGTGGTGCGAAGGTAGGGAGCTGCCTGTCTCCCTCAGCTTTCCCCAGTCTCACCACTGGTGAGAACTGCTGCCATGTCCCTGCGATCAGACCTTGTCAACAAGAGGCCACAGATCAATCTACCCCCACCTTTAAGACCCTAAAGGACAGGGCCGGTGACATAGCTCCGCAGACCAAGCCCCTGCTTAGGCAGGCACAGGAACCCTGGTTTGATCCCCAGCATGTGCTGTGCTGGCCCTGCCCCCGTGTGTGCTGAGCCGGCCACCAAGACCAGGCATGGTGGTGCACGCCTGTAATCCCAGCACTGGGGAGGTTGAGACAGGAAAATCACTACAAGTCCCAGCGGTGCAGTGAGACCCTGTACCAAATACGTAAAAATAAATACATAAAACAATTTTAATAATAAATGAAGACCCTAAAGGAAGATCAGAGACATCTCATGTCTTCCCAGTGGCTGCTGACCCTCAGGAAACGCCAGCTGAGTAATCAGCCTTTGACTCCTCTTTCAACTAGGGCAAGCCTCAGTTCAGAATCCCAAGCAGACATTCCTCTAAGTACTTTTTACTTGTGCAGCAAACATCCCCAAGGGAAAATAACCCTCCTGCTTCCTTCCTTCACTATTCTCTCCCAAAGACAGACTGACTGGCTGTTCACAGCGGTGCACAACGAACTACAGCTGCTCTTGGTTGTTCTGAGCAAAAGATCAACGCTTTCCATTCACGACCCAAACTCCCAGAGAAGTCATCTCGAGGTGGCAAGAGGGGCAAGCGGCACAGGCTGGCCGGGGAGTTTCTGGTCCAGGCAGCACCCTCTGGGGCTGGGGCTGTGCCCAGGCTTGAGAAGAACGCTCTATTCTTGGTGTTAACCCCACCTTGATGACAACCCCTTGTCCTCTCAGCAAATGCTCGCGAGCAATAGATGCTTAAAAATGGTTCCTAAAATAATTAACTTCCCCATTTTGCAACTCATGGTGCAGTCTAATCTCACCCTCCGCGGCATCATTTTTACCAAGTTCAACCTTCTTCCTTTTTTAAGTTACTTCCCCCTGGGGCCCTGTCATTTCCCGTCTTAGCCATCGCCGCCGCTCCAGAACGGTTGTGGCAGGATGCTACTACGGCTGCGCCCCATTCCCCAGTCACTCTCCTTGGAAGGGCCAGCTGCTGGCAGGCGGTGTGACCTTTCCAGCCGTGGTGGCCTTCTCTTTAGCTGTCTTTTCTCAAAGCACCTTCAATAGGCAAACATCCAGACAAGAGGGGTCATTGAATGAGAGAATAAGTAATAATTATGTAACGGATCTTAAAAACTAACTGCGCTAGCAGGATATTACATGTTAAGAAAGAAAGCCAGATACGGTGGCCCCTCATCCTTCATAGCATTTAGAACAGCGCTTGGCATGTTGCTGTCCCTTGATATTTGCCGAATAAACGAACGAATGAATGAATGGGTGTGTATGTTACCTCTCGTGGAGGATATAGCACGTGTAGTTATGTAACAGCTACTTACTACTCTATTTATTATTTTTTTCTGCTCCTACCCCAGAGAGTCTTAAACATCAAAAGCTTCAGGTTTTTGGTTTTTTTTTTTTTTTTTTTACCAAAAGACAAAGTGACCCATTCTTCTCCATGCCTGCCTGAGGCAGAAAAGGAAGCCACCTACACTGAACTTTCCCAGTTCTCCTGGCTTTTGCCCTTGTCCACCTAAGGTCTTTTCGTTGCATAGCAACCCGAGTGATCTTCGAAAATAGAAGAGACCCTGTCATTGCCTGCATTGCGCAGGCGGTGGCTTCCTTTGCAATTAGCATGCACTTTGGTGTTCTGACACAGCGAGCCCTGTCCTGTGCTTCTGCTCCGTTCTCATTTCCTGCCGCTCTTGACTTTATGCCCACTGCAGGCCTTCTGGGGCTGCTCTACTGCGCTGAGCTTATTCCTACCACAGGGCCTTTGCACCTGCTGCTTCCTCTGCCCAAACGCTCCTCCCTGTCCCTGTGTCTCCAGAGCCGTCCTTCAGGTCCACTGCCTCTATCTCACCACTCTGTTTTATTTCCTTTACTGCAGATAGCCTCGCCCCGTCCCCTGAAGCCCTGTATTTGTGTCCCCTCCTCCTTCTGACCCTGCTGAAGGCCCGCTTTGTCCCTATGTCTGTGGTCACTCACCACCCCGTAACCGTGTGGCACAGAAGGTGGCAGAGTTGGTGGTGGGCTGCATTTCCACGCTGGGTCTTGCATTTGAGCTGCTCTGCCCTGTGGAACGGCGAAGCTGCTGGAAGGTCAGAGAGAGGCCACGTCTGTAACCTTGGCTTGAATCGCAGTGGTTCTAATCTAAAGCAACATCTGACCATGGAAGGAGGAGCCCAGTTCTCCAGAATCAGGGCTGAGTGGTCAGTGCGGGGGGCAAGGGAGGAGTCAGTGAGCTGAGAGTCGAGGTCAAGCTCCGTTCCCAGACACCTGACAACAAGGAAGTGTCGCTGCTGTTGGCGAATCTGGCGGTGTAGGTGTCGAAAGGCCTCAGCTGCACACGGCCACGGGGCAGGCACCCGGCATCTACCGGCAGGAGGCTGAGACTGCGCAGCGCTGGGAGCCGCCTCCGGACGCCAAGGCAGACAGTGCTCGGGAACCAGCGCGACCAGGAAGAAGGCGAGGTGGAGGCTGGGGGTCCCGGAAGGCCTCTGGGTGAAGAGCCTGCTGCTGGAGGCAGCGCAGCAGCGTGGCCAGGGAAAGGAGGGAGAGGCTGGGAGAGCAGGCGCGGGCGCCTCCTGGACAGGCAGCTTCCGCACACAGCCCCCTCGCCTACCCCGTGAAGCCTGAGTGCCCGATGTCCTGCTGTCCACCTTGGGACCTCAATGCAGCAAGCCGAGCCTGAACGGCTCCCCGGGTACACAGCGGAGCACCGCGTGGTCCTAACCCACGCACGACGCAAGTCACGCCGCTGACGCACACTGTCCGGGCTAAGGCATCCCCGGAATGCGGGTGGTTTTGAAAGATTCCGTCTTTTCCTGGCTCTTCCCCTCGTGGTCTAAACCATTCCACTCAGTGTGAGATAGATACTGAAGCTGAACCTCAAATATCACCATTTATGTGTTTTTCTTTCTTTCTTTTCTTTTTTCTTTTTTTTTTTTGCTGACCCAGGGATTGAACTGAGGCTCTTGTGCTTGCTACGCAAGCGCGTATTCTACTGAGCTATCTACCCGACCTCTCAAATATCACCATTTAAATGTTCCGGAAAAGTGAATATTGGACAATCCACCAGTCACTAGCACACTAGAAGGACTCCTTTGCGAATGCCCTGCAGAAACCAGTGAGCACATAACTGTCTTGTTTACTGGCGGCACTATGGATCAAACCTGGGGCCTTTTTTTTTCATTTGGACACAGCGTCTCACAAAGTTGCCTAGTTGCTCAGGCTGGGCTCAAACTCTGATCCTCCTGCCTCAGCCTCCTGGAGTGCTGAAGATGCAGGTGTGCACCCTGATGCCTGGCCAGCTGTCGTTGTAAAAGAGACCAAGTATGGGCTAGAGAAAAAAATACTGTAAAAACTAGGTTTAAAGTCGAATCAACTTTTGGAAATTCGCAGAAAGCAGCAGAAAACAAGTGCTAGTGTTTGACTCAGTAATCCTAGGCCTGGTCCTAGACATGCAGAGAAAACGCCAGGTGGTGTGGGGGCGGGCGCTGCATGCAAAGTCACTAACTTCAAGTCATTTCTAAGCGCATGCAACACACACGGCTGCAAAGGCACACAGTGACACTCAAAAGGGAACGACTCAACTTGCAACAAATGGAGCTGAATCACTGAGATACATGCAGACTATATTTTCAGAAAGAAGCCTTTTTAAATTCAAAGTAAGGACCCCTCCACAATAAAAAAAAAAAAAAATCATTCATTTGGGGCTGGGGATGTAGCTCAAAGGCACAAGCACCTGACTGGCAAGAATGAGATCCTGAGTTCCATTCCTGGTTAAAAAAAAAAAAAAAAAAATCACTTATTTAACTGGTCTTTTAGAACTAATTTTCTAGCATGTTTTGAGTGGAGGTGAAGGAGAAGCCAGCCTGCTGGAGTTCAGCAAGCCAGCGAAGGAGACATCAGATTCACCGTGCTGTCAGGCATGAGGATTCCTGTCTTTGTTACAACTGCAGTACTTGAGGTCGCCTTTGCAGTATCATGTTTATTTTTAGGTGCTCTTGTAAAGCAGCCAAGGCGAGCATAATCAAGCGGTCTGGTAGACACACAAAATCTGCCGTGTGCTAAGCGGAAGGCTCTGCTGAAGGAACTGTTGCTTAGCTGGCAGCATCCGCAAACAGCTTTGGGAGCAGCTGTTGCTTACCTCCGGGGCCAACACCACAGGCTGCAGGGTGGCTAGGAACACAACCAGCACTTGCAAACCAAAGGCCCCCAGGCTGAGGGTGGGGCTCTGGAGGCAGTCATTAGCATTTAAAAAGCAAGTGAATGGCTTCCTAGGCATTCACATTAGTGCTTCCAGATTCTGAACTCTGATGTGTATCATTGTAAGAGGCAGGAACCGAGAGCTGTGTACTCACTGCTACTAGATGGTTTCCAGAAAGTGAGGAAAGAGGCTATTATCTTGTATGTGCATTAACAGGGACGGATATGCAAGGAACCCAGGAGCTGATGCTGCCTCTGTCCTAGGAGGAATTGGGGGCTGGGTCCCCTTTCTGGTGCAGAGCTACTGGGATGGGGCAGCTTGTGTGAGCAGAGATGACATGGGTGGCACACTGGGGTCCAGGGGCCAAATCCAGACAACTGATCTGGGAGCTAAGAGTGACTTTTATAAGCCGGGCATGGTGGCATATGCCTGTGATCCCAGCACTCCGGAGGCTGAGGTAGGAGAACCGTTTTCAGTTTGAGACCAGCCTGGGCTACAGAGTGAGCTCAAGGCCAGCCTGTACTGCCTCAAAAAGACAAATAAAAAGAATGATTATTTTATAGGTCGGGTGGGGTGGTGCACGCTGAGATCCCAGCTGTTTCCTCATCTGTAACACAGGGGGAGGCTGTGAGGAGGTGAGACTGTGGGGGACACCGGCCAGAGCTGGGGTGCGGTGCTCACTAAGGATTAATCCTTATCATCTCTCTCACCTGGAGAACAAGCCCACACAGAGAAGCTGAGGCTGTCATTCGCGCTGTGTGCCCAAGGCATGCCGTCTACATATGCACTGCCAGGTGCTGTAGAAATAATCTAGGTAGAATAAGTGGCACAGAAGAAAAGGGAATTTCAATCCTAAAAAGATTGTAGGCTACTTAAAAAAAAGTCAATGCTATAAAACAAAAAAGTAGTGGGATAATCTAGAGTAAGGACAGCTGAGACCTGGTAAAAAACAACATGTGCAACTCCACAGGGCAGAGGAAAAGGGTATTTTGGGAAAATCTGAATGTCGACTGAATATTAGGGTGGTGTGATGAGATCAACGCGAAGTCTTCCCGGGTGTGATGAAGGTGTGTGGTGCTGGAGGTAGCTGTCATAGGAAATACATGATCAAGTGTGAGGGGGAAACAATCATTTATGTCATTTCTTTTCAAATGGTTTACCCACAATGACAACGCAGCCACCGCTCATGTTTGAATATATAACAATAGATGTGCATACATACGACAGAGTGTCAGGAATGGATTGATTCACGCAGCCTAATTTGGGGGTTTGCTTAGTTACTCACCCTCCCTCCATTAATTCCAGTGCTTTGAAAAATTTTGCAGTACATAGTGAGGACAAAGTTCTAAGGTAGCTAAGTATTGACACATAGTCTATGTGACAGCATAGCCGCCAGGGTTCGATTCCTGGCATGCTGTGCAGGCTCCGCCCCTGGGGCACGCTGAGACAGCGATTAAGATTGGGAGTGATGGCGCACCTGTAATCCCAGCACTTGGGAGGCTGAAAACAGGAGAATCACTATGAGCCCAATTTGTGTAGTGGGTCCCTGTAGACCTGATACCAAAGACATTAAAAAAAAAAAAATCTACATGAGAAGATGTCATGGGTTACCCAGACATACACTCCACTGCTGGAATTTACTATTATTGCAATAAATATTTCATTATCCCTGTTAACAGGCTCCTCCCTTAGCAGTTGTTGCCTTTCTTTCTTTCTTTCTTTCTTTCTTTCTTTCTTTCTTTCTTTCTTTCTTTCTTTCTTTTCTGTTCTACTTAAAAATTTAAAAGAATATAACAGAAATTAAAAAGAAAAGAATCAACCCATGTTCCACTTTCCTGGAGACTGAGTGAAGGATTTGGTAGCCACCTGAGCTCCTAAGCAGGGACTGTCTTTTGATTCCTGACACAGACCTGCAGTTGGCATGGAAGCTCCAGTGCGGGCCACCTGGCACCCCAGTCACAGGCGGACAGCACCGGGGGGGCCGCAGTGGATTCAGCCAGAGGCAGAAGCTGATCTGGGCTGTTCTCTGGGAAGCGAGTTCAGGAAGAGCCAGGACCACAGAGCCACCCTGGTTTCTTCAGGGTGCAGAGAACAGAGTGAGTGGACATACAGGGGCGGACGCTAGTGTCCTCCACATCAGCTGCCATCTACCAAGTGGCTGCTTGCACCCACCTCAGCAGCTCGCCTGGATTTCCCACCCTTGCACACACATCCAGCGTCCTGTGTCAAAGCTGCATGTTGTCAGTATTTATCTTATGCCCTCATTAGAAGCTCAGCACCAACTCTGGTCACAGCCACCTCCCCACACCCTGCCCTGGCACGCAGCCCCGCCACTCACCTTGGGGACACCATCCCTGATGCCGGTTCCCCTCATGCCTGCAGTGTGCCAAAGCTCCTCGGAGCGGAGCACCGCAGCCAGTATCCCTAGCTTCCCAGGCGGACTATGCGGTGACACCGCCTGCTTCCCACTGGTTCTCAGAAGCCGAATCCTAGGGAGCTATCAGGCGACACATGGGAAACTGTCAAGAGGATTCTTCAGCAGGCAGACTTTCTGGAAAGCGCGATAAGAGGAGAATGAGAGAGCTGACGGAGGGGGAACCAGAAATGCAGGCCACGCGCACGCCTCGCTGCCTGACGTCTCACTTTGTCTACAAGTAGAGATTGTCACTCCTTTGCTGTGTGAAACCACAAAAGAAGAAGGAAAAAAAAAAGACTTCTGCTTTATGTGGTGAAGTTCCTACTCTGAAGGACCTGGGGCAGGAACAGACATCATTCTTGCCTTTGAATACTGTGGAACGGTTCCGTGCAGCAGACCAGCCTCATTTTCCTTAGGAGAGGCCCCTTGGCCAAACTGCTGTTGGCGCCCAGCAAGTCTTTCTCTCTGCTCCCTACCACCTGCCTGATGACAGCCAGGAAGAAACGAGTCAAGAGGTGCGCCCCCCATGCTCTGAGCCCTGTACTCACCCCTGGTTCTAGCTCACAATACTCAGTGGATGTTTTCTGATCTGCAGCAGCACCGCATTCAGTGTGGCATCTGTGTTATCTCTGAAATCGCACAAGCCATCGCCTGCACTGGAAACCACCAAGCTGGTGCAAGCGGTCCCTAGGGCCTTGCCGGGTCTCTTTACCTTCCCCAAATCCAACTGCACTGTCTAGAGAGGCCCTACCCTGTGGCAGATGCTGCAGGGAAGCGTGATCACGCTTCCAGTCCACTTAAACGAAGTGGTAACCAGCTTCTCTTCCCAGCCTGCTCCAGTTCTGGCCCCTTTCACGGCTCCTTTGTTGTCACCACAGTCTGGTCTTCTGCTGTTGCCTGTGTTTTAGTCCCCATGCTAGAGCACGGGGGTATACTGATCAATTCAAACAACTGATTTCTGACCAAGACAGTGTAGGTTTTAAAACTCTATCCTAGTTTGAAATCAATCTCAAGGGTTTCTCTACGGCTCTATCCTTCAAAATCAGTGATGGCAGCAGGCAAGAGGAAGGGGACAGTGACCCCACAGAATGAGCAGACAAGCTCATTCACAAACACATTTGGCAACCAATTCAAAGTGGAGATCCAGAGGAAGGAGAGAGAGGGAAGAAGAGCAAGAGGTATTTAGGGAGGGCTTCGTGCAGGTATATGAAAAAAGACCAAGGGGAGTAAAGGCAGAACTTGCTGTGTGCATAGCACCTATGAACATACATGGCAAGAACAAAGGGGATGGGAGGTTGAGAAGTAGCAAGTTCTGCTGAAGGAAAACAAGGAGATTCATAGAGGAGCACAGGCGTAAAGCCCTGGGGGATAAATGATAGCTTAGCAGCCTGCTCAGCCAACCCTCAGCCCAGGAGGGGTTGCCTGGGGTGAGCTGAGTGGAGAGAAACTATCTTGGTCCACATATAAGATACATGGCCTAGGCAACATAGAGGAGCAATGGCACTTACATTTTTTCAGTGTGCTTCACTGTAACACAGGCTACGGATGGACTTGTTCAAAGGGCACTTCTGCAGGGTGTGTCACTGGTGTTAGTTGTAAGGCAGTTGTAGTGGAAGTTGTCAGATGGTTTCCATGCTGCCCTGGTGACTCTGGACAGCTTTCTTGCATGAGCTCCTTAGCATCTGTTCCCTCACTCTAACTCCATGTCTTCTGGGTTGGTGAGGATGAGTTAGAATTCACTGTGCTATAGACATTTTTAATGAAAGAAACAGGCTTTAATAAGAGATAATCTAGGGCTGGGGAGATAGTGCGGGATTCTAAGCACCTGACTGGCAAGCGCAAGGACCCAGGTTCAATCCCTAATACCGCATGCCGTGCCGGCCCAGGAACCCTGAGCGTACCGTGCTGGTCACTGCGACTAGACGTGGTGGCACATGCCTGTAACCCCAGCCCTGGGGAGGCTGAAAACAGGAGGATCACTATGAGTCTGAGCTGTGTAGTAAGACCCTAAACCAAAAAAAAAAAGACTTTAAAAAATTAATGTTAACAAAGTGATAAACCTGAGCTTCACAATATTCGCCCCTCTAAAGCATACAGGTCAGTGGGTTTTGCTGTATTCAGAGTTGTGGAGCTATCATTTCTATCTGGTTTCATATCATTTTCATCCTGTCAAGAGGAAACCATATCCCAGTAGCTGTCACGGCTCAGTCCCTGCTCCCCAGCTCCCGGAAACTACCATTTCCATTTATTTATTTATATTTTATATATTTTTTTTGGTTCTTGGAATCAAACTTAGGACCTTGCTCTTGCTAGGCAGGTGCTGTGACACTAAGCTATACCCCCGGCCCACTGTTTCTATTATAGGATTTGTATACATTTGAAACTCCCTGTAACATAAAGTAAAAAAAAAAAAAAGAAAAAGAAAAAAAAAGGACAGACTTGTTGCAGGCACACCATAAAGTAACAGCCAGAAGCTGAACCTGTTTTTGGAAAATGAAGCCCTCCCACTATCCCAGGTTCTTCCTCTTGCCCAATGCCTGGCAGTGGTTCTGACTGGCACTGAAGGGCTCGCATGAGCTCATGACACAGGTTATGGCGCTGTGACTCTGTAGAGAATGTCACCTCAACCAGAATGCAAAATTAAGACACAGAAAGGCCCTGAAATTAATTAGACAAATTCCAACATATGTGCTAAGGATGGTATCTTGTGAATAGGGGCTTGATTTCTTAGCTTGGTATATGATTACTGGATGCTTTTTATGAAGGAAAGCTGTGAGAAGCTGCTTTAAATATTTGGCTACAATTCATTCATCTCTTAGGGCAAAATGTCTCTTTTGCACCTGCTGCAGGAGCGTTATTCTAGGAAGTAGGTGCTTTTGCAATACCTGGCTGTCTGTAGTCTGAAACAGCTGGCGTCACGGGGAAACAAATTAAGGAGAAAAGAGGTTCTTACACTCTTGACAAATTCTGCAGAATTTTCAAAATTTTCTTTTCTGAGCTCAGGAAGCCTTATCACATCACTTCCATGGTACTCAACGATTATGCAAGAAGCCAGGTTACTTTTGTATGCTTTCTGTGTGTGTGTGTGTGTGTGTGTGTGTGTGTGTGTGTGTGTGTGTGTGTGTTTTTCAGAACCGGGGATCAAGCTCAGGCCCTTGCGCTTGCCAGGGAAGCGCTTATTCCACTGAGCCATCTCCCCGGCCCCCTCTGTGTTCTTTTATACTGTTTTCAGGATGAGTTTTCTTTTTTTGGTTGTTGTTGTATTCATTTTTTATTTATTTTTTTGCAGTACTGGGGATTGAACTCCAGACCTTGTGCTCTCCAGCCAGGTGCTTATGCCGCTGAGCTATCTCCCTAGCCTAGTTTTTTTTTTTTTTTTTTTTTTTTTGTGGTACTGGGGATTGAACTCAGGACCCTACGCTTGCCATGCAAGCACTTATTCTACTGAGCTATCTCCCCAACCACTGAGCTATCTCCCCAACCTCCCCAACCTAGTTTTAACTATAAAGTTTCTAGACTTTGGTGGTATTTACACACTGGGCACTTAGTATTTGAATTATAAAGTACAGTTGAAGAACAGACAGAATATTTAAAATAAAGGTTGGCAAAATTTTTCTGACTGTGAATACAGTCCCAGAACTCGGGGGCTAAGGCAGGAGGATTGCTGCAAGCTCATGGCCGACCTGGGCTATGTACTGAGACCCTGTCTAAAAAAAAATAAAACAAAACAAAAAATGAATTGTCTTGCAGTGGCTGGGGTTTGATCCCTGGAGCGCCGTGCTGGCCGGCCCATGGGGTGCAATGAGACAGCAATGAAGACTGGGCATGGTGGCCTGCGCCTGTAACCCCAGTACTTGGGAGGCAGAAAACAGGAGAATCACTATGAGTCTGATTTACATAGTGAGACCCTGTAGACCCTCTACACCCTGACCTAAATACAGAAAAGAAAAAAAAATTTCTGACCATGCAGCTTTTCAAATCATTGCAGATTATATGGCAGATTTTTTTTTTTTTTTTTAATGTAGGTCAGACTTGTAGTGATTCTCCTGTTTTCAACCTCCCAAGTGCTGGGATTATAGGCGTGCGCCACCAGGCGCAGTCTCGATCACCATCTCAGAGCACCCCAGGGGCAGGGCCGGCCTGGCACAGTACACTGGGATCGAGCCCTGGTCTTTGCGCTCTACCTAAGTAGGCGCTTTAGTCTGCTGAGCTATCTGGCTGGCCTTCTATATGGCAGCTTTTAATCTCATAAAGATAACTCATAAAAATAGTTCCTCTGGTCAAAGTAAAATTTCATACATCACCAAAAACTCCTTATGTGGGTATGAGGATCAGACAGGGAGACTGCGGTTCTGTGGCTGCTAGAACTAACAGAGATAATACGGTTTTCCAGCCTGGATTTTGATTGCTAGATGGAGAAAGAATCAGAGCAAGAATTTAAAAAATAAGGATGCAAAGGAAATGCTGTGAGTATAGAGGGAGCCAAGGGCGCGTGCGCATGCGTGCACGTGTGTGTGTGTGTGTGTGTGTGTGTGTGTGACATGTGCCTGTGTGTCAGCCGAAGAGAGGCAAGGAGTGAATGGGCCAAAGGATGACTGGAAAAGATGTTTTGCAAGGGAGTGAAACAGGCACTAAGAAAGTAGGAAGGCAAAGGAGAAAAGCTCCAGAAGAGGCCGGAGGCAGGGAACACGAGAGCTGCGCACGCCCTGAATTAGTGTGCTTTCTACAAGTTTAATTCACGACTGGTGACCCTTGGCCTCGTTTTAGTCACTCCGTGTCAGCTCTTTAAACACGGCCTAGATGTCACCTTGCGACAGCATCACAGGCACTCTTGGGCCTCGGAAGAGGCCTGCTCAGTGCCCTCCACTGCCCAGACTGCTTGCTTGCTTGCTTTCTTTCTTTCTTTCTTTCTTTCTTTCTTTCTTTCTTTCTTTCTTTCTTTCAGAGAGCACAAAATAGTATTAATACAGAAAAATTACAAATGTTACAGAATTTCAATAAATAAAATCACACGAATTTCACAGTATCTGTTGTAATGCATAGCGTAGTGCTGTCTTCAGATTAGTTATTCAGATTACCAGATAGATGCATGCCAAATTGGAAGGAGAAGAAAAGAAAGAAATATATAAGAAATTAAGATGAAAAAAAGGAAAAAGAATTTAAGAAGGAGACTTAATGCAATTCCAATCAAAATACCAATAGCGGGGCTGGTCAGATGGCTCAGTGGTCTAAAGCACCTACTTAGAACAAGCTGTAGCAAAGCACAGGGACTGTGGTTCAATCCCCCAGCACCACATGCCAGCCAGCCCCGCCCCCTGGTGGGTTGAGCTGCCCCCCCCCACACAAATAAATAAAATAAAAAAAAAATGCCAATAGCATTCCTAGCAGAACTATGAAAGCAACCCTGAAATTCATATGCACTCAGAAGACCTGAAGGAGCAAAAGCTATTTTGGGCCATAGAGGCTGGGCGGAGGGCCCCACACACCTGGGCTGTGTGCTATAAAGCGACCGTGAGGAAAACAGCATGGCGCTGGCCAACAGAAAACAAACAAAAGACCGAATGACTTGTCTATCAGTGCAACAGAATAGGATGCAGAAAAAACTGCAGGCACCCTCGGCTAACTTATCTTCAAAAAAGTGGCCAAATATTTCCGCTGGATGAAAAACAGCCTCTTAAACAAACAGAGCTGGAAAGATGAGGTCTCCACATGCCTAAGACTGACCTCAGACTCAGATCTCGCCGTGCACTAAGCTAACATCAAATGGGCCAAAGATCTTTTCTATTTTTGGTATTTTCGAGATAGGGTCTCACTTCCTTCCAGGCTGGCTTGAACTCACTTTGTAGCCCAAGCTGGCCTTGAACTCACAGCAATTTTTCTCCCTCAGTCTCCTGCTGGGATCCTAGGTGCGTGCCACCAAGCCTGGCTTGAAGACCTAATTATTAAAACAGAAATAATGCGCTGAGAGACAAAACTGGTAAAACCCTAGCGGAGTTGCAGGCAGACACTGAGCAGAACCCCAGCTGCATGTGAAGTACGTTGTACCTCAATTCATGGACTTCGCTTGTTGTAAAGATTTGAAAAGATGATCCTGTTTGGGACTGTGAGGCAAAGATGGCTGAGGTCATGCTTGTCACCAAAACCCAAAATTTTACTAAACACTTGTTTGTGGGCCGGCCAGATAGCTTAGTGTACTAAAGCGCCTGCTTAGGCAGAGTGCAGCAGCTGGGTTCAATCCCTCTCGGGCCAAGCCGGCCCTGCCCCTGGGAGCTCCCCTGGGAGCACGCTGAGTCGTGGACTGTGACTAGGCGTGGTGGGGCGTGCCTTGGGACGGATCTACGTAGTGAGACCCTGTAGACCCTGTAGCTCCTGTAGACCTTGAACGAAATACATTAAAAACAAAAACAAACACTTCTTATTGGTGCATATTTGCAGTACATAG
>NW_004524653.1:1520619-1523652 GCF_000260255.1 Octodon degus
GAGCGGGGCCTGGGAGATCTGACGACCAGGAATGAGACACAGCGCTCAACAAAGGATTTTCGCTGGCTTCTTTCTGCAAGGCTCTTGTGGCTTCTTTTATTTGGCAATGGCTTTCATTTTCTACTTGGTTTTCTCTAAGAAGTTCAGGCGTTGTGTTTTTGATTTTTGTTTTGTTTTGTTTTTGTATTTTAAGGAAGGATCTACAGGGTGTTCAGGGTTGCACTACTAGATTGGATTTGTAGTGATCTGCCTGTTTACAGCCTCCCAAGAGCTGGGATTACAGGCGCGTGCCGCCACGCTCAACGGCCGTCTCAGCGCGCCCCGGGGGCGGGGCCGGCACAGCGGCCCCGGGGATCAAACCCCTGGTCCCTGAGCCTGCTTGCAGGCACTTTAATCCACTGAGCTATTTGACCGGCCTTGATTTAGGTATTTTGAATTGCTCCACACTTGCCCGAGGGACAGACTATGCCTCGTGCCACCCCCAAATCCTGGGCCTGCACACCCCAAGCCAGTCTTGCTGAGGTAGGCATTTTCACGCTCACCCTTGTATTCAGGGAGCACTTCTTGAGCTCTAGGCCTTCTGGGGTTTGATCAAAGCTTCTGTGCCCACGAGTTACTGGGAGCTGACAAGCAATGTGTACAGCTGTCACTTCCAGCACTCTTAGTCCTCTGGATTTGGGCTTTTTTGTTTCAGGAATTCCCTTACTTTCTTGCTAACTCAGTATCTATTTAGAGATTAAAAATAAACTAGCCAGGTTTTTACTGAAAGTACTCTCAGAATACTTTTTTTTCAGAAATAGAAGCTTCCTGTAGAAAAGCAAACACCTTTCCTCTCTCCCAGTCAAATCCGCTCACATCATCATGTACAATACCAACAAAAAGAGCCTCGCTGGTTGAAAATGCATGTTGGAGAGTACCAGGACAAAGCTTTTGAGTCAAAGAAAAGGATAATCCAGAAAAGAATGGCTTGCCTGGCTTCTTACCCAGTCAGTAAGAGACCAGTTTTCCCCATATTGCCTTTATTTAAAACAAACAAAATAGCAAAGCATGAGTTTACTCTAAATGATTCAAAGAAACTGAATTATATTCAATTCTCTAAATTCAAAGAGTAGAAAACAAGGAGACAGAGCTACAGGTTATTCAACTATAAACCTGACTTCTCGACCAAGCTGTGAACTATGAAAAGTGCCAGTCAGTTTAGGAACTGATGTTAAAATGCGGGAATAGAGCCAGGGAGATAGCTCAGCAGCATCCGTGCCTGCCTGGCAGACACAAAGTCTAAATAAATACATAAAGGAATATTTAAAGCAAGAACCCCGAAACAAAAACCTAAAAACGTATCATTATGTACAAAAAGTTAATTTTAGAAACTGCATACTTCAAAAATAACATAAGTTCTTATTTAGACAGGATATCATTTGAATGTTAGAGTGTTATTTGGTACAATTAACAAGTCCATGTTATTGGCATTTATACCAGCTCAAAGATTAATGGGACTTATAAGGGAAACACAAAACACACACACACACACACACACACACACACACACACACACACACACACACACACAGAGCATCTTGCTAGTATTCAGTCCTGGAACTGGAGCTATTGCTAGAACTAGTTCGAAAGCTATGAAAAGTAGGCTTTATTTTTGAGTTGTAGGCTTTACTGTTCCATGGACAACTAAAGCTGACCCGGTGGAGCCTGCATGGGCTCAGCGTGGGCTGTGGACATGAGCTGCACGGACCTAAACACAGACCTGCTTCACCATTTCACTGAAAATGATGGAAAGGCGTACAAAAAAGTGGGGAGCTTTGCTTGATGGTTACCTTTGCTTTACTCAACAGCTTTCTTTTAATTTCATGTAAGTGGAATCCACAGGTGGTCGAGTTCAAGTACTGCTTACTAGAGGATCAGGAAACAAAACTGTAAATACATACTTGCTATGAATGAGAAAAGATAGTTACCACGTTTAGAACGTTCAAATGGTTTTTTTGTTCAAATGATGCAAGCATCTGAGTACAGGTCTCCTCGTAAGCAATGACTTACTTCACCCTCACGTTTGTATCAAATGGTCCCACATTATAGGGAGTGATCACCAGGTAGTTTTAAGATAAATTTTGGGCTGGTGAGATGGCTCAGTGGTCTAAAGCACCTACTAGGAACAAGCTTAGCAAAGCACAAGGACCGCGGTTCGATCCCCCAGCACCACATGCCAGGCTGAGCTGGCCACACACACACACACACACACACACACACACACAAACAAATAAATAAATAAATGTTAAAAAAAAAAAATTTAAGACAGGAATGCAGGGTTCTCTCAGCTAGGTAGAACTAACCCAGATAGCTATTGTCTCCTTCTAAAGAATTTCAAGAAAAAGGAAACTAACACCCAATGGTTAGCTGAACTACTCTACCAGGACTGAAGTTCCACGCGCAGTGGTGGTGAGATGCCTGTCATGCTGAAGGGAGCAACGTCGGAACCAAGCAGCTGGTCCTAACTTGTACAAAGGGAGTGACAGCAGGCTCCCTACTCTTTAGTTTGAACACGTTCTTGTTTCCTATATAACTGTAGCAACCCTGAGTATCCGAAAGATACACGTTGGTGGGTGCTGAATGGAGGCATGAGGACACACACAGCTCCTGCAAACCTTGGCGACTGGCCGTTAATTTCATTGAAGAGAGAAATATGTAACACTAACGGTGCAGATCTGAGCTTTCCCATCAGAAGGATGGTATCCTCGGGTGGGGCTGAGCAATTCTGACAACCGTCCAATGTGGCCTACGACTCCATTCTCACAGCTGCAGGCCGAGCCACGTGCCAGAATTAGACTTGGGAAGTTAATATACAGAGCATGCAGCAAAGCAGGCAGGCAAGGGGACAAAAGAACCAAAACACACTCAATGAAAACACCTGAGATCTGGAAAGCATTTTAATATTTTTTTTCCAAGCAATCCAGAGACTCAAAAGAAATGGCCAGTCCTGTATTTTAAAAGACTGATAAAAATCACACTGCAGCATCACTGAAC
>NW_004524653.1:1524217-1525208 GCF_000260255.1 Octodon degus
GCTCTAATGCTGTTTTGGGTCCTTCTAATGTAAAAGCAGCATCACAGAGCTGCTGAAGCTATGGAGTTTGTGCAAAGGCCGGAACCCGCAGGAAGGCTATTTTCTACAACTGTTTACGCCACTTTGTGTAGAGGACGCCACTTTGTGTAGAGGACGTTTCTGTTTCTTTTTAACTAGTTACAAAGTACTGTGTCTACAGGCACTATTCCTACCAGCCCTTTTGCTTTTAGATATTGAATTCATCATCCCTTGTGAAGATGATCAACATCATTTGTACATACAGCTTATTTCTTTAGAATTAAATTCCTAGGAAAAGAACTACTGGGGCAAAGCGTATGAACATCCAGTTTCTAAAAGTCCTTTCATGATGGTAAAAATATATTATTCTCAATGAAATACACATAGCAGTAAAAAAGAAATCTGCCAGATAATTTAACCATCCAGAGATAATGCTGAGTATTTTGGAGGCTACACTTTTGTACATTACAGAAATCTAGGCATTTGTTACATGCTATTTTCATTCAAAAGTATGCAGCGCTGATCTATGAAATACAGCCTAGTGAATTAAAGACCTCCCGTTCAGATGTGGATTCTACACTTGGTCACGTGATCCTGAGCAACATGCCTAACACTCCAGCCTTCACTTCCTCCTGACCTGAGATCGCACAGCACCCACCGCAGAAGGCAGTGAGGACTAAGCTGAGGTCACCTATAGGCCCTCGGAGTGCAAGTGCTCAAAAACACTGTTACCACGAGTATTTTTTTTTTTAATATTTTATTTATTTATTTGGTTCAGGTCTTGCTATGTGGCTGGGACTCAGTGATCCTCCTGCCTCAGCCTCCCCAGCGCTGGGATTACAGGTGTGTGCCACCATGCCCGGTTTCAGTGGCTGGCTCAGGCCAGCGCGGGATGCAGTACTGGGGATCGAACCTGGGTCCTTGTGCTCGGCAGGCAGGCGCTTACGCATGCTGAGTTATCTCCCCAGTCCCA
>NW_004524653.1:1525578-1530153 GCF_000260255.1 Octodon degus
GTGCTTTAGACCACTGAGCCATCCCTCCAGCCCCAAATGGAATAAGGCTTTTTTTTTTTTTTTTTTTTTTTTTTGTTCCTCGAATGCCTTCAGGGCACTTTTGGCCAGCTGGAGAGGTGTGAGGTTCGAACTCCAGCAACCTGAGGCTGACAGCTTTGTGGAAGCAGCCACTTAAAGGCCTGAGCTAGGGCCAGGCCCCCGCTCGTTCAATTCTTTTGGGGCTGAATTTCCAAAATTGGCTATACCATTACAAAACCCATACATTTACAATTCTGATACATGACACCAAATTGCCTTTCAGAGATATTTCACCAAATGACCTACTTCTTCAAATCTTCATTAACGTTAGAGAGCACTAATCTTCTACATTTCTGAAATCTACTGTACAAAAAGAAGATGCTGCCATTTTCACTTCTGGATGTACAGAAAAGATGTTCATCTCACATGCACTGCACATCTGAATTTCCAAGAAGGGTCTCGCCAGGTTGCCAAGCTGCCTGCTGCAATCCCGCCTCTACCTCCCACAGTGCTGGGGTGCACACCACTATTTTCCTCCTCAGCCAGGGCCTGACACTCTGTGGTTCACGAAAGTCTCAACCTCACTAGGTGGCCCAGGCTAGTCTCAGCACTGTGATCCTCCTCTCTCTGTCTAGTGTTGGAACTACAGGCATGTGTTAACACACTGCTTAATAAGGCATCTTCATAGGTTAAAATATTAAAATGGTTTGACAAACATACAGTCTGCCAACAAATGTATACACACTTCTGAAAAAAAAAAAAAAAAAAGTACAGGATTGGCTTTTGTGCAGCCAAAGCAGCACCTTTCAGTGTTTCAGTAGGCCACGGAGCTGGCCCGCAGGACGATCCACTTCAGGTCAGAGCTGCCTGGCGATGAGACATACAGATTGTAGTCCCACGGGAGTGCTGTCAGGCCAGGGCCCTGCACACGCCGGCAGTACTCTACTCTTAAGCTCCACTCCTTTTTATTCCGAGAGAATCATGCACTAAGTTGCCCAGGCTGATCTTGTAATTGGAATCTTCCTGCCTCAGCCTCCAATGGTGGACTGAGGGCGCACCTTACATCCAAGGCAGAACTTCTAATGTCATCTTGTTTCCCTTTTTCTTTATTTCAAGAACACTTTCAATTCTAAACACTAAAGCTAAAGTCTTAAAAGTGCTGGCACAATAGGGAATTTGAAAATAATTGCACATAAAGTCAATACAATTCCATCTTTGAAAAACGGTATTGCCATTCTTCAGTAATACAGACTCATCAGCCACATGCCATGCCAAAACACTCCAAATATTACCAAAACAGACGTCCTCGGACTGTGTGCGGTGCACCTGCCTAGACCACATTCCCAACTGCTCACCCATCGCCTGCAAAACAAACCCTTCCACATGTACTCTGACCAATTTGGTCTGATCAAATCTTTTTTGGGAGCTGGGGAGATGGCTCAGTGGAGTAAGCACTTCCCGGGCAAGTGCAAGGGCCTGAGTTTCATCCCCGGTTCTGCCAAAAAAAAAAAAAAATCTTCTGTTTTTTGGACACACAAACACAGAGATGCACATACAAATTCTTTTTTAAAAAAAATTTATGTATTTGATAGAGTCTCACTACGCAGCTTCTAGTGACCTAGTGACCCTCCTTGACTCAGCCTTCCCAGTGCTGGGATGACAGGCATGCATCATCACGCCCGGTTTTGGTGGCCCATTCAGCATGGGTCTGGCACGGCATGTGGTACTAGGGATCAAACTTGGGTCCTCGTGCTTGCCGGGAAGGTGCTTAAGACCACTAAGTTATTTTCCCAGCCCAGTATCTTCTCTTTGTGACAAGGATGTAGCTTTTAAAAGTAATGAGACATATCTTTAAAATTTTCACCTGTTTTGACCAAGTCACCAAGAATCAGGGTAAGCGCAGCTTGTCCAGACTGTACTGGGTGCATCATACAGAAAGCTGGCAGGGAGGCAAACGCTGGTCATGAGGAGACACTGCTGCACCCTAGTGGCCCCAATGTCACCAGCCCTTCTGTTTTTGGTCTAAGATGCTAACTTACAAAGCACAGCCCCTTCAGGTGCTGTCTTGTGTATTTATTGAGCTATGATCCTGGCACTTTAGCATGACACAAATGCTTTTCACACGGAGGAAAGCAGCAGAGTTCCCCGGAGGCTTCCTACCAAGCAGTCTCTGCTGCTGCAGCAGCAAGAGTGAAGTAGGACATTAACACCGACTTGCAACCTACCAGATAACCATGACCCCGACTACAGGTGACTGGACACATGCACACAGATTCACTGTAAAACAAGCTCACAGCACATTTGACACTGGTGATGGCAGCCGGTATGAGTTAGTGAGTATTCTGAGTTTCAATTTTGCTTTTCTGGGAGCTCAATATCTGGGTTCAAATACCCGCGATCTCATTCTGGGATTAGCTCAGCGCTCAGGAATGGGAGGGTGTTTTCTGCCCCCCATCCTTCTTTTCCCTAGTGCATACCATCACCGAGATCTACCGACTGATGCTTTTGTCTGAGCTGTGTTCATGCTTTTGTGTGAAGAGGGTCATCTACAGAGACTGCCAGGGTGAACGGAACCTTCACAACCTACAGCGCACGTGCTGTCTGCCTCACTGAAAGCTCTAAAGCATTTGCCATCAGTGCTGTAAGGTGGGACGTACCAAGATGAGCAAAGCCGAGGAACGACGATTTTATTCCCAGTGCTTCCTCTAACTGCAGCCCTGGCACAACAATTTAAAACCTGAGTGGAGGTCCTGTTACCTGCAGGGTTAACATCTCTCTGGTCCACAGCATGTATTTACTGTGCTGCTCTACTGCAAAGGTCTGTGTTCTGGAATCATAAAATGCTCCAGAATGGTAGCACCAGCAGCTTCTCACATACCTGTGTATCTGACCAGCGTTCGTCCTGTTGATATCTCCCAGAGTTTAGCTACTGAATCTTTTCCACTTGACAAAATATATTTAGAATTTTTGGAAAAAATGGCCGAACAGACTTCAGCACCATCATGTGCTTTCTCAAAAGTTGTGATGCATCGATTTGAAACGCCATCCCATAGCTTGATGCAGCCGTCCTTGCTACCAGTCACATACATATTGGCGCTGGGATTGCAATTCACAGAACAGATAGCATCAGTGTGCTGATCTTGAGGATTGCAAGAGATGAAACACTGAAAGGTGTTGATGTCATAAAGGCGCAGAGTGGGATGCTGCGTGCCAACAAGGATGAAGTCTCCGGAGGGGTGGAAAGAGATGGAGCGCAGCATTTCTGCTTCCTGTAAGGACAGCCGTTAATGTAAGGGTTAGGGAATGAGGAAGACATCGCTTTGGCTGATGCAGAGAAATTAAAAAACTCAATTACCAGATACTACACCAGTCTCAGAAAGAATTAGAGTACTCTGTAGAACACATACTTTTTTTCTTGAGCAGAGACTTCCAACAGTATATATTTATTGGTTAATTATTCCCAATTTATAGAAATGAGATTTATAAATGAATTCAGGATGGTATTATGAATGAGTTATTAATCTACAGCACATTGTCATTTAGAATACCTCCCCCCCATCCTGGTTTTTTGAGTCACACTACGTAGTACGGGGTGGCTTTGAACTTGTGATCCTCCTGCTTCAGCCTCCATAGTGCTGGGATTACAGACATGCACCACCAGGCTTGGCAAGAACAGCTTTTTTAATTTGCTCTACAGATGCAAACACTGAGTATGAAACACTAACAGGTGGACACCACAATGACACTAATAATTTGATAATGCAGATTCAAAACAGAGTACCAGACATGACTATTCCAAAAATACCCAACAGTTTGAACTGAGTGCTTTTGTCCATTCTATTACTTAGTTTTAGGAAAGGTGATAGGTTTTTTTTTGGGGGTGGATACTGGGGATAGAACGCAGGACTTTGTACCTGCTGATAGTTTCGCTTTTAATAGGCGCTGGCAATATTTCAAGAGTGGCAAGGAGTCTGAATATTTGTCCCATGAACTGTGACTAGAGGAAGCAGGCATGGGACAGGGTCTGAACTATGTGCCCAAGGAATCCAACCCACGGGCACTTGGGCATGTTTCTGAATTGCTGTACACTTGTTTTAGAGGATAATCACTGAAACTGCTTGTAAGAAGTCATAAAACCCCACGACAGCTGGGCGTGCTGGTGCACACCTGTAATACCAGCACTCAGGAGACTAAGGCAGGAGGATCACAGTGAGTGTGAGATCAGCTGGGCTAAAAGCAAGCTCAAGGCCAGCCTGAACTGCATAGCAAGATCCTGTCGCAAAAAGACAGAAACAAACAAAAAAAGCATCAAGGCGACGAAGACAAAAAAAAAAACACACCGCAACAAATCCCCAACCTGAATGTATTTGAAAGCTCTTTTTGCAGATGGTTTGGAATAGTCAAATAACTTAAGAGTATAATCCCTGGAGCCAGAGGCCAGGATCTGCTCCGTCGGGTGGAAGGCCAGGCACGTGACTTCGTCCACGTGGTCATACAGAGTCCGAATCACTGGGTGGTTCTCCATGTTCTGCTGTGCAGTCTCGTTCATCATGACCT
>NW_004524653.1:1530743-1544090 GCF_000260255.1 Octodon degus
AGCACTGGGATTATAGCTGTGTGCCACCATGTCTGGTTTTGGTGGCCAGCAAGGTGCACCTCGGGTTCTGGGGTAGCACGGCATGCAGTACTGGGGATCAAACGTGAGTCTTTGCACTCGTCAGGCAGGCGCTTAGATCGCCAAGCTATCTCCTCAGCCCCTTAAATGCCTTTTTTAAAGAGAAACACTTCTGGAGTCCAACTACAAAAAGCTTCGTGAATAGCTTAGTGTTCTTTGGCTCTGCAGGATACCTACTAACAAAAGGGCATATTATGGCCACGCTCTGCAAGGGCCACAGGGCAATCTGCGCCAGTGCAGGCTAAGGCTCCTGCAGCTAGTTACTTCCCAGCTTAAAAGTTTACAACTTTAACGACAGCTACAGAAACAACAAAATAGTAGCTCTGCAGTTACATTAGGCATTTTTTTCTTATTCTGAATTTCAACATTTTAAAGGCTGAGATACGGCAGTAGCAGTTCTAAAACTCACAGGAGAGCTAGTTATCATGAGTGAAATGTTTCTAAAGTGGTACTTAACTAAACTCAAGTTTACCAAGAAAAACAAACTTTGAGACAGAATTTTGCTAAGTAGTTCAGGCTGGCCTTGCACGTTCCATGTAGCACAGACTGGCCTGGAACTTGTGGAATTCCTCCTGCCTCAGACTCCCGAGTGTTGGAATTACAGGCCTGCACCACCACACTCACCAGAAATTATTTTTTTAAATTTAAAAAATAACCTGACATCATGTAAATAATATTGTACACGAAAAATTAGAACTGCTTATGCACAGGAAAATAGGAATAACTTTGAATTTTCCCACCTTAACTGCTATTAACACTGTGAACTGTCTGGCCCTTTTCCTATGTACACAACTGTTTGATTCCCAGTACCACATGCTGTGCCAGCCACAAACTGGGCATGGTGGCACCACCTGTAGTCCTGGTGCTGCCAAATAGCTCAGCAGATTAAAGCTCCTGCTTAGGCAGCTGCAGGGGCCAGGAGTTCAATCCCTGGGCCTGCTGTGCCTGCTCCACCCCT
This sequence comes from Octodon degus, assembly GCF_000260255.1. Taxonomy (NCBI): domain Eukaryota; kingdom Metazoa; phylum Chordata; class Mammalia; order Rodentia; family Octodontidae; genus Octodon; species Octodon degus. The sequence goes on from NW_004524653.1 coordinate 1,531,780, forward strand.
GGGGCATGTTGAGGCAGGTGATTGAAAGTGGGTGTGGTAGCATGCACTCGGGAGGCTGTAAATAGGATCACCACGAGTCCAATCTATGCAGTGAGACCCTGTAGATCCTGTCCTAAAATACGAGAGAGAGAAGAAAAAAGGCTCACTATGAGTCTGAGCTGCATAGAGAGACCCTATATCAAATAAATAAAAAAAGTAAAAATAGACTATGGTAAAATAATTTCAAAAAGCCTGTATTATGTAACATGTTGTGACTTGCTGCTTGTTCATTTAATTGTAGTCTAAAAACTTTCTGCCTTGATATTTATCTGTAACACTACACACACACACACACACACATAAATAAAAATTTTTTTGGCTGGCTCAGGAGGCCTTAAGGGCAGGGGTCTGGTAAGGCAAGAGGATCTGGGGATCGAACCACAGCATCCTGAGCCACACTCTTTGTTTAAGCAGGCACTTAAACAATTACATTAAAAGGCAGGCCACTCATTTTCATTCAGTTTTACAGATACTAATAACCTATAGCTAGTTCCCTGTTCTTGGACATTTTAGCTTATCCATTTTATTTCTTCAGGATACATGTTTATAACTGCTATTACCAAGTCAAAGAGAGCAGGTACATGTGCTAATTTAGTATGTAGTTGAGTACTCCACAGACAATGCATATAAACACACTGAACTAGCTTCAGGTCTGCATAATTTGGACCCCTATCCTTTCAATACCATCACTATACCTGGTGTACACTAGATAGGAACAAATGCAGCAATGATCCTAAAAACACCCTGCTCTGTGAAAAGATCTACAGATTTGCATTCACAAGGTACCCAGTTTGATGAGATGCAGGAGCTGCTCTGAAGGCGCACAGACAGACTGAGGCTTGATTTCATTGATGAGGCCGTTAGCAATGCTGATGTAGCCATCGTAGAGCAGCTGGCTAATGATGAGCTTGTAGAGCTGCTGCCGGTCCTTCAAGCCCACTTTGGTTCTGTACATCTTGGAGAGAGTAGTGTCCTGCTGAGCTGCGAGAAAACAGGTGCACAGTGAAGGGCAGAGGCCACATTAAATCAGCAGCAACACAGGACACTAGTCAGACTTCTTCTTGCATCCCTCAATCACAGTTGGTTACTGACTTCATTTTTCTGAGTTCAGGTCATTTAGCTGTTTAATAAGTTGCCGGAGGTAAAGCTAGCGGGTCCAAGTACAGCACCGAATACAGTCCTTGGAACACAGACACTATTCCAGAAAGGCTGACAGATACTTACAGGAGCATCTCTCATCAACTTTTCTTCTCTGCCAGACTACCTACCTGGGGATTTTTATTCTGTATTACTCTCTCGGAATCTTCCTTTTTTTTGGTTAATTACACACTGATCAGTGTTTCGAATAGGCAAGATGGCTGCTATTCTGTTGAATGCTTGGACTACTGCTTCTACCAGCTGAGTTGTATGTTTACTAATGGCTGTTATGTTCCTTTTTAAAACCTGTTTTAAGACAACTACATTTATTACTATAATCATATACTGTAATTTAATTAGTAAGTCAAAATATACAAAGGCAACAAAAGCTATTGTGGCATAAAAACTAACCCAGGTTGAACACTTTGTAAAGATTCAAAGGTAAACTGCAACCTAGGCCCAGTAGTGCATGTCTGTAATCTCTGTATTCTGGAAGGCTGAGGCAAGACAGCAAGTTTGAGCCCAGCCTGGGCAAGCTGGCGAGAACCTGTCTCAAAATGAAGGTTAAAAATCTGGGAAAGAATGTAGTTCAGTGTGAATGCAGGTTCAATCCCCAGTACCAAAATAAAATTGCTTAACAAAATATTGCCAAGTAAGTTATAGAAAAAGAAAAAAATTATAAACATGGAAAGAAATGTAAAAATCTGGGCAGACTGTGCACTCAGATGTGTTAATGTACATGTTCTTGAACACCTGAAAGGGAAACAAAACTGCAGAGATGGGCCGGCCAGATAGCTCAGTGGACTAAAGCACCTGCTTAGGCACAGTGCAGTGGCCAGGGTTCATTTAATCCTTGCCCACACTATCCCTCAGGAGTGCTGAAGCAGACTGAGACTGGGTGTGGTGGCACACACCCATAATCCCAGGGTTTGGGAGGCTAGAAACAAGAGAATCACTACTAGTCCGATCTATGTAGTGAGACCCTGTACTAAATAAAAGAACTGCAGAGAATGCTTTCTGGTTTATGCAAAAAAGCACTTCAATTGGTGGACATGATTAACAAACACCCCACGATTAACACGAGTATCTACAAATATCAGTATCTACATGCATGCAAACTTGGACAAATGTTAGAAAGCTGCAGGAGGCCCAGGACAGCTACAGAGAAAAGTGACTTCAGGGCCTCAATTCTTACACACTCTGCAACACTGATGGGTATCAGTAACAATTTCTTTTTTAGAAAGGAAGTTTCCTTTTTGGTACTGGGGATTGAACTCACCCACACTGAGCTACATCCTCACCCCATTTTTATTGAGACACTCTCGATAAATCCATAAACAGCTCTACCTAGGCTTGAGCTTGCAATCCTCCTGCCTCAGCCTCCTAGGATGCTGGAACAACAGGAGAGCACCACCAGACCCAGTTAATATAAAACATATACCAAGCTTTTCCTAGGTGTCAGACGCTGCAGAAACAAACGTATGTGTAGAAAATAATGGGACACAAAAGATGTTGGAATAAGCCCGGAGAAGACTAGGTGAGGAGAGCTGTGTTTGTGATTGACGATCTCGTCTCAAAAAAACAAAAAACGAACAAACAAAAAAACCAAGAATGCTAATTTAACTCGGAGTGAAGGTTCAATCCCCGCCTCTCCTCCAAATATGAAAGTCGTGGTCGAGCCCTCATAGAACCTCAGCTCGCCGGGCTAGCAGCTTAAGTCCTCCAATTCGCAAACGAGGACCTCGAGGCCCGAGAGCAAGACAGGCGGAATCCGACCCAGCCCCGGGGTCGATGACGACCGGGGTAAGAGCGCGCACACCCCATCAGCGTGCACCCGGCTACCATCTCGCCCCACAGGGGAGGAGAACGCGAGGCGGCGGCGGCGAGGCGCTCCGAGAAAGGGGGTGTGCAGGCCCAGCCGGGCAGCCAAACGAACACGAAGGGGCGCACGCGTCCCTGCTCGCTCCTAACCCTTCCCGTCTCACTCCACTCCTTCACGTGGTACACTAGGGGCCCCAGCCAACCGCATCTGCCACTCTCCCACAGTCCCCGGACCTCCGTACCCGCGAACTCGGCTCTCCTCCCGCTCTCTCCTCGAAAAATGGAGGCGCGTATCTGACCAATAGATCGCCGAGCGCACGCTCACTGCGCACGCGCAAAGGACGACTGGCTGAGCGCCGCGCTGTCGATAGGCCGATTCCGCCCTCCCCACCCTTCTCTCAAGCTTACTAATTAGCACTTTCGAGAATTCTGTTCACTTTCTCTGACTTTAGCTCCTACGTGACAATCCTCATGACAAGGGGATGCTTCACGGACAAATGTCCGACTGTGGAAAGTACTGGGCTTGCTGGAACGGCTTTGAGTCTGGCGGGTCGTTGGCGCACCACTTCCGCGATCTTCCGCGCTAGTGCGCCGGCGCGTCGCTTGCGCCTCGAACGTGATTGGGTCGTCGCGTTCTCTGTGAGCCTATCACGAAGCAGCTTCCCTGTAGCACCGGCCAATCAGCTTTCAGTTTAGAGGGTTTAACTCATATTTAAAAAGAGGAACCTTTGAATCGTAACGGCTGAGCTTTTGAAAGGACTCAGTGGCCTTTAGCTTGAATGCAGGAGAGCCGGCGGGTTGGTAGGTCGGGGCCGCAGCCGGGGTGGTCTTTGGGGTGCAGGACCAGCGGGCCGGGAGGACAGGATCCGGGTGAGGCGTCCTCTCTCCAGTCGCGTCCGCAGCGCCGTCGTGCGCCCCTGGTCGCCGGGCGCTCTGTAAGACGCCGCAGAAGTGGAACGGGTTTTTGAGTGGCGTTGAATGGCTGGAGGCTTTCTGATTGGTGAGCATTTGGGTAATGAAAGTGTCCTTGCAGTCTCGGGGTTACGTTCTGTTGAGGCTGGGGAGGCAGACGTTAGAGCTAGCAGGATAACTTGCACTTGTAGGTGTTGTGAAGAGAGAAGGTACAGTAGTGTGGTTTAGGGGGTCTGGTAAGGTGGATGAGCTGGGAAAACCCGTTACCCCCCTGGCAGGATCGGTGAGTAAATTCACGCTTGAGATCCTGGTCACAAAGGCCTTTCTGTGCAACGGCTTCCCAAATCCCTTCACTACTCGAGGTCCTGGCTCGAAAGGTAGCCCCACTGCGGACCTTGTAAATTGGAATCTCCTAGAGATAGGACTCACGTGGCGTTAACAAGCGCTCCTGGGGATTATTTTTTCCCACTGATTAAATGTTAGGTCCCACCAGAGCCTACTGTCAGATTAAACTGGGGTTGGAGCCGAGGTTCTGCTTCTAACGACTTCCGGTGAGATAGATGTGGCTACTGTCCTTGACATTTTGTAAGGTTTCCACTCCCTCAACTTTTTTTTTTTTTTTAAGTTATATTTTTTAAATAAATATTTTTTAATCTTTTTGTATTCCTCTGACTCCTAGAATTTGTCAGTACAGGAGCAGATGCTATTATAACTTTAATTTCTTTTTTTAAATACTTTTATTGAGAAATAGCAATGAGACCGTTTCAAAACCGATTAATAGGACAGTTTCAATAATTAATACATTGCATATTGTTGTCTTCTTAGTGGTTATTCATAGTACAAGATGCAACCATGATATCCTGTCCAACACTATTAGTACAAATCTTCTCATTGAATTAAGAGAAAGTAGCTGTATATCTATCCTATTTTGAATATACAGATACAAAATTGTCCTTCATTTGTATCCCTTTTTTGTTTAGTTTTGTCAGAGGGGTATTCTATTGTTACTTAAATATTGTAGGTACGTGGATTCAGCAAAAATATTCCAATATAGTCCAGTAGTCCATAATACTAGTGAGTTTTCCATAGGACTGGCAATATCAGAAGTTGTTGACTTGAGCCTTTTACACTCAGCTTATTAATATGGCTTTACTTTTTAATACTTCATTTTTATACTTTGCTGCTGGATGGTAAAGACCAAGATAAAGCAAGATCTATATAACAAGAAATGTAACTTTTGTATCTGACAAGGTCAGTCAAATCCCCTCAGGATTTATCCTGAAATCCTGTACCACAGTCTGTAGATCCTTTGTCAGTGTCAGCCATGTGGATGAGTCATGGCCATTGCTTGACCCATCTACTCTCTGTGAAAGCTTGAGAGAATGTTTTCTCTCCATGTGACTCTCTTTAGACACACTCTACATCATGGATCACTTTCCTCTTTGGCCCCATAATCTCCTTGATCAGAAAATTTAGGACACAGCTGAGTTACATAATGTTACAGTTCAGGTTCTCCTATGTCCTGAGTCCTCACTGACCTTGAAAGACTAGGGCCAAAATGTTGGCTGTCCTTGAAGCCCTTCTTTTTCTCTAATTTTTGGTCTGCAAACTTAGGTTGTTAACCCTCCAGAAGAGAAGCTTATTATTATTACTGTACAACATAGGCAGTTGAGCTTAACCTCACTGTCTGTCTGAATATCAGTATCTTAGATATAACATGGAACAGGTATTTTTCATCAAGTATTGATATGTTAAACTTTAAGTCCCTATAGAATATGAAGAAAAAAATTAAATATTAAAAAATAGGAATAAACAATTACATATTTTTTTACACAGAAATTTAGAAATCTAACCATATACAGCATTGTTGCAGGACAGTCCTATGACTTTTTTTCTTGTCTCTTGTTTTCATTTATTATCTTTTTTTTTAAAAACATTTACTTGAGAGACAGTATGGCAGTAATTGGTATGATATGACAAGCAGTACATATTTAGAAGACCAAAATGACAGGCATTCCAAGCATGACCCTAGTATCCCTCAACTTTCTGTTTTGTTTTTTTTTTTAATTAATTAGACTCTTCGGCAATGAATTTTTTCTCTCCATCATCTCTGGAGACTTTTTAAATGTGTGAATGAGGAGAAAACAGGTATGACTCGTACATGTTGTTTCTCTGCTTAGGATTGTAAAGGTCAGGTTTGAACTGAACAGCCCTGTGAAGGTCACCTGGTCTTGTGGTTCCTAAATCCGGCTGCCAATCTGAGTCACCTGAGGAGCAGTCTTCATGGTGGGGAGGGATCAGAATCTTGTTCCATTCTACTTTTCATTCATCCTCCTGAGAAAGGGAAGTGTAGGAAATGGGAGCAGATGTCTGTGGCTCTTGGCAGAATGTGGAATGGAAGTCCTTGCTCTGTGTGATTTTATTAGTCTGTTACTAATTGTTGTGGGAAAGTGAAGAAAGCATTAGCGCCGCAAGCAGCTGGGATTACAGACAGTGCCGCCTTCCTGGTTGACTGTTTTAAGTTGTTCTCTCCCCCATCAGTGTGGAGATGAACCTGGGCACCTACCACTGAGCTGCGTTCCCAGCCCTTTGCACTTTGAGCCCCATTCTTGCCCGCTGTTGGAGGTGGGAGGAGGCACTGCATCTTTCCTCCTCGCCTTCCCACTGCTGGGATTATAGGCGTGCATCCCCACACCCAGCGAAGCTGTTCTTAGCATCGGTTTCCTGTCAGTGGATGAGCTCATTCCCAGGGCATTGAGCGCTGGTGTTCATGCCAGGCAAGCTTCTGCTTCCCAGGGCAGCTACTGGAGACACAATGGAACTAATAATAAGCCTTTGCTCTCTGAGGATTTCTGTGCAGGTTCCAAGCGAGGATGGGAGCTGATATCAGAGTTTGGAGAGATAGTAAGCATGTGGAAAATATGGAGAAACGAAGACTGAGATGACTGTGGAAGGGGGCACTGTGCTGGGCCGAGACCTGGGTGAAGTGGAGTGGGAAGAGCCTAACTGGTAGTGGAAGCAGGAAGTACGGAGGCCCGGTGGCAGAGGACTTTGTATGGCTGGTGTGTGGCTTATAAGAGGGGATGAGGTCAGAGCAGTGCTCAGAGTTGGAATGTTTTGATTAAGTTGGGGAGTCGGGGAGCTTCTGAACCAAGGACTAACACATGTGTCAGGTTAATGGGGTGGCTGACTGCATCATTGAAAATGGGCCACAGTAGGGCAAGGGTAGAAGTGGGGAGCCACTGGGAGTTTCTTGCAGATAGATAATCCAGAACTATAGTTGGACCGACTAGCAGTAGAGGTAGTTGCAGAAGTTTTTGAAGGTAGAGCCTATACAGTATGCTGATGGGTTGGCTACAGGGTTACACAGCCACACACAGGGCTATGCTGAGGCTCTTGTCCTGAGTGGCTGGCAGCACGGGCCTGCTGAGAGCGGAGATGGGGACGTCGGTGAGAACAAACTTAGGTTATGAGAGAGGAGGGGGTCAGACTTCATTCGGGACCCCAGCCCGTGGGTGGGTACTGGAAGCTAAGGGAATGGATGATCTTGACAGCTACTGTGGATGAGACATACTGCTGGGCTTTGAGCTTGGCACCCCATGGACAGGGAGGAGAAAGAGGCTGAGGTGGGATGAGGTTCCCTTTTGGCAGTATTAGGCCTGAGGTCCCTGGAGGATATTTCTGGGAGCTCCTGAGGAGCTACTTGGATATCCGAGTCCAGTAGTCAGAGGGAGAGGTTAGGGTAGCAGCTACATGTTTAAATTATTCTAGTAAAATGTTTAGAGCCAAGGAATGGGGGCGGGTCCATGTGAAGGGAGTACATAGAGAAATGGAGGGTCCAAAGAATAATTTCTGGCTCTCCCAGGGATTGATTCATTCCCAACAATGTAGCATGACATCTCAAAGTAAAAAGAGCTCAATGGTAGATGGCTGTGGATGGATCCTCAGTGCTGCGAGGGCTGGTGGGAGGGGAAGAGCAGGTTAAAACATTCAAGCTGGCAAGGTGGTGCACATCTGTAAACCAGCTGCTTGAGGGACTCTGATGCTTTCCTCACTTTCTGTCTTGATCCTGGAGATATAAAATAGCCCAGTGGAAATGGGCTTGGTGTGGGGGCTGGGGTGGTTCTAGCCTTGCAGAGATTGTAGCTGATCTGAGACGCAAGCTCTTCTTCCGTATTCTTAAGGGGTGACCTTGACCTGAGACTACCTGGCTAGAGCTTTGCTCTTAGCAGGGGAGGTGAGAGAGGGCCCCTGGCTTGAGGCAACTGTGGGACTCTGCAAGGTAGCAGGTATCCCCTCAGGTCTGTGTAGGGGAAAGCAAGCCATTAGAGGGACAATAATAGTGCAGAAAGAAGACAGGGGGGTCGGGGGTGGGGATGGATTTTGGGGAGAGGCAGAGGGCTGCAGTGGACAAGGCAGGGTTGGCCTTCGAGAAAAGCCAGACACCTGTGCATTGTGTGTGCGATGACAGAGCTCCCCGGCCAGCTTCACCTGGGCAAGAAGTCCGGAAGTCCGGTGGAGCCCTGCGTGGGGAAGGGTTGTGGCGGCCTTTTCATCAGTTGGCTTTATTTAAAGTCTCTTTTTCTTTTCAGGCATCATGGACAGAGCTAAAGAAAACTGCATTTCAGGGTCTGTAAAGGTAAACTGAACGATCTGCCAGGGCAATCGCCTTTATACGCACGTGAAGTCTGGAATTTCCTCGTCATGTAACCGTAGGTCTCCCCTCCACCGCCGGGTGTGTCTGGTCCTGCTTCTGCAGATGCCACGCCTGTTTCAGAAACCACTGACTGAAGTCTTCCAGCCTCTGTCTGTACAGCACTCACGCTGTCGCTGCCCGTGGACTTTGAGCTTTGGGTTTCAGTAGCAGCCCCCCATGATGGACCCTACCCACCTCCTATCTTAGTGTGTGTGGCGCAGGATCTTAACTATTTAAATCTGTAATACAATATCATAGGTGTATGAAGAATGCATTTCATGGGCCGCGGAGATGGCTCAGTAGAATAAGCACTTCCTTGGCAAGTGCAAGATCTGAGTTTGATCCCCGATCCCGTCAAAAAAAAAAGAATGCATTTCATTTTATTTTATTTTTGTATTTTAGGGAAAGGTCTACAGGGTGTTCAGGGTCTCACTACTAGCTCATAGTGATCTGCCTTCCAAGAGCTGTATTACAGGCACTTGCCACCACGCCCAGTCTCAACTGCCATCTCTGTGTGCCTCAGGGGTGGGGCCAGCATGGCAGGCCCTGGGATCGAACCCCTGACCTCTGCGCCTGCTTGCAGGCACTTTAATCCATCAGCTGAGCTATTTGGCTGGCCCAAGAATGCATTTTAGTAAACACTTTTTGAAGGGCTTGCATTTGTTTGCCTATTATCAAAGTTCTTTTTAACTCAATTTCCCCATTGTGGAAAATGAAACATTTTGGTGGATAACAGCAAAAAGCTTATTGTGGAAAAAAAGCCTTACATATACAGGGTTGAGGTGGTCTTCAGACTTTCATTTGAAGATGACTATATAGTTCTATAAGTCTTTTCTAAATATGTATATTATCTAAGAAATTTCAGTGAAATAGAGATTTTGGCATAAAGCTTTAATAATTTAAGAGCATAGTCGCAAAACATTGAACATTTTTAGAAAATGTTCATGGTGTCACTGGCTAAAGTTTAATGATGAACATTTGCTAATGGGGTGTGGTTTTGTTTGTGGGGCTGGGGGCAGATAAGTGCTCTTTTCAGCCGTATACTACGTGCATCCAGTGGGAATTCTTATTAAAATAGCTTTCCCACTTACGATGTCATGTTCTATCAGCGATGTTTACTGGAAAACAGACTTTGTTGAGCTCCAAAGCGTTCATCTGTCACCGCCGCAGATCACGAAGCTGTTTTCCCTCCCACCGCAGGCCACCGCTCCCCTGGGTGACCGTCTGAAGTGTGCCTTGGCAACGCAGCCGTTTCCCTCTCAGCACCCGCCATCCGGAAGCAGTGGCCAGGCCCAGCGGGTCCTGTGTCCTTCCAATGCCCCCCAGCGGGTTCCTTCTCAAGCGCAGACGCTTGTCGGTACTCAGAAAGCAGCGCAGAGGCAGCTGCAGGCCCCCAGCGGACCCCGTCCTGCCCCCCGGCCGGTGAACAACTCTCAGAAGAGTGAGCAGCCCCAGCCGGTGGCTTCCGGTGAGCAGCTCTGGAGCTTCTGTGTGTCGTCATTGCATGGAGTTGTTGCCAGGAGCGTGTGTGTGTGTGTGTGTGTGTGTGTGTGTGTGTGTGGGCGGGCTTGCACTTACTGTTGGGAGCCCCAGCTTTTATAGCCTGTCTTTGAGGATGAGAAGAAATAGATGTCCCATGTTGAAGTCGCAGTGTCTATGGGCTGGGGCTTCTAAAAATAACAGACCTCATTTCCACGCTCTTTGAAGAGCTGGGCATTCAGGGAGGACATTGTACCAAATGCACATCCTTTAGATAACCTAGAAGTGGGTCAAGCATAGGGTATTTGGAGCAGGTGAGTTTGAGCTGAAAAGTTCCAGAGTTTGCGCAAATAGAGGAAAGCTGAGAAGTGAAGTGGGGTCCCCTGGAATGAGGTCACCAGGCAGCACTGCTGGCTATTTTAAGTGAGCGTCCCTCTTGTGGGTGCTGGGAAGTCGCTGGTTTTCTGAGTAGGAAGGGACTGATTAGTCTTTTCAAATTCTTTTTTTTTTTTTTTTGTGGAACCGGGGATTGAACTCAGGCCCTTGCGCTTGCCAGGGAAGCGCTTATTCCACTGTGCCATCGCCCCAGCCCGCTTTTCAAATTTTTACTGGGCACCTGTTAAATAATTGGAGAGTGGCTGTGCTGGACGGGGCTTCCTGGCCAGGAGGAGAGTTAAGGTCAGAGAGGCGGTGAGCTGCCGGGTGGCGCAGGCGCCAGGGATGCTTGTACTTGTAGTTAGCAGCTGTTGGTGCTAACACACACGGCGAGTTCCGAGGCACTCCTTTGCCTCCATCACCACATTCAGTCCTCACCCACTGGATGAAGACACTAGCGTTGCTCACTAACCTAAGAATAAGGAGCAGGTAACCTATCCTAAGACGTTGCCAGGATGGAAAGGGAGGTGCAGATACATTTGCGAGCCTGCCGAGGATGCACTCTCAGGAGAACCATGTGACTGAGCTAGACCTGAAAGATGAGTAGGGGCAGAACTTTCCCGAACCCCCAGAAGGTTTGTGAGGGATCTATAAGGTAACGTGAGGGAGACAGCTAATCTGTGTGCAGGCAAAACGTGAGGCTCAGAAAAGGGCCCAGGAGGAGAGCGTTGGCGGGGCTGGGGGCGTGTAGTTAGGGCATCCTGAGCTCTGCAAAGAAACAGGACTCTGGTGCTCTGGTAGAAAGGGGCAGGGAACGTGATGAGAAGCCACATGGCGTGGGGAGCTGATGCGCTGAGCGCAGGGCAGGGCCGCAGGTGCACAGACCTCTCCTCGGGTGACTGATCCGTCCCTCAGCAGCCTCTTCTGCAGTGCTGCTTTCCTAGCGACAGTACCTTCCAGAGGTGGTACTTTCCAAAAGGATAGCTTTTCAGAGCTCCCCCTGCGTCTGCACTTTCTAACCAGCTCAAAAGATGCCAAAGAAGTGCTTCAGGAGGCACCCTGAGATCTATCGTCATGTTTTTGAGAGAGGCATGTACTGAGCTCCCGCCAAGGTTATGCTGATGACATTAGTGGGGCTACTGGACTGTGAAGGGGACCGATAGCTTGGCTCTGCAGTCAGACGCCTGGGCAGAGTGAACTATGCTGGTAGGGTTTTAAGAACTGGGGATGGACAACTGGAAGCGCCAGGACAACGTGCTTTTGCTGTTGCTGAGGTAGTAGCTCCAGTCCCCTGCGGAGAAACTTGATTGTGCATTTTTCTGAATTTCTAGTTTCTATTTGTTTGGTTTGAATGGTTTTCGTATTTCCCGCTGGAAAGAGCGTGCCTGGCTTGTTTCATTGCCTACTGTGATTTGTATGGTGGGGCTGTGAAGTTGGGGAGAGGTGGCGAGTGACAGGGTGGCCGCTCGGTGTGGGTGGGCGGCTTGCTCATCGGCCCTAGAAGCTCTTCGTTTGGGAACTGAGACTTCAGAGGGTCTCTACCTAGTCTCGGTCTTCAATTACTGGTGGAAGACATTACTGTGTACATTTCTACTTTATTCTAGAAATTCGGCGAAGACTATGTATGTTGGGTATCAGGTTAGGGTTTTGTTATTTATTTTTCCACAGAGAAAACTTAAAAATCTCAGACTTTGTCACTCCTAATGTGTTCGTATCTTGGAGACCATTCTTCGATCTCTAGTCTGAATTTAAAACTTAGGCTGCGGGGCTGGAGAGATGGCTCAGTGGTCTAAGGCACCTACTTAGAACAAGCTTGGCAAAGCATCAGGGACCGCGGTTCAATCCCCCAGCA
>NW_004524653.1:1544250-1545364 GCF_000260255.1 Octodon degus
ATTCTGCTGAATATACCATTTTGTTGCAAATTTACTTATGGGAATTCTTTAATAGTCTATTACAGAAAGTGCATGAGGGTCATCTTTAACCCTAGAAACGTGTATGTGTGGTTGACATGTGCTTCAATTCTTGTCTTTCTTGAACAAAAGTACACGTGCAAGGTTTTGTTTGAGCTGGGCTCTCAAACAGCTGGCTGTGGCGTGCCTGCCATAGGTTTGCCACCGCTGCACTAGGTTGTCCAGGCTGGCCTTGAACTCCTGGGCTCAGGTAACGCATGGCCCTGCCTCAGCCTCCTCATTAGCTGAGACTACAGCTCTCACCATCACGCCTGGCTGAAAGTACAAGTTTGTTTTTTCTTTTTTTCTTTAAATGTCCTACACTGCATAATGAGCTCCAGGGCTTCATGAACTACAGAGCCTGTCTCAAGAAAGAAAAAGTCATATAGTACTAATATATTTGTTCTGTATTATAAAGGTTAGCCATGAGATCTTCCCATTTTCTTTTTTGTATTTTGTGTAGGATCTCACTACACAGCTTGCCCTCCTAATGATCCTCCTGTTTTTAGCCTCCCCAGCGCTGGGGTTATAGGCATGCGCCACCGTGCCCAGACTCGGTTGCCCAGCTCAGTGCACCTCGTGGCAGGGCTGGTGCGGCATGTGGGGCCAGGAATCAAACCCGGCCCCCATGCTTCCCTAAGCAGGCGCTTAGGCTGCTGAACTATCCTGCTGGCCCTTCTTCCCCATTTTCTAAATGCCTGCTCTGCTCTTCATCTCAGCATTGGACTCTCCCATGGGGAACAGGGCCAGGATGGCCAGAGACTACTGTGTTGCTCTCAGCAGGCTTTCTCAGAGTGTCCTCTCCTGGTTCTTGTACATGACCGGCCGGGGGGACCTTCCTGAGTCTGCCTGGGACAGGGGCTCACTCTGCACCTTTTGAGCAGCTCTGCACACTGCAGACCGGAGAGGCAGGAGGAACCCACTCCAAAGAGGCCTCTCCATGGTCCCCGTGTTCCTTCCCTCAGCTTTTCCTCCTCCTGTTCCTTCACTCCAGTTTCTCCTCCTCCTGTTCCTTCCCTCAGCTTCTCCTGCTCCTGTTTCTTCCCTCAGCTCTCCT
>NW_004524653.1:1566402-1582698 GCF_000260255.1 Octodon degus
TTATTTGTCATGATTTTTTCCAAATTTGTAGGTTGCCTTTTCACTTTATTGGTAATTTCTTTTGACATGAAAAAATTTCTCAGTAAGAGCAGATCAAGTGGTTGCTTTGAAATGAGGTCTGCGGCATGTGCTTGGCAGGGAGGCGCATCCACAGCTCCATTAACGCACCAGGGGACTTCTAGTTTCTGTTGTGTAGACTGTATCTTCAAATTTATTATTATTATTTTGTATTTTAGAGAAGGGTCTACAGGGTGTTCAGGGTCTAACTACTAGATCAGACTATATAGTGATCCTCCTGTTTACAGCCTCCCAACAGCTGGGATTACAGGCGCGCACCACCTCGCCCAATCTCAGTGCGGTGTAGGAGCGGGGTTGGCATGGCAGGCCTGGCATGGCAGGCCCAGGGATCCAACTCCCAGCCCCCACACCTGCTTGCAGGCATTTTAATCCACTGAGCTATTTGGCCGGCCCTTCAAATATATTCTTTTGTTGTAGGATGATTTTTAAAATCGGAAACTGACTACACTTAAAAGCTTTTGGGGCTGGGAAGATAGCTTAGTGGAATAAGTGCTTGCCAGGCAAGTGCAAGGTCCTGAGTTCAATCCTCAGTCTCCCCCCCCCCAAAAAAAAAGCTTTTGAAAAAGAGCTTTAAATAAGTTTACACAGGCTGGGGCCAGAAATAAATAAGTTTACACATCTGATTCTCCATTTGTAGCAGTTTTTTCTTATCAATTCCTTAATTGATTGCAGCTGGGCTATAAATTGCCCCTGGGGATATGGTTAGCGCTTGTCACCAGGCTTTCCAGTCATTCAGTATCACATCACAGGTACAGTGCATTTCAGCTTATGAACTTAATGTGTTTTATGATTTGAGGAAGATGGCTGCATTTGTGTTGGTGTGGGCGAGATGGCCCTGGTCATGTTTGTCACTCCACGTGGACTATGTGAACAGAGCAAACTTTTGCCAGATGCTTTTGTTTGCAAAGGGAGGCGGGAGGCGGGAGGCATCTGTGAACTGAGATACTATTGCATTAGCAAAGACTTGACTAAGTTATGAATAAATTGATGGCAACTGCAACATACGTGGGGCGAGCAGAGATCACCAGGCTTGTGTAAGGCAGAGTGGTAGGATCCCCTGCCCCAGCCAAAAGAAGTGTGTCCCTTTTATAGGGATGGGAATAAGGCAGGGGACAATAGGCAGGAAGACTTTGATAATCATCTGTGGTCAGTTGTCTGGCAGTCCTACATCTCAGTGGGCAAAGCCTTTGAAGTGTTCAGTATAAATTTTTAGGTGTCTTCAGATGTCCTGGGACCTGCAAGGTTGTCCTATCTTGTCTCCTTCATGACATCCTGTGCTTGCTGATGACAACTTTGGTACTGAGCCGAGTTCCCTGCGGAGAGCTGAGTTCTCAGCAGACAGTAGAGCTTCCCCTGGCAAGCAGGTTGGAGGTGGCGGGCGAGGAGTCAGGCTGCAGTTGAACCTTACAGGGACCGCTATAAATTGATTCAGTTGATTTGTGTAGACTTACCCATTATTTCTATAATATTTGCTTTAAAACCTGCAAATCATGTTAAAATCTTTGTTGGATAATTTTTCAGAAGAGACGTCTAATACTGTGTTACATAAAATCTAAACCCAGGCTTTCCATGTTTTTTCAACAGTATATCACAGAATTGGCAAATGCCCTGTCTTACTGTCATTCCAAGAGAGTTATTCATAGAGATATTAAACCAGAGAACCTGCTGCTGGGATCAACTGGAGAGTTGAAGATTGCAGATTTTGGGTGGTCGGTACACGCTCCATCCTCCAGGTGTGTAACTTTAGAGGTGACAGTTATACAGTCTAGCAGGAATCCTGAGGGCTAATCATGAAGTAAATAAACTCGAGAGTAGATTTTACGCTGAGTTAGGGCAGGTGACTCACCCAGAAATACGTTGGAATATTTTAGGCCTGATAATAAATTAATAGCAGCATTTTATTTGTGAGTGCTTCTGGCCGTGCATGGTGCTCTAGGCCCGGGTTAAAGACGCTTGATGCCCTTGGAGGTTAGTGATGTGGATGCAAAGTCAACAGATAGAGTGAGTACGTGACAGTTACAGTGGATTGCTGGTGGGCTGGAGACTGGTTTTCTTCATGGATAAGAAGACGGGAAAAGATCCTGAGAACAGCAGTACAAAAATCCACAGTATGGCCTTTTAGAGTACATCCTTTGGAGAATTCTGGAAACGAAATGGGTTTGGCTGGAGCTTGAGATGTGGCTGGAGAATCTGACCAACTCTTGCCTCGAGTGGGACAGTTCTCCCTTGTTGTCACCTCCCTGCCCCACCACACACAGCTGCGGCAGTGGCATCAACATAATGAAACTAATCTTTCCAAACAAGAGCTAAGATACTCTGTACAGTTTTACATTTAATTTGGGTTAAAGTAAGCTTTAAAGTCGAGCATGGTGTCGCATGCCTGTAATCGTAGCACTCAGAAGGCTGAGGCAAGAGGATCCTTGGTAGTTCGAGACCAGCCTGGGCTGCAAAGTGAGCTCAAGGCCAGGCTGAACTGCATAGCGAGACCCTGTCTCAGAAAGACAAGGAAAAAAAAAAGCTTTAGTGCTCTGTGGGGCGGGGGGTAAGGGCATTTTAAAGCAATTTGGTTAGGGCTTGTTGACTTAAAAATTATCACTGGAAGAATTTTTTTTTTAAATAGTTTTAAAATATATATATTTCCTAAAATAGGTAGGTGATTTGGGGAAGATGCTTTCTTTGATGTTTGCTGCTATCTTTTGTTTCCTGCAAAGCACTCTTTATTTCACTGGTTGCCATCATTGGGAGCCCTTATGTAAGACAAACAACAGAACATTGTGGGCTTTGTGGGGCTGCTCCGTTGCAGGAGGTGACTTTTCAGTGGCGTAGCGGTGTCATCGTATTTTCTTGAAGAGGTCATTTCTATGTTTGTGTCTGCTTCACCCCTGAATGTTAATCACCTTAGTAGCTTCCTGGTTTAGAACCCCTGGAGAAGTTAGGTGTATTCAGAAGTCTTTCCTCGCCCTGGGACACGGCGTGGCCGAGAGGGGCCTCCAGAGGTCTGGGCCTCAGCGTCAGGATGCTCCTGGCAGACGTGTGCCGCTCTGAGCTTGCTTCCAACCTTTGAAATGCCGAGTTGGAGCTGGTGGGAGCATGCCGCCGGCCTTGGCAGGGACCCCACTCCACAGTTCTCAACCCTGAGCTCCATGGACATTGAAAATGAGTGTATTTTTATGCTGCTGTAGCCAGCTCCCCGCTGTGCTGTGATCTGGTCCTTGTTTCGGGGCAGTGAAGTTCGAAGCCAGGAACACAGCACCGAGCAGGCGGTGGGGAATGACTGTGAGTATGCTTAACAGAAGGCAGCAGAGGAAAACCTCCCCACCTGTCAGGGCGGGGCTCGGCAACCTGGACCCTGGAGAGCTAAGTCCTCTGGCTTTCACAGTTTTGGTGCAGGTGAGGTCAGCTTTGATGTTGGTGGTCTCCCATTATTTAGGGACCTGTTCTTTGTCCCTTGCATTCCATTGGGGCTTGCGTGTTTGCTTCAAAAGTCAGTTATTTGGACTCTCTGTTAAGGTAACCCACTGAAGCCCCACCTTTAGCTTACGTTAGGTGAACTGTCTAGGACCTCTGGCCTGCCTGCCCGACTTCCTGGCTTTGGTGCGTCTATTGCTGTGATACTTTGTCCTTAAGCCCTACAATGTGCATGCCTTGCAAGTAAGATATTCCACCTTCCTATGACAGCTAACAGCTTTGGGAATATCTAGCATTTGCGCCTGCTCCTATTGCCCCTGTGGCCCATGCCATTTCATAGGTGTTTTTAAATCCCGGGCGAGGTCCATGCGTTGGCATTGTACTGTGCTCTGGTCTCTACCTAGACTAGTCTCTACATTTTAAAATAAATTTTTCTGACTGTGGTGTCACTTGGTGTCATCATAGAACTTTAAATTGTATTTATAGAGAGCACTGCCTGGGAGCTTTTCTAGCAAAATGATTTCAAGCTCTGGATTATCCGGAGGCCCTGGAGTCAGACAGACTTGGAGGGAGGCCTGGTTGGTAGCTGTGTGATCTTACACATTTCCTCTAGTCGGCTTCCTAGCTAAAACTGGGGATTATACAGTATCCGCTTCCCTGCCGGACCTGGCCGGGGTACACTCGGCCCTTGTTGGCAGCGTAACTCCCGGTGGCTGTTGCAGTGACAGCAGCACGGGTCAGCCCGAGCCTGCCTTTTAGGAGGACCACTCTGTGTGGCACCCTGGACTACCTGCCGCCCGAGATGATCGAGGGCCGGATGCATGATGAGAAGGTGGACCTGTGGAGCCTGGGAGTCCTTTGCTATGAGTTTTTGGTCGGGAACCCTCCCTTTGAGGCGCACACTCACCAAGAGACCTACAAAAGGATATCACGGGTAAGACGACACTGCTAGGGGCCTGCTGTGCTCTTAGCGTTCTTCCCTCATGGCAGAGGCGACTTTAAACGTGAAGGGAATCTTGAAACTTCTATTTCCTCACACCACGAGGATGGGATTGGGAAGCATGGCCTGTTCCCAGTTAGAACCTGCAGGACTTAACTTAGCCTTCCAATGGCAGCTGCAGGGTATGTGCGCCCAGCCAGGGCTGCCGCAGCCAGTTATTTTGCTTGCTTTCAAGTTTTTCAAAGACTTACCGCCTCAAGGACAGCTCTGCTCAGTGCTGGACCATGACTGATTCTTCCTGCGCTCCCTATCCGGGACCTCCTGGCGTACACAGGGGAAGTGCTGCCTAGCAGGGTAGGCAAGGCTGTGTAGCCCGCTGTGGGATGGCCCGCTACCTGTCTTTTGCACTTCTTCCTACAACCCTGTATGAGTGGCTGTTTTACTCCAAGACCAGGTGGTGATGGGGACCCCAGTGTCTCCCAGCCCACTAACGTAAAGCTTACGTCTTCCAAAGCTCCTCGGCGCTACGCCATCCCTACGGTCTGACCCAGAGTTTGGCAACATTTCAGCTGCACATTAAGTGAAGGTGTGAATATTTATACAGTATGGTCTCACTTACTTGTGTTTTGTGCCTTTTTGTTACTTGTACTCCAGGTTGAATATACTTTCCCTGACTTTGTGACAGAGGGAGCCCGGGACTTCATTTCGAGGCTGCTCAAGCATAATCCAAGCCAGAGGCCAACTCTTAGTGAAGTGCTTGAACACCCCTGGATCACAGCAAATTCCACCAAGCCATCACCTTGCCAGAAAAGCCAAGCAGCAGCCATCAAGTCATCTTAGTCACGTAAAGGGCGGGGTCCTTGGAGCAGGGCTGCTGTGGAACCTTTGGGGACGTGACGACTCCTGCTCCGCGCACAGGCCACAGAGGTGTTACTTCTCGCCCTGAGCCTGCAGCACCCTGGCCCCTGTTCACAAAGCTCCCCTGCAGTAAACGTGACACTCTGTGAAGGGGCCTCAAGAATCATGCTGCTTTGACCAGGTCCATACACGGAGGCGGGACTCAGCGGCAGCCATATGCACAGCCCCTGCCGGGGTCCTTGTGGGAGAATTCAGAGTCTGGTTGTCAGGAAAGTGACCACTTTCCTCTGACTGAATCAGCGAGTGCGCTACACAGTAACCTTCAAGAACTTGAGTGTGTGTGTAACTTATTGTGTGGTCAGACCTGGGAAAGGAGTTGGAATGAATATGAGTATTTTAAATATTGAAGCTTTCTGTATGGTGTCCTTTCTGTGCATCCCGCTGCAATGCTCTCATTGTTCATTGACCCTGTTAAGCCTGACCGGGTCTCTGGCCGTCCTTAACCACTATGAAATAGAACACATGCTCTACCTCTGTCTCAGGAATTGCATGGGATACACAAGCGACCCGACATCTCGGAACTTTTTCTAAATGTTTAGGGCTTTTTATTGCATTGGAGTTATGGCATGTGTGTAAACCTGTTAAATGCATAAATAAATATACTGATCTACCTGGAGTACAGGGGTAGTTATGTCCACGAGCTGTCTTCTGAGCATGGGCAGATCTGACGTTCCCCTGGTCTGCTGGATGTGCTCCTAATATGTGAAGCTGATAGCTGCCAGTATCACTTGTGTGTCAGCGAAAGGATGAATTCAGAAGTAGAAAGCCTGGGGAGATAGCTCGGCGGTCTAAGCGGCTGCCTGGCAAGTGCACGGTCCTGAACTTGATCCCCGGTACGACATGCTGTGCCGGCCACCAAGACCAGGCATGGTGGCGCATGCAAGTAATCCCAGCACTGGGGAGGCTGAGGCAGGAGGATCACTAGAAGTCCAAGCTGTGTAGCAAGACCCTGTACCAAATAATTTTTTTAAGCAGACAAACAGGTTTTCCTAGCTCATAGTGCAACAGACTGTAGAGGTCAGCTATGTCAAAAGAGAAAACTGGCTAACTTGAAGAAACTTCTAGGTCGGGGAGATAGCTCAGTAGAATAAATGCTTGCCTGGCAAGCACAAGGGCCCGAGTTCAATCTCCAGTTCCACCCCTCCACCCTCCAGAAAAGAAACTTCTATGTCCAAGCCACAAAGCAGTCAAACATAAAACAACTCAAACTTCAGTGCCCCTTGGGACAGGCGAGCCTTTACTTCCCAGTCTTGTGCTGAGCCTACTTTTGTGGTCCTGAAGTATGCATATCTCAAGGATCGTCCAGGATCCTGTCCGCTAGAGCGACAGGACTGTAGTGACAATAGGCTGGCACACTTTGTTGGGCAAAGTCCTGCTCAGGGAAGGAAAGACCTCATGGTGCCATGCCTGGCAAGGACCTCACAGCTGCTACTCGTGTAACTGGCAGCAAGGATGGCTTATGTTAGGTGGTTTATATCCAGATGTCCTCCCAAAGTCCCATGCGCCCGAAGGTGGGGCCGTCAAAGGCAGTGCGTGATGGGGTGGTACAGGGGATGCACTGCTGGAAAACAGCACCGCTGGTGTAGAAGGGAGTGTGCGCTTCCTGCGTGCCCAGGTGAGCCGGCTGTTCCTCTGCCAGCTCCTGGGCCTTCCCATCTGGCCTTGGAGCCAGCCGGCTCTCACTGAAACAGGAGCCACGATGCAGCTTTTAGCTGCAGGTGTGCCAGTGGCAACAACAGTGGCCAAGACTCTGGAGGAGTAAGAAAAACATAACCAACTTTATACAGATGTTTATTTCCCTTAAAATGCTCACCTTGTCTATTAAAAAATTAGAGGCAAACTGGTTTACATTTTGAAAATAGATCATACACCTAGTTCCATTAAAAACAACGTAAATACAAGCTGTCTGAATATCTTGCTGGTAAATTCAGATCATACGTTAGTTCCCTGGTCCTTTGTCCTTAGCGTGTCACTATGATTTTTTCTGCTTTGGGGTCCGGCTGAGAGCGTCGTGACACAGTTGCTTGGTGTGAAGTCACTCCTGCCCAGGGGGGTCGAGCTGTAAGCCCCTGAGCTGCAGGCTTTCAGTCAGCATCTTTGCATAGGCGTTCTGTGCTGGCATGTGTGGGGGATGGGAGCCCAGCATGGACAATCACTGTGTAACTAAGAGGTGGGAAAGTTCTGCCCAGTCCAAGTAAAAAGATGGAACCGGTGTCATCAGGCATACAGCGTGAACTGTATACAGCATGACAATGTCCTGGGAATTGGAGCCCAGAAAGGCAGTTCCAGCTATAAACCTGTAAAAAGCTTTCGGCCGTGTACCAGCAGGTTTAAAAGAAAATAGTTCCGCTTCAAGGTCATCTTGCAAATGGAG
The DNA here is from genome assembly GCF_000260255.1 of Octodon degus. Lineage (NCBI taxonomy): Eukaryota > Metazoa > Chordata > Mammalia > Rodentia > Octodontidae > Octodon > Octodon degus. Next base: position 1,574,121 of record NW_004524653.1, read on the forward strand.
AATCTGTCCCACAAAGATCCTTTTAACTGTTGAGATAACCCAGTGGCAATGATAATTAGGGTTTAACTAGCGGGCACAGCCGGAGCTTAGTAGGTGGTTCCTTTAGGTTTCTAATTGTCACAGAAATAATTTTAAAGATAGAATTACAAGCCAGGAAGATAAACATGACCCCCTCAGCCCTCGGGAAGGCAGAAATGCTGGATCAGCTGAGTGTAGAAGGCTAGGACAAGGCTCAACGCACTGCTGAGGAGGCAGGCGGAGGGGTGGGTCTCTGCTTGAATTCTCACCTCCCCGACACACTTGCCCTTTGTGGGGTGACAGTGGCTTGGGAGACAGCTTCCACCTGCCAGTCTCCTTTTCTTCCCGGCCTGGATAGTCTCTCATGGCTGTCTTCCATTTATAACAAATGCTACTAGTTTTTCTTTCTGGGAAGTCACGCCAATCTTCACGTATATAATTTTGGCTCAGTTTAGAAGCACGAGTAGTGACACGATGTAAACATTGTGACAACTCTGGAATGTCTGAAGTTTGAAACAAGAGTTAAAGATTGTCCAAGAAGGGCTAGGATTGTTTTAGCTCTTCCTTTCTGCGGCATGCATGCTGACGGCGAGAGCCACATTACCACTGGGCAAGGTTTTCATATTTCACGTCAACAGAGACAAGTGACCCAACTTCAATGAAATTTCAGAAAAAACATCTCAAGCTCAAAGATGTCCAGATTGGAAGGTTTAGGGGCCAAAGAAATACTTGTTTTTCTTTCCCCAGAGCAAGGGCAGTGAATGTCAGAGGGCTGGTGCTAATTTACTTATGATCACGTGTGGCTAACTTCTGCTTCATTAATTGGAGCACCGGCAGCTATTTTACCGAATATTGCACATTAAGCTGCAGGCTGCTGACAACAAACCAGTGGAAAGGGAATCGTAAAAGCAGCTAAATGAATCCTTGGCTTAAAAGAACTTGCGCATGGGGAACCCTCGGGGGCTTTTGCAGACGGGACCTCACCTTGGATCTTCCAGAAAGAGCATGTAAGTGGGCTGTCCAAGTCGGAGATGTTACCTCCTTTATGAGGCTGACACTTCAGAGTATGTGCATAGCCCTACGCTGAATGGTGGGAAAACTTACCAACCCCAAATTATAATTATTCAAAGCCTGATTTTTGGTGCAAAGGTAAACTTTATCCACGAGAACATAGCAATTAGCTCCCTGCTTCCACTCAGAAAAACCCACAAGCCTGATCAGTCCACATGGTACACTCTCAAGCTAGGTTTTCAGTGCCTGCAAATCCTCAAGGTTTTGCAGCTGGAGGCTTAAAAAGTCCCACTTTCCGAAGGTATCTGACAAGGAAGGGCACAGAGACCAGGGTGATGCTGATTCGCACGGGCGCAAACAGCTTGTGGATTGCGTAGGCCACCACGAAGGTGCTCGTGCCTGCTGCCATTTTCGACTGCACCAGCGACTCTTTAAATCCGAGTTTAAGCAGGATTGCAGACATGTCTACGCCACTGGGAGGGAAAGGGGCGAAGAAAACAATTACTTAGCCATGGACTACGGAATCAGTTTGGCTATAAGATCTACATATTATAAAAGTATCTGCATGAACAGTCTTAGTAAAAAATTCTCGTTTCTAGGGCATCTTCTACGGCAGTAAAAACCAAGTCTTTATTACTGTTCAAGAGCTCACCTTGAAACAACCATGTAAAACAGGCCCAGGGAGATTAACGAGATCCCAACATGCAGTGACACACCAACGGCTCCGTACTCTTGGAAAACCTTCTTCAGCTGCTGTGCCTTGCTCTGCTTGCTCTCGGGGCTGCCGGCCTTGCTGCCTGAGGTCTCGGCGATTCTGCTGGGCTCCTGTGCAGAAGCCAAAGGGGGCGCCAGGTCGGTGGTCTTCGCCAGCTTTTACACTCATACACACACGTCTTTCTACTGTCTTTTGGAGAAATGGGCTCACTGTGCAGTTCAGGCTGGCCTTAAACTCACTCTATAGCCCAGGCTGGCCTCGAACTTGCAGCCATCCTCCTGCCTCAGCCTCCTGAGTGCTGGGATGATGGGTGTGCACCACCACACCCAGCTTCATGCACATTTTGCTACCCAGTGAGAGGCCAGTTTGCCAATCGGGACAAGGCCCACTTCTCACCCTGGTATGACCAAAGGCTAGGCAGTACGTACGGCCGGCACAAAGGCGGCCTCAGACGTGGCCAGGAACAGGTCCTCAGAACCCCTGACTGTCAAAATGCTTTTGAGCTCACATTGGCGAAAGTATTCTGCAGATGTGGTTAAGGCTCTGCAGGTGGGGAGCTTGTTCTGGATTACTTTGGTGGGCTCAACAGAGGTTCTTACAAGGACAAGGAAGGGAGCAGAAGCACACACAGCGACCTGAAGACCCAGCACTGCGGGTGTATGCAGGTGAGGGCCCCGGCCAGGGAATCAGGCAGCCTCCAGAATGGACTCACTCCCGCAGCATGAAGGAGGACCCAGCCAGGCTGATCCCTGCTGTACCCCAGGGAGACTCAGGCTGGCCTTCTGCCTCCTGGGGCTTGTGGGATAACCATGTGGCCATGTGTTCGAGGAGCAGGCCTGACTGAAACCCCAGGCTCGTTTGCTTGCAGGCAGGAGCGATCCTCCAAGGAGCATTTCCCTGAGCCAGGCAGCCCCCTGCTGCGTTTTCTCCACCTGCTCCTCCTTCCACTTAACTGTGACTGCGTCTCCCACTTCCCAGAGGGGTGGCACCAGCGTGGCCCAAAGTCAGCAAAACCAGACCTAGGCTGCCTGCGGCATGAGCACACAACCCACGCTATGTGCTACTGAAGATGGAGGTGGCGCAGCCCCACGGGGAGCGAAAGCTATGGTGTCACACTGCCTTCAGGATTCAGATTTATTCAGTGGAGGACCAATTCCTGGACAACGCGCTGACTGGGATTGTACAGAAATAGTTATGTGTGGCATTTACTACTGACCTGTTATCATTCAGGGATCACTACCTGAGCCTGAAATGTTTGGAAAAAACAATAACAACAAAGCTATCCAACTATACTTGGACTAAAAACCTCAAGAGGACATTTATTTATTTATTTATTTATTTATCCTTTTGAGACAGGGTCTCACTATGCAGTTCAGGCTGGCTTTCAACTCCCTTTGTAGCCCAGGCTGGCCCTGAACTCACAGCAAGCCTCTTGCCTCAGCTGCAAATTTTGGTTTTCAGGTCTTGCATGTAATCCAGGCTGGTCTTGAACTCATGGCAATCCTCCTGCCTTAGCCTCCTAAGTGGTGATATCGCAGGTGTGGGGCTCCACACTGTTGGGAGCCCTGGAAGCTAGAAAACTGGTCAAATGTGTGAGTGGGACTAGGCCTCAGTGCCTAAACAGGCCACCTGACTGGTTAATGTCAGCTGTTAGTCACTAGGCAACCTTGTGTCACAGGTTGTTAACCTTGCAAAGGCATAAACATCCATATTGTTCACGGGGTTGTCTTGCCAACCAGGCAGGAGTCACCACCTAACCCAACTTTTGTCTTCTTGTCTGTCTTTTCCTCAGTCCTGCTGCCATTTCTCCCTGGGTAGAACGGACCACACGGAGACCCACAAATCCCTACGCCACACCTGGCTTTGAGCATCTCTAACTACAAGATTTAGGAGGGTGCTTGGTGTTCGTCTCAGGAGGGGGCGAGGACCTGCGTACAGGAGGGCTCCAGTTACTGGTCCTGCAACTGGATGGCTTCTTCCCTGAGCCATCTTGTGCAAAGGCAAAGGGAAGGGACATGCTGGAAGACCAGGAGATGGTGTCAGGCCACCCGGAAGACAGACTACAGGGTGTCCCAGCAAGCAGCAGCCTTCATACTGACCAGCTTCGCTTGCACAACTACACGTCCTCCTGACCTGCTGCCACAGGCAGCGGGCACATCTGATACGTGATGCTGCATTTCTGGCTAATATGGCTCGCATGGTGTCCCCATCTGGGACACTGAGGAGAGAGGGCCTGGAGAGTTTTTCTCCGTGTACCTGTATCCATGTGCCCAAAACTCATTTTACAGGCCAGGGATTTGTCATTGGCTCACCATCGGACTGTGAGGCTACAGCCAGAGCTGTCAGGGGCCCAGCTACCTGCCCTGTGTCACAGGGCACATTCTTGGGGCTGGCTTCCCTCCTGCTCATATGGGCTGGGGACAAGGGTCCTCCTACTGCTTTTCTTTGCATATTTCAAATAGAAACGTGAATATGTCCTCCTCCACTGCTTTGACGCCTAAATGAATACCACCTTAGCGATATCTTCCTGAGCCACCTTCTTTCGAGCGAACAGGAACACTGGGGGGGCTGAGGCAGGAGGAGCTCTTTGAATTCAAGGCCCACCTAGGCTACACAGTGAGTTCACGGCCAGGCTGAATTACACAGGGAGAGCCTGTCTCAAAAACAAAAGCAAAACCAAATAAGCTCCAGGACATTGTCCCTCGAGGTTTATTCTGCCACAGTCTTGTTGTACACGCTGCTGCTTATGTAGCTGGAAATCTGGAGGCCTTTTTATTTTTCTTTCATGGCCGGAAAGCCATTTGCCAAACCAGTGAGTGTAAACAAAAGGGCCTTCAGCAGAGACAGCTACACCGCTCTGTAAATAGACAGAGGCTGCATAATTGACTTAGCCGGGGCCAAATGTCAAGGGTGGGAAGTGAAAGGGACTGTGGTCATCAGCCAACCGCAGGGTTTGGCTCGGGAAGGGTCCTCTGCCCTCCCATCAGCTCTGGCAGCTGGTCCCTCTGCAACGACAGGAGGGTGGGGCTTGTTTATCAGAGAGAGCCCAGCTCTCAGCAGTCATTGTAGCTGGGGCCCAGGGCTGCCAGAGGCAAAGGAGGTGATGACAGTTGTCTCTATCCCCAACCCCAGCTGGGACAATAGCGTCCTTCAGGAATGGCTGGCTACTCTTGAAGAGCATGGGGGGCACCGGGAGCCACACACTTGTCTTCCCCAGTCTCGAGGGGATAAAAGAGGGTGAACCAGAGGAACTAGAGTGGGACTTGCAAGCAGTAGGAATTTGCACACATTCATTTCTCCATGGGATAGGAGTAGGGACCTACAATATGTGTGGTCCCTCTTCCCTGGCCCACTGAGTAAAGCACCAAGAGCTTTACAGAGTCAGGGCAGGAGGGCCAGAAAAAGGAACCAGCCGTCAGGCTCATCTTTCACAGAAATTCTTGTTTTCATTCACTTAATAATTAATAAATGGCACTTATACTGTACCAGGCAATGTTCTATGTGTTCTGGAAATACTAGCTTATCTAATCCTCCCAGCAGTCTGGAAGAGGCCTGACGGATACCCCACTTACCAGAGGAGGGTTCCAGGAGACCAGAGGGGAGTGTGCAGGGACTAACTGTCGGAGCGGGACCTAATTCTGCTGGGGCTGTTTCCAAGGACTTTGCTTTTAACAACTCTGTTCCTCAAGCAGTCTCGTCTTTCCTGAGCCAGGAACTGCTGTAAGTGTGGGGATGGAGCGAAGAAGAGAACTTGGCAAAACCTCCAGGAGCCCTGGGGTGGGGGCAGCAGGGACAACAGACAGAAAAGTGAGCTACAGGGTGGCAGGGGGGAGGAGGGCCATGGAGGACCACCAAGCAGGACAAGGGAGGGAGCTTAAATACCGGGAGTCATGCTGTAACCCCTGTAGTCAGGAGGCTGAGGCAGGAAGACCACTGTGGGTTGGAGGCCAGGTGAACTGCACAGTGAGTTCAAATCTAGCCCAAACTACACAGGGAGACCTTGTTTAACTAAATAAGGGAAGCCAGAACTGCAGGCAGGTACTGGCGCAAGCCAGCCACCTCCTCTCCCTGGTGGCCTGGGAAGTGTTTTCTCAGGGCCACGAGGATCTTCATTCTCAAGTCCTGGTAGGTTCCGATCCCACCCTATTTTGTCAGAGTGCAGGGAAAACAAGGGCAGCTCACAGGTCCCCGGAACTGTATGTACTTAGTAGGACTGCAACTGCTAACATTACTGAGGATGTACTGTGTGTCCTGTGTAAACATCTTGTTTTTACAATGCTACATGTGATTAGGGCCATCCCATTTTACAGATGAGGAAACTGAGGCACAGAAGAGTGAGCACGCTTGATCAAGGCTACATAACTCGAGTAAGAAACAGATAGGGGGAATCTAATATGCTCACCCCCCCCCATCCCCACTGTCACATTGGGCCTGGCCTGGGCACTGGGTTATCCTAGATGACAGAAGAGACAAGCAAGACAGGGGCCATTCCAGAGGATGAAAACAGCCCACTAAACACTCCTGGGGTTCAGGGGATCCCACTGGGAGCGTTCAAGGCTTCGCTGATGGTGGTGGGGGGCTTCCTGGGAAGGAAGGGCAGGGCTGGGCCCTGGAGACACAGCTGGAGCCTGAACGGGTGAGGATGTGACGGTGCTGTGTGTTTCTGTCTGTGCGGGGGTGGGGGTGGGGAGTCTGGTGAGGGCATGGGCCAAACCCCTCTGCCACCCACGAAAATCTACAGAAGTTCAGGCAATGGGCCCCCACGTGGCGCCCATCGCCGGCCTGCAGTGGCCAGCCTGTCCATCTCCCAACTCCTGCCTATGGCTGCCATTCCTAGACCTCTCTGCAAGGTCAGGCGGCAGGCTGGAGGCTCCCAGGTCACGGACTGGCTGGTGCACGAGGCCCCATTCAAATGGACTGCACCCTCCTTTCCGGGCCCGCAGGCCCCGAGGGTCCTCACGGGTCAGGCCTGTGCCCCCGGCTTTCTGTAGATCCATTAGGATGGCAACAACAAAAAACTAATGTTTAAGAAAAGCTGTACTGCAGCTCCGAAGGGAAGCTAGCTCTCCCTCAGCACTCGCTCAAGGCCACCGAAATGCAATGCAATCCGGAGCAGCACAGCAAGATCTGCGAGTCGGATGGGGTGGGCGGAGCAGCGGCCGCGCCGAGGGACGCGAAACCGGCTTCGCCCGGCCCAGGGCGGGGGCCCGAGCCGGCATCAAAGGGGACCGCGTGGAAGGCCTGCGAGCAAGTTCCGAGCGAGCTCCGGTCCGCAGGATTCCCCCGGCTTTATCACTGCCCCGGCGACGCTCTGGAAAGGGGGCTCTGTGACCTTGGGCAACGCACCGGCCACCCCCGAGCCTCAGTTTCCCCGGCCGTCTTAGGACGATCCCTTTCTGGTGTGTAGGGATTTGGGGACTGGGCAAAGCTGCCCTGGCTGCGGAGCGACCCAGGGCCTGCTCGGCGAACCTGGGGGTCAGAGGTCAGAGTGAGGGTCAGAGGTCGGGGTGGGGGTGGAGTGGTTTACCTGGTGGCTGCGGAAGTTCCCGCGAGCCATGTAGAGCAGCCGTGCGTCTGGGCCGGGCCGGAACTGGACCTGGGCTAGGGGCGGCGGGGCGCAGGGGACGACGGCACCCAGGAGGCAGGTGGCGCGGGGGCAGAGCCGGGCTCCCACCTTGCCCGCCGGGCCCAGCAGCGCCAGGAGCCCAGCCATGGTATGCAGCGAGGCGCTGCTGCCCTCCCAGAGCCGGCGTGGGGTGGGCGGGGCCTGGCGCGCGCCCTGCCTGGCCACGCCCCCGCCCTCCCTGGAGCCCGGCTCGGGTGGGCGGGGCCGCAGGCGCGCGCAACCTCTTGGCCCCACCCGCTAGCTCCGCCCCCTCCCCGGAGGAGTTGCGCGCGCACTCAGGGTCGGTCCCTTTGGAGGGCGAGTTCTGGCTCCTTTCGGCCTCGGCCTTGGAACTCCAAACCGCGTAGGGTGGCTCGTCGGGTGTTGCCCTCTGTGCGCGCCAACGTGGGCCTAGGGCTGCGCTGGTGAAAGAAACCTGAAACCTGAAAACTACAGATTTGTTTGCAAGTTAGCCCCCAAGAAAAAAAGAAATACAGAAACTGACAGTCATCCGTCTTAGAGAATCCCTGTCTCAAAAAGAGGGTAGAGGGCCGGCCAAATAGCTCAGCGGATTGAAGCGACTGCAAGCGGGCGCAGGGTCTAGGGGTTCGATCCCTGGGCCTGCCGGGTGACTGGGTGTGGTGGTGCGCATCTGTAATCCCAGCTCTTGGGAGGCTGTAAACAGGCGGATCACTATGAGTCCAATCTAGTACTGAGGCCCCGAACACCCTGTAGACCCTTCCCTAAAATACAAAAGGAAAAAAAAAGAAAGAAAAGAAAAGAGGGTAGAACTGTAACTCAGGGCAAAGGCTCTGGTTCAATCCCTCTCCCAAATGACACAAGACAAAAGATGAACGCGCTAACCAGCAACTTCAAGACGTCGAAGTTCACAGCCGGTTCCTTCCTCTTCACAGCGTCACACCCAGAAGCTGGGAACCATCGCGTGCACTGGCTGGTAGTGGACACAGCCGGGGGCAGCTGCTGCGGACGCGTGGCGGGCGCGACCCAGCCCGGCGAGGACGGCGTGACTGCGATCCGCCCAGCGCAGCTGCGGAGAGCTAAAGCGCGGGGGCTGCCCGGGGCTGGGCTGGGCGCTGGCCGGGGGAGGCAGGGGGCCGCTGGGCAGTGGCCGAGTCCTTGCGCTTAACACCGCCAATGTTTCGTTTTGTTTTATTTTATTATTATTGTTTTGGGGGAAGGGTCTACAGGGTGTTCAGGGTCTCACTACT
>NW_004524653.1:1583453-1609704 GCF_000260255.1 Octodon degus
TGTGTGTGTGTGGCCAGTTCAGCCTACCAGGGGGCGGGGCTGGCTGGCATGTGGTGCTGGGGGATTGAACCGTGGTCCCTGTGCTCTGCTAAGCTTGTTCTAAGTAGGTGCTTTAGACCACTGAACCATCTCACCAGCCCCTATGTTGTAACTTTTTGATTTCCATTACTCTTTCCAGTTCTCACACTAGTGAAATAATACGGTGTTTGCACATGTGGACCTGATTTATTTCACTTACCAATATAGTCTCTTCACTTATCAATATAGTCTTCAACTGCGTACATACATCTACAAAAGCCTTAAATTTATCTTTTTTATAACTGAATAATACTCCATTGTGTAAAAATACCATATCTTTTTTACCCATTCCTCAGTTGATAGGCAGAGGGGTTGTTTCCAAGACTTAGCTACAACAAATTGTACTGCCATGAACATGGGGGCATATATATCACTGTGGTATGATGATTTCAGTTTTGTTTTTTTTTTGAGGAACTGGGGATTGAACTCAGACCCTTGCGCTTGCCAGGGAAATGCTTATTCCACTGAGCCATCTCCACACCCCCATGATTTCAGTTCTTTTGGAAAAAATACCTAAGAGGGGAATGTCTGTTTTGAATGGGACCTCCAATCCTAGCTTTCTGAGGAGTTTCCACACTGATTCCCACAATGGTTGTACCAGCCTGCACTCCCACCAGCAGTGGAGAAGGGTTCCCTTTTCCTCACAGCCTCTCCAGCATTTGTTATTGGTTGACTTCTTGATGACAGCCATCCTTTCTGGCATAAGATGGTATCTCAGCAGTGTTTTAGTTTGCATCTCTTGAATAATCAATGATGTTGAACATTTTTTGCATATATTTATTTGCCATTTGTATCTCTTCATGTGTGAGGTATATATTCATCTCAGATGCCCATTTTTTGATTGGGTCTTTGATTTTCAGAGGCCTGAATTTTAAAATTTCTTTATATGTTTTAGATAGGAGCCCCTTATCTGAAGGACAGTCTACTATAATTGTGTCCCACTTCATGGATTTTCTTTTTACTCTGTTGGTGATTTCTTTCAACATGCAGAAACTTTTCAGAAAGATGAGATCCCAGTTGTTGATTCTTTGAATTGTTTCCTACGCAGTTTGATTTTTGTTCACGAACTGTTTACCTACTCCTATGTCCTTAAGGTTCCTCTGTAGTTTCTCTTCCAGAAGATTTAGTGTTTCAGTTTTAATATTTAAATCTCTGATCCATTTTGACTGTAGTTTTGTGCATGGCGATAGGCATGGGTCTATTTTAAGCCTTCAGCCTGCGGAAAGCCAGTATTTCCAGCACCATTTGTTAAAGAGAACACTGCCAGTCTTAATGTTCTGCAAATGGTGCCCCAAGGAAAGGGGTGAAAGAGTGCTCAAGATGTTGTGCTACATTGGTCGGCTGGCTTTCAGTCACCCAAGCTCTCACAGTCACCACTGCAGGAGTTGTGCTGGATGCATGCATACTCTGTTTCCTTTGGAGGGTGGAATAAGAGGTCTGTGGGAGCCCAGAGTGGTTCTGGAGGGAGGTGGTGAAGAGTCTGTAGTCGAGGGGTGTGGGACCCTGGCAAACTGGTCTAGCTACTGGCTATGTGGTCACTCTGAGCTGCAGGCCTTTCATCTGTGAGCAGGGAGTGAATGGAGAACGCTCGGACACAGCAGAAAGAGCCCCTCCAGGTGCCTGACCAGTCCCCAGGCCAGAGTTGCCTGTGTTGGTCCTGCTGCTGAGGTTCTCCCAATTCCCAAGATTTCTTTTGTCCCCTGCACCACCAGGCTTCATTCATTCATTCATTCATTCATTCATTCATTCATTCATATGTCCTGCCCTGGCTCTATGGTAATTAAGTTTTGATTCTTGTTATTAGAACAACAAAAAAAGCATACTTAACATTTTTTCTCTTGAAGTTGGATAGTTAATCTAATACAATAATTGTGGACTCTTAGTGCCTTTTTCAATTTTAAAAGTGACGAGGGAACTTCTTGTCTTTTAATGAAATGCATGCAAGCCTCTGCCTGCTTGCATGTGAGGCAGCTGTGTCTCATCTTAGTGTCAGCTCCTATCTCTCCAGAGAAGTAGCTCAACGTGGAAGTTAGATTTATTGAAATGATCCTCATTTTTCTGAGCAGATAATGTGTTCTCGTGGCTAAGATCTTGAAAGGACTGGAAACCATCTATCTATAGTGAAACTTTTCCTTCCTGCCCCTGTCATCGATCTCCCCACACCTCTCCTTTCCATGCAGCCACCACTACAAGGGTAGTTTCTGGTGCAGAACCTTCTAGAAATTTTACTGAAGTGCAGGCAAATTCCTACAAATGGTTTCCATTCCTGCCTTTTCCAAGACTATAGTGTAAACTGTATTCCTGCACTTTGTCTTTTTTCACTAAGAAAGTTTTAAGTCAGATAAGAGATGATTTAAAGTAAACAGTTTAGCACCCATGGATGTGGGTATCCACTAGCGTCCTGGAACTGGTTCCTGTGATTAGAGAAGGTTGAGTGTGGTCCGAATCTCTTCTTCCCCCTGCTCTGGGCTCTCTAATTTTCTTTAGCCTTCTCTCTGCTCCCCCATGTTCTGCTGGTGACCCCCAGAGCCTGCAGGCACCCACCCCTTTGGTCTAGATGTGAAATCCCACCAATGCTGTGCTCCAAATCCTCCGGTGCAGCTGGCAGCCTCCATGGGCCTCCCTCACTGCTCCCGGCCACCGGGATGCCTTGCTGTTCCCGGACTTGGGCCTCGGTGTGTCTGTGTCTCCGGATCCCACACAACCTCTTCTGAGAATTCTTGCAATCCACATGGCTCAGTCCTTCATGCTGCTCAAGCTTCTGAAAATACCTGCTCTACCTCTGGAAGTCTGGCTGGACCCTGAAACCAGGAAGCACATTTTCATCACTGTCGACTGCCTCTATTTTGTCATATATTTTATCTTTGCCTAACAGTGTGCTATTTGTTTATTGCTACAGTGTGAGCCTTAGGGTGACAGGGAGTTGGATTACCAATCCTTGAGAGAGAGTTAGGGCAGAGTGGGACCCATGGACCCAGTACACTACTACCCTTTGCAGCCTGGGTAAAGGCAAAAGACTCTCCCTGGGATCCTGAGGCAGGAGATGGACACGTGAGGGAGACACCTGGGCCTTAGGGTAGCAACCCGTAGGGTGCCTTCTGCCTCTTGGAACCACAAGAGCATCTTACTCGCCCCTTATTTGCTCAATAACCTGTTAAGAGCCTAAGAGATCACGCATCTGCCTGCACCACAGTTCCTCGGTGTCATGGTTTGGGGTTCTTGCAAGGGGAACAATATAATACGGGACACATTTTATAATAGTATTTTATAACAAATTGCCCAAGAATCATATATCAAAAGTGCAGAAAATCTATCCATACACATAAACTCTATTCCAGCTGAGGGTCTAGACCCTAATATGCTGCATGGTCCATCTGAAAACCTAGAGCTCATAGAGTTCAACGCCCCCCACAAGTCCAACTGGAGGCCTCGAGCCCACCACGAAGTCCCATGCAGGTCTGCTTCATGGATCTGTGCTGGAAAGGCCCGAAGGTCAGTGGTGGAAGCTGGGAAGTCTATGCCAGCGGGATGAAGGATCTGTGCTAGCAGGCTGAGGGATCTCAACTGCAGCTAGGAAGCAGCACTCAAGGGAAGCGCCTGAGCTCCCCTAAAAGTACCACAGCCATCCTCAGCAACAGTGAGGGCCCAAGCTCCTCCAGTGATGAGGAAACCTGAGTTCCCATCAGGAAAGCCAATGCGACAAGCTCCTCCATGAGGCTGAGCAGTGCACCATCTTCCCCTCTGGAGCCAACAAATGATGCTCAAGATGAGGGCCAGAGCTCCTGCAGAGTTCATCAGGAAAGCCAGCATGCCAAGGTCCTCCAGCAGAACAGCCCAAGAGAGGCAGCAGCTTCCACCAGCTTTTCCAAACAGCATCCCTAACAGCATCCCGGCAGCTTCTCCTCTTCTTCCTTTATGCTGCTGGCAAGAGTCCTTGGGTCAGCCTCTCCCACCCACCACCACTCTAGTTTAATTCAGCTGGGTATAAAAAATTGACCACCAGTTAGAAATCCACCACATTCAGCATCTGGCCTGGGCCCGAGGAGCACACCTTCTACGTGCTTTAGAGTCACGGCGAGTAACCCAGCTCATTATAGTGCCATTCACATTGTGGGTTTGGCCCCTTTGGTGAGCTTCGGCAACCACACTTATACCAATGAGGTCCATATAAGTTGAAGAACTCACCCTCCTGACACAAGGGTGGAGACTCTCAATTAATTGAATACAATTCCAATAAGTACTGTCTAATCCCAAGCTCAGGAAAAGTCCCAATAAACACCCCAAAACCACAGCAGCTGCTCTGGGTGAAGCTCAGCCTTGAGCTTTCTTTTTGGTCTGCTCCTCCTCTGCTGAGTATACTTTCCCTTTAATAAAACCTCTGCTTTTCTTACAGCTTCTGTGTGTCCTGCTCATTTCTGTGGGATACCAAGAACTCGGGTATCATCAGAGACAGAGACCACCAATCCAGTGAGGCAGCAAGAGATATTCATTTTTTTCTGACTTTTTGGGAAACAAAACAAGACTACACAACCTGTCTGCTGCTTCCCTTTGGGCCTGGGTCAGACAGTGAAAGGCCACAGGGCCCCCACTCTTGAAGACTTCCAGGACGCGATAACCCGGCTATGGAACAGACTAGAGACCCTTCGTCTGTGCCAAGCAGAAGGCAAATCCATGCCTCACACAGGCTTGTGTTTGTGCGGCCAAAATGAACTTTTCTCTATCTAAATTAAAGCTGTAAGTCTGATCCTGAGTCCCTCTTGCTTTGGTACTCTTCGTGTGAGTGTTGGGGGCTAAGTAGAAGTATGTGCTGATTGTCCTGCAGTCCCCTACTTGATGTCCTCTGTCCTCACATGGGTCATAACCAAATTGCTGTGGGAGGCTATCTGCCTCTGGTGGTGGCCTGACACCAGATCAGTTGTCCCCAGCCCCCTGTGCCTGTGCCACATGAGACAAAATGCAAACTTCACCTCAGGGCTGCCTTTGTCAGGGCAGATATCAAGAGAACCCAGAGAGAGTTTGAAACTTGGTGTGGCTCATTAATCATTTATTTTATTTTATTTTATTTTTTGTGGTACCAGAGATTGAACTCAGGACTTTGCCCTTGCCAGGTAGGCACTATTCCATTGAGCTATCTCCCTAGCCCCTCATTAATCATTTATATAGTTGTCATAAAGTCACAAAGATTCACCTTTTATTTATTTATTTTTGCGGAACCGGGGATTGAACTCAGGCCCTTGAGCTTGCCAAGGGAGTGCTTATTCCACTGAGCCATCTCCCCGGCCCCTAGATTCGCCTTTTAGAAGTTAACCATAATAGCCTTTGGAAGGTTTTAATGCCTTTATGAAAGACTTGGAGTAGGCTCTGATATTCGTTCCCCTCTCTGACACAGTTGCCTATGTGGGCTGTGATTCATTTTGTTTTCACAAGAGCCTGGTTGGATTCATATGGTCATAAACATGGAGCACTGCTAAGAGTAGAGAATTGCAACACGGTCTTGAGGCTATTGGAGCCTGTAGAAAATTCCCAGGGCTCCCAACTTTACACTGGTGGCAGGAGGTTTGTGCTGGTGACATCTGGTAGCTGAGGCAGACACTTAGGGCCAAACGCCCTAGGCGTGTCACTTCAAGCGTAAGGCAATTTTCAAGGATGCTCTTAAGATGAGCTTGTTATTTTTAGTAGAAATCTCAAGTCATCATGGGAAGCGGCCTTCCTATTCTATCCAGTTTTGGGCCGTATCCTCACCCCCTGGAATTAATTTGGCCCAGGTCATCTAGAAAAGCAATCCTTTTTTCTTTTAAATTGCAATATAGCCTTGTTCAGTGTACAATTGGGGACATTGGCCAATGACCCTAGAATGGAAGAGTCAATTATAACACCTTTCTCCAGGTAGGTCTCTTTTGCAGAAAATGGGAAAAAATGATCTGTTTTGGCCATCATGGTTTAGATATAAAACGGCCGCCCTAGTTCTCACATTTGCAGGTAGAGCCTGGCCACCAGGGTGTGTGTTAGGGGGGCATATTCTCATCCCTGGTTCTGCCTTTCTCTCTCTGCTTCCTGGCTCTGTGAGTCGAACATCTTTTCTCCCAGCATGCCTTTCTGCCATCCTGTTCCCACTGGGAGCTAGCTGATCATGGGCTGAAATCACAAACCACAATAACTCACCTGCTTTAAGTTGTGGTGTTGGGTATTTTGTGGCAGTGATGAGAAAGGGAGGCAGGTGCCATGCAGACAAGCCATCCTGGCACTTCGCCATAATCCTAGGCGTTGTAAGTTACCAGGAAATATGGTGTCATGCGATCTACAGAAGAGGATCTAATTGAGACCCCCATTCAAGCCCCACCATCATACAATCAGGGGGAGTACAGGGAAATGGAAGCTGTGGACACCAGTCTGGTGTCCCCCACCCCTGTACCTGAGGAACCAATTCATACGGCACCAAAGCCACCTCAGTATTCCCCAATTTATCCCAAATTTCCTCAACTATAAAAACAGCCCTGGACCAAAACATCCCCAGGCTGTAGTCCTAGCAGGTCTTCCTTCCTCCAATGAACTCATGCCATTTTCCCACTGTGTGAGAAATCTGGGACAAGCAGTCTTTCTCACAGGGCAGTAGACTCTGAAGTTGGCAGGCTTCTCTAGTGCCTTAGCAATCTAGGCCAAGGGCTGTCCCCCACTCAACAATATAGCAACTCTGGACTCATGACTCATAAAGAAGAGGGGGTCAATAAACAGTCCAGAGATTAAGTTTTATTAAAAACCCAGAAAGAGGGAACCCCTTAAAGCCAACTAAAATTCAAATGGAAGGGGCCATTTGAGGGTATTCTGTCTACTTCCACAGCTCAAATTAGGAGTAATTTGTAGACAACTGGGGCCTCCTTTCTAGGGTCAAAACAGCTCCTGCAGAAGCACCAGCACCGATACTACGAAGCATGCCTACCCCTGTGAACTAGAACTCAACAGAACTCAGGTTTCTTATTCGAAAAGAAACCCTAACCTACAAAAAAATAATTTTGCATTTTCATGAACTCTATGATGATCAGATCTCTAAGTTTTATGACATTGTCTATGCGTGTCTATGCGTGTAAACACACTTTCTGACCCTAACCTGACTCTCACTTGGCCTTAGATCTCTTATGAGGAGATCTCTCTGTCTACACAGGGGAAGCAATTACAACCTTGGTACAGCTATGGGTCCCAATCTCTCCCCACATAGTGAGGCTCCAGGTCTGGGTTCGAGCGTTCTCATTTGTGTTCTCTTTTCTATCAGCCCGCTCTTCTACCTTCCAGGACTAATCCTCTGCTGCCACCTGTAGGCGCTACCTGCCAATGAAACCCTGTACAGTGTTTTCTTAGTCTGGCTATATTTTACACCTTTTTCTTACCTAGCTGTGCTTTCTGCTCTGTAACTCAGCAGGCCATTTCTTATATAAATCCAGATACCTCTCGTCCCAAACGTTCAAAGTGGTGGGTTTGTGTGCCCAGGTAAATGTCCTATAGTTGCTTAGGCCATGAATAATGACTGGGCATTTTTAGAGAGCACGTCTCATAACTTTTAATAAGTCAAGTTGGGTTATTAGCATAAGGGTAGATTTAGAAATTAGAGGCTTCATTTTACCCACTCTGGACCCACTGGGACTTCCAGTCACTGCACTCATGTTTGAAAATATTATTATTAAAATCTACTACAATCGTCAACGTCACTTATAGCTTCTCCCACCCAAATGCTGTCCCATTTGTCTGTGTAACAAAATGTCATGACTCTATTTTCACCCTCAATCTAGCAGGCAGAAAAAAGACAGTTTTCCTCAACAGATTTCTATTTTCCTCGCGTATGCCTGAGTGCTATACAAATTATGTAATCTCATGAGGCTTCTCGCAGGAACTCAAAGTAGCTATTTTAGAACCTCAAGGTGGTCCAAAGTCATAGCACATGTCCATTTAATATCTAAAATTTTCCTATCAGCCTCACAATTAATAAGGCTCAAACTGCCTTAAGATTCATTGAGTTTCGGGCTGGGATGAAACACAAGACTTCCTAACGTGGAGTCATACTTCAGGAATGTCTGCCTGTCTCGGTCCTGTAATGGGCATGTCCACGGCAGAGAATTAGTCAATCCACCAGGCACGGAGTGCGTACGGTGCAGAAGCCCAAGCACTATGGAGTAATCTCTATATTATCCTGTGGAAAGTCTAAAAACTTTCACCTACTTCCTTTGTGCTACTATGGCCCTCTTATGCCCTTCCCTAATATGGACAGGCACTTGAACGCTGGTTTGTATTCTCTCCAAGATGAACTTTCCTAGCTCCCCCAGTATCAATTCATCTGTCTCAAAACATTGGGGGATCTATCATGAAGTGCTTTAAGAGGGCTGAGCCAGCCTCCCTCTTGATGCTTGTAGGACTCCTCATGAGAAAAAGCACAATCAGGGCACTCATATATTCCCTGGTCCAAACCTACCTCCTAGCATTGGCCCTCTTGGTCAACAAATAACTGACTTGGTAGGCACCACGATGTCACTTCAGGAGGAGTTAAACTCCCAACTGGAATTGTTCTCCAAGCCTGTGGGGCTCTTGATCTCCTTGCAGCCAACTGAATTAGGACTTGTGCCATGCTAAAAGAAGAATGCTGCTTCCTTATGAATGAAATTGGCCAAGTCATAAAGAACCTGGACTCTATCAAAGACAGCCAAGGACCTTCTGGAACATTATGAAGACCGGGGGATTGATTGGCTAATTGGAAATTCAAATGTCTGGCTTTGGTTCTCTTCACTTGCCTCTTTGGCTGGACCTTTCACAACCATACTATTCCCCTAATCCTTGGACATTGCTTACTTAACCTCTTAACCTCATTTATAGAGGTTTTTTTTTTTTTTTATATATTGAGAATCTAATTTAGGGCCTTGTGCTTGCCAGGCAGGCACTGTGCCACTGAGCTACATCCCCGGCCCTCTTAACCTCATTTATATCTTCCAGATTGCTACAGCGCCATGCCAGGCTAATGCTAGTTTAGGGATTTCAGCCCATCCTGCCAGAATTTAAGCTTGAAGTGCCAGAGATTGCCCTATAACACTTAGCTAGCAGGACAGAGCCATGGGCCTCTATAGGCAAAGGCAATGCCTCTCTTTAAAGGAAGCAGCTAAAAAAAATAAATAAAATAAAGGAAGCAGCTACTGAAAAAAGAAAAAAAAAACACCTTCAGCTTTTTGACTTCTGTACAGATTCATGAAGATCATGTCTCTGAGGGGGAAGCTGAGACAAGAAATGGACAGTGCGGGAAACATTGTGACCTTAGACACGTAGACTGGATGCCTCTGGCTCGTGGAGACCAAAAGAGCGTCTTGCCCCAACCCCATTTCCTTGACATCCTGGCATCAGCCTCAGAGAAGTGGCCCTGCCTTTGCCGTACTTCCCTGACAACTGCATGATCCTGAGGAGTGTGTAGTCTGACTATTTTAGGGTAACAGAGGGTAACTTCATGGACATTATAATATCACCGGCATTATGCTTTTCTCCTCCTTGGTGGGCTTTGGCAGCCATATAGGTTCCAACTAGGCCCATCCATGTAAGTTAAAAAACTCCTGTATGAGGGTGAAGACTTTCAAGTAGTTGGAAGGACTTCTACTAGGTGCCAAGTCCAACCTCAAGACCCCGGAAAGATCCCAATAAATACCTCAGAACCCTAAGTAGAAGGGCCAAGCTTGCTCTTGTGCTTTTTTGTTTTTAATCAACCTCCTTGACTCTGCAGAGAGTAATTTCCTTTTAATGAAGCCTGTGCTTTTCTTCTACTTCCACGTATCCTGTTGCATTCTTTGTTTTAGCTACCAACAGCTTGAGTATCAAGTGAGACGGGGATCACGTGTCTGATAGCAAAACCACAGAAGTAGAGTGTTTGCGTGGACGGAGAAACTATCCACCAAGGAAAACCTAGCTTCACTTGCTTTTTGTCAGTTTAAACCTCACTGGTTGTGAAGGTCACACAGCAGGGCAATACATCATTAGCCTCCTGCTAGCTTTGCTGTCGCAACACTTCCGGCATGAGGGTTGTGACAACGTATCCAGGTTACTACCTTGAGACCTGAGGGCCACTCTTGCTGAAAACAGTAACCCTTTACTTGAGCCTACGGACATCTGATGAGTGACTAAAATGTGACAAAAGACTTTGCTATCTGTATTCACACCGTCTGTCTTGTTTGCTGTCTGAATCCTTGGGTCAGATTCTATGCAGTTCTGGATGTAGGCATGTCGATCACTTCAAAATGTTTTGTCCGAGACCATAACCTGGGTCCACTTGGCTGATGGAGCTGGAAGGTGTTTTCTTTTCCTTTCTCCCCTCTTTTCTTCACCTCCTCCATGCTTCTTCAGTAGTCACAGCAGCCCTAGCCTCTCAAGTTCTCCTAATACAGTAGAGCTCCATGTCTTCACTTTGTTGAGCTCCTTGGGCTCTGAGTGGGGGACACCTTGGCCCTATCAGAGGGCCCAGAACACAAAGTAGGGGTGTTTTATACAGCAGGATGGGACTAGATACCCACAAATTCAACAGTCTCTGGTTCAAGTTGTCCAAGACTGCCTGGTGGTCCAAGTCTGTCATAAGAAAATACATCTTTTGGAACTGTTCTCCTGGCCAGTGAAAATCACCAGGCTCTAGCCCCCGGCAGCAAATCCGTACAACATGAAGGTCTCTTTACTCTGAGAGCAGTTGCTTAGTCACTTTCTCAGCCAATTGCTAACTCCTTTTGTCACCAGATAGAGTCCAAGGAGATTCCCCTCAAGCCCCTGAGAGGGGGTCTTCAACTTGGTCCACCGAGGGTGTTCTTGACTCACGTCAAGGAAAAGGAATTTCATGAGACATCAGCTTGAAGCATAAGCAAGTTTACTGGGTGGTTAGAAAGTGAGGGAGAAGAGAAGATTCCAGCTCCTGTAGCTGCAGGGGCTCACCCCGATGAAGCAGTTCAGGTTAGCCTGTCAATACACAGAAGCTTGATGCCAGCTTTGAAGAATCATGGAAACAAAGCTTTGTAAGCAAGGAGGGAGAGAAGGGTTAAAGAGAGGGGAGGGGAATGGAAAAAAAGGTGTACCGAGATATATTATGTATAGGTACAAAGTCCCTAAGATGAATGTGATAACTTAATAGAAAACAAAAAGAGTTAAGATGGGCCAGGGTCTAGGCCGAGCAAGTTCTGGTTTCCATAGCTCCCAAGGAATCCTGTGGCTTTCGGAGCAGCCAGCTTCCCATGAGATGACTGTGTTTGCTCAAGAGGATGATCTCATGGGAGATGGGCTCGAGGCTCCGCATTTCCTGAAACCCAGGTGGTCACAGGTTTAGGACAATGACTGGAGACTTCAGGCTTTGCTCCAGGGAAAGGATCTCAAGCTAGATGTTGTAAAAGTTGGTAATCAGATGTCCCCATAAACCCTGAAAACTAGTCACTCTTATCTTGGTGATCTCAACCTTGCAAGGGGATGAGATAGGTTAGGAAAAATTAGAGCTTTTGGACAACGGTTTCCTGAGTGACTGGTGTACTCATAGCCACAGTGAATGTAAAAGCAAATGTACAATGGAAGTCAATCTCTGCTTTGCCTTTAGTTTCTTATTATACAACTCCAGGTCCATCCTCTGCGTCCCTGTCACAATCCTTTCTTGTCTTTGTTCATAGCATAAACATGCCCGGGAGCGCAAACTAGCCCAGGAAGACAGATATGGCATCCAGACATGAATGACCTTAGGTAACGTGATTGTGTCCAGAAGGTGCAGTTTTCTTAAAAGAACAGTGTTAAATTATAATTTTCTTCATCTTCTTGGTATCCCTTTTCTTTTTTGTACTTTACTTTCAACTAAAGCCTTACTTTAGCCGAAGACGCCCTGCTCCCCAAAATCTTTGCCTGTGCAGAAGTGTGCCTGCTTGCACTATTTGGCCCAGTCTCATTTCTTCCATTTCTGAGCCCCAAAATTTCATTATTTGGCATTAATGCTACAAGGGGTGCTTGGGAAATATTTGCTGCATGAAGGGTTTCTTTTTGCGCGCCTTGATCCCGGTGGTGTGCCTGCCCTGTGCTGGTGTCTGCCCTGTGCCTGTCCTGTGGGGTGAGTGGCCAGGGGACTTTGCCCTCAAGGGAAGCTGTAGAGTTTTAGTAGTAGTGAGAATGAGGTTTGGTGAGGTCAGGACAGACCCCCGATGGGGAAACACTGACAGCAGCTAAATGAGAAAAGAAAAATAGGTATGCAAGTTTAGATCACAAAGTGTAGCTGCCTATTGGCTCCATATGATTCAGAAACGTATAGGCTTTTCCAGCAGGGAGGAGGAAGTGGAAAATGTAAAGGTAACAGTAAATGATTTTGCTGGTACTGAATGGGACTGATATACAAGATCACTGAGGGTGACAAGTCTGTGCCAGTGCATCGGCAGACTTCAGTCTTCTTTCTTCCTTCCTGAATTAGTTCAAAAACTCAGGGAAGGGACCAGAGGTAATGGGCTTCTTCCTCAGTGCATCTGCATCTTAAGCAGTTAAGGGATGATTGAGCGAAGCTTGTCTTCCAGCCTGTCCTACTGAGTTCCTAAGCTAATCATCAGATTGACTATATTTGGGGTGACAATCCCTGGACCCCTTTAGGGGCTTCAGCTTCCCTTGGAGGATTAACCAGAGTGCAGAGAGATGCCTGCCTAGAAGAGCCAAGTGGGTCAGGGACAGGTGAGATGAAGGCTTTCGGCTGAGGCTGCTGGATGACGCAGGTCCTGAGGATGTTTGTCCCCAGTGCCCTACTGCCTGATGCCCTGACGTAAAATGACTAAGATAAAGAATAGCTCATTCCTGCAGGCCAGCCTTGGGCATGGCCTTGAGTCTGATTGGAGACCGATTACCAGTGTCCCTCAGAGCTAGCCTGCACATGGCCCTTGACCAGGAGGTAATGCAGCTAAGGCTGCGGGCAGTTAGAAAAGACCAGGGGTGGGCTGGGGTCTGGCAGAGATGGCACCGAGGGTAAGAAGCTAGTTCTACTCCCGTGCTTTAGAAGATCTGTGAAGACTTCCTTTGGCTGTGAATGTCCACATTTACCCAGGACAGTAATTATAATGATGACAGTCACTCTCCCTTTTTGAGTCTTGAACTTAAGGCAGGCAGGGTTAGGAGTAGTTTATATGATGAAGATGGGGTACACGTACACAATGGAATGTTAGTTAACCATAATACAGAAGGAAATCATGTGAGTTGCAGGAGAATGGATGGAACTACGGACCATAATGTTAGTGAAATGAGCCAGACAAAGAAAGTTAAATACCCCATGATTTTCCAACTAAAATGTAAGTACAGAAAACAGTAAAATAAAGGAGAGATGACAGGACAGAAACAAAAACAAATGAATACCCTGTTTAACTCACCCACTGACTTCCTGAGCATACATGCTATAATCCCCATGGTGGGGAAAAGACAGGGACTCCAAGATTGAGAACAATCTACCCAATTCATGCAACCTAACATTGGCTGTCTTATACACACCAAAAAAACTCACTTCTTAATCCTTTGAGTCTTTAACAGTGTTGAAAATACCTGCTCCATTTATTTGGCAGACTAGAAGAATGAGGTGCAAATAAATGAAAAGTTACCCTTCTGTGACACCATCCTAGGATGCTACTTTCTATTGTGATGACTGGGTCATAGGTTAACAACAACTTAGTGGCATACATGAATTTTCTTCTTTGTTTTTTAATGTATTTAGTACAGGGTCTACAGGGTCTCACTACACAGATCAGATTCATAGTGATCCTTCTGTTTTCAGCCTCCCAAGTGCTGGGATTACAGGTACATGCCACCACGCCCAGTCTCAATTGCTGTCTCAGTGTGCCCTGGGGTCAGGGCTAGCATGGCACATCAGGGTTGGAACCCCAGGCCCCTGTGTCTGCCTCAGCAGGCTCTTTAATCTGCTGAGCTATCTGGCTAGCCCATGAAGTTTCTTTTGAATCTTCAAGTCATCCTAAGAGATGTGATCCTTGTCCCTATTTTATGATGAAGAAAGGAATGGCCTAAGCTCACACAGTTGGGCAGGGAAAAGAGCTGGGAATCAAACACAGGGGTGAAAGGTATTTTCCCTTGAGATGTTTAAATTATTTGCAGCAAAAGTGGGGAGGAATCACTGGGTGGCTGACTCATATATCCACAGGCTCTGAATGTGCGTGGCCCATAGCTTCCTTTGTTGCTAGTCATCTTGGGAAAAATGGAATACAGGCTTTGGGAGGCTCAGCACTTGGTGACATTGTGGAGGCTCTCATTCACAAGGCAGGCAAAATGTCTTTAGAGGTCCTAGAACAAGGGCTGAGGATGTAGTTCAGTTGGCACAAGTACCTGCTGGGCAACTAGAAATGTTCGGCACTGAGCACAAAACCCAGTGTGGGCTCCTCCTGTGAGATCAGGCTCTCTGTGACCACTGTGTCCAGTGCTTAAAATACCCTAGTGAGACGGGCTGCAGCATCATCTGTTGCACACATAAGGAGACTGAAACCTAAGGTGGGTCTGCCCCTTGACCGTGGCTGCTGAGCTGGCAGGTGGCAGTGTCGCCACATGCAGCCAGCGTGCTAACGTCGGAACAGAGGTCTTCCTCCAAGCTAGGTGGTGCTCTAAGCTCTGCATGGAATTGCCCTATAGTCCCACATCAGCTCTCCCGGAGGGCTTTGTGGCCCTTTGCTTCCACCACAAAGAATCCAAAGCAGAGAGCATCATGGGAATGTATCCAAGGTCACAGGGTCAGAAGAACTGCTGTGCCCATGTCCTGGGCCTTTGTTACCATGGGCCCCAGAGACTCAGCTGTTGCTTGCTTCATGGAAAGTATTTAAAACATTAAAAAAAAATTTTTTTTAAAAGAGAGTACAAATTAGAATTAAAGCAGAGAAAACTATAAATGACACATTTTCACTTAACAAAGTAATGAGTTTCACAGTATTTGTTGTAATACACAGTATTGTCTTCCAACCAGTTATTCATATTACCAGATGTATGCATATAAAAGTGGAAGAAGAGAAAAGAAAGAAACATGTAAGAAATTAAGAAGAGAAAAGGTACAAACAATTGAAAAAAGGACATGAAACAAATTAAAGCATTAACTGCTCCTTTCTATAGGCCAGCAGAAATGCACAGTACAGTTGTCCAAACCATTCTGCTTATATACATAGATAACTCTATTTTCCCCACTTCCTCTCCTGTCCTTCTCCTCAACTCAGTAACTCTTTCCTTTTGAATAAGTTCATTCCCTTTTCCCAGTATCTATTGTACTCTTCAGATTCCACTGAGAGTGTGTGTGTGCACACATGTGTGAGTTTGTGTGTGTGTTGGCTGAACCCCGTCCTAAGAGCTTTCTGGAGGGACACTCTCTGGGTTGGGTATGGGGACACCAAGGCTGACACTGTTTAAGTTCTGCTCACATCCCATATCCGCTTCTCTTCTCTTCCCTGTTCCCCTAAAAGTGTTCATTAAATGTCTGAATTAAACTTCTTTGCATGAAACAATCCCACATTCACGCACTTTTCACAGGCTCCCAGAGGCTCCCTGCTCTTGCACCAAGGCCTAGAATGCGGGAGGTCATTCTAATGTATCCACCGACAGGATCTTACTACACAGATTGGATTTGTAGTGATCCTTCTGTTTTCAGCCTCCAAAGTGCTGGGATTACAGGCGGGCACCACTATGCCTAGTCTCAACCGCCCAGTCTCTAACCCAGTTCACGTTGTGTGGCACCTACTGTTGCTGATATGCACGCTCCTCCTTTCCATCCTGCTCCCTTGGCTTTCCTTGGCTTGCTTCTCCCTCTGTCCAGCTGATCCATGCCCCTTCCTGTTTCCTGGTCCACTGAGAATTTTTCTGTCCTTCCTGCTTTCTCTTTTCACATCGTGCTACACAGCCCAGTATACCGAGGTGAAGACGTGGAGGCTGTTTCGTCCTTTTCTTCAGAATAAGATAATAGGGCATTGCCTGGTGGAAATCTGTCCCATCCACTGTTATAAGCTAAGTTCATTCTTTGTGAACTTAGATATGAGAGGACAGTCATGCAGCTGGCTGTTTCTCATTAAAAGATGCAAGTTTGTTTTCCTTCCAATAAGATGGAAATAAAGATCCTTCTTCCCGTGTCCCTATGAACAGCTTTTATTTCTACAGAGGGCATTTAGAGGGTAGACCAGAGGAGCATTTATTTATTTAGTTAGTTTTTAGTGCCAAGTACTGAACTCAGGGCTTCCAGCTTGCTAGGCAAGCATTCTGCCGCTGAGCCAAATCCCCAGCCCCCCATATCTTTTTTATATGAAGAAATGTAGAAAAGTTATTAAAAACCAGCTTCCAACTCCTGCAACCATTTATTTACCCATGGAAATCCCTTTCTCTCCACGTCCCACCTTCAGCAGGTGCTACACCTGTGCCTCCTTGTACTCGGATGGGTGTTCAGGTGCTTGGGGGGAGGAGCTCTCCAGAGAAGGGGGCTCTCTGGGGGCGCGGAACGGAAGCAGCAGGAGAGGGAGAGGGTCCCGGGGCGGGGCTGCTTCTTGTGCTCTAACTTACAGCTGCGAGGTGTCGCACCTGGAGAGGATAATGAGTTCTGAAATACTAAATGATCCTACGCTTGAATATTTTATTATCTAATATTTTAGCATACAAACAACACACAGCACCTGAGTATACAGTAAGAAAGCCCTACAAGCCACGTGGGTCTCTCGGTGTCACCGTCACTGCAGGGTCCCTCTTGAGCAGTGGCCATGAGCCTTTCAGAGACCGAGTGTCCAAGCTGCAGCCCTAAGCCACTTGTTTATTACAAACTGTCCACGATGCAATTAAACCCGGATGTGCGGTTTTAGTCTAGCAAAAAACTCCTGCCCTCCGCTGCGGCGCTGCTGCTGCGGCTCGCTTGCGTGCCGACAGAGGGCGCTCTCTGTGTGCCCGCAGGTTCGCTACCACTGTTGCAGGGCGCTCAGTTTGGGGAGATCCTTCCACAGTTGCTTCCCTCTTGAGGAACAGTGCAAGATACAGGAATGGAACTTTGGGCCATTATGACGAGGAGGACTCAGGTGGGATGCAATTTAGCTTCAAGAAAAAATATCTCTGACGATTGACACACCATGGAGTTGGTTTTAAACTTCACGCCATGAAATGCTCATGGGGCCCTTTCTCTCCTCATGCCCGTGGTGGGCATCTGTGATCCACGCACAGTAAATGCCTGTGTTGGTTATCATCTTGCTTTGCCTTCCTGTCACATGGGGCCTGTCTTATTTTGTCATCATCTGGAAGTTGCCTTATTCCCATGGCCTGTGGCAGGTCTGTGTCATCCTGGAAAAGATGTAGGAGAATGCTGGAGAATCCCCCAGGCCCAGCCTCCGGGCCAGCATAGACAAAGGAGGAAAGAGGAAGCCAGGGAGAAAAGAGCTCCTGAAAACCTCTGGTTCAGCCGGTTCACTCTGAAAGCCTCTTGGAGGTGAGGGGCAAAAGATGCAGTGGAAGCCAGGTGTGGATTACGGGCCTGTAATCCCGGCATTTGAGAGGCTGAGGCAGAGGGATCGCTGCAAGTTTGAAGCCATCCTGGCTACATAGTGAGTTGAAGGCCAGTCTGAACTACATAATAAGATCCTGTCTCCAACCCCTCCACTCACCGAGGAGGCGGCGGTGGAAATAAGCATCATTACAGTCTCATGATTAAACTCATTTTTACTTGAAATTAAAACTGAAATATGGTTCTTAGAATGTCACTCTTTAAGACTCTCTAATGGACAAATAATGAGGTGACAGCTTTTCACAAATCAGAAGCACACTTGCTTGCCACTGGGAGAAGAATGCGGAATCAGGCAGGAGCTCTGGGGCACACATGCAGTTGAGGAAGCACTGAGAGGGATAAGGAAGCGTCTCACTTAGCAAGCAGCACAGAAACTCAATTATAGAAAATGATTTTGCCAAGCCAAAGATGCGGACCAGGAAGAAGAGAGGAGGGCGGCTTGGCTTGGACTCTGGGCTGGATTCCCAGGGATCTTCGAAGGGGATTGCTGACCTTCAGCCCGCCAAGGCTCTGCCAAGGCCAGTACCCAGCACTGCCCTTTGTTGGGGAGACCCTGAGCTCTCTGGTGCCCCCTGCCTCCTGGTACTCTCGCTCCTGCGTGATCTCCCACTGACCCGAGCCTGACTTCTAATCAGTGACACAGCAGAAGTGATGGATGACTGTGGCATCCACCCTGGGCTCCCCTCTGGCCCTCTAGCCTGCTCCCTGTGAGGGTATCTGCTGCCCAGTGCAGAGGCCCCAGTGTTCAGGATCAGACATCAGACGCTCTGGTCTGCAGCCCAAAGGAATAAGGGCTTCGACCGTCCTGTCCTGAGATGACCTCAACCCTGGCCAACAGCACCTTAACTGCAACCTGTGAGAGCCCCAGAGACAAAGACACCAGCCAGGCTGTGTCCAGACTCCTGACTCTCAGTGGCTGGGGCCATGGGTGTTATTGGCAGTGCTGAGCTTTGTAGGTCATTTGTTCTGCAGAAACAGACGCCTGATACACACTCAAGCCATTCACTGGACATGTGCCATGCTGGCGACTTGTATCAGAACTCGCATCTAGCGTCCCGTCCACACGTGATCTGTACAGCCTTGGGTCAGCGATTCAATGCTTCCAAGCATTAGTTTCTTCACTAGTGAAGGAGAGTCCCAACTGCAGTGCTGCTGAGCAGACCCAACAGCAGATGGGGCAAAATGCTCAGCGCAGGGCCGCTGCAGAGTGTGTGCTGGTTCCTGACACCTGTTGCTGAATAACAAATGAGTCTCGAGTGTAATAGGGAGCCACAAGCACCATTGCTAAGCTTGCGGAATCTCTAGGTGAGGGGTTCAGACAGGGCCCCATGGGGAAGATGTGTTTCTGCACCCTGCCTAGTGTCTGCGGTCTCAGCTGGTGGATTAATGACCAACTGCTACATAGATTGTTTCAAACTCAGGGACTGCAGAGAACATACACTTCTCACCCCACAGCTCTCGGAGTCTGTTGAGCACGGTCCAGCTGAGCTGGGTTCTCAGTGTGTGCTTGGCTCAAGCTGTAATTCAGATGCCATCTGGGGCTGTGGTCTCACTTGTGGCTCATCGGAGGCTCAACCTTGGAAGAACCCACTTCCAGCTCCTGCAGATGGTTGTGGTGTCAATCTCCTGCTAGGACAGAGCCCTGTGCTCTTTCTGGCTATTGTCTGGGTGCTCCTTTCTGCTCCTCGGGGGCCAGTGTGAGGTTTCCTGTCATGTGGCCTTCCCCATAGGCTGTTGAGTCCAAGGGGGACAGTCCTGCTGCATTGTGCTCAGGCAGTCATGTGGGGATGAGGTCATCGTGAGCACCGCCACCTTGTCATTTAGCACCTTGTCCTTCAGTGTGTTCTGCCAAGGAAGTCACATCTGATCACCTTTGCTGTGGCCCAGCCATTAGAAGCGAGGCGCAGATCCTGCTCACTCCTGGGGGAGGGAATATTTGGGAGCTGATGACACAGCTGGCAGGCCTTAGGTGGAAGGACTGTGGCTGGGGGCCACTGCGTCTGGAGAGCTGGGGACTGGCACGATCGTGCAGATTTCTTCATGCACATGAGCTGATGGCTGGGCTCGGCCGAGACTGTGGAGCCTCTGGGCTTTCCATGTGACCTAGGACTTCTTCATGGCCATGACTGGGTTGTGACAGAAGACAGCAGAAGAGCAAGAATTTTAATGGTCTTTTCTTCCTAGCCCTGGGGTGCATGTGAGCTCTTTTCTGTTGTATCCTGTTAGTGACGATTTGAGCCACAGACCAACCCAGATTTGGGGATTAAGGGGGATTACACACCTTCTATAGGACAGTGCCATGGTCTCACATGGGAGAGCACTAAGGGTGCTGAGGCAGGAGGATCATTGTGAGTTCGAGACCAGCCTGGGCTAAAAGTGAGCTCAAGGTCAGTCTGAACTGCATAGTGAGACCCTGTCTCAGAAAGACAAACAAATGAAGAAGAAAAAGACTCAGATATGCCCAGAAAGCATGTATTGGGAAAGCATGTATTGTGCCCATGCTTTTGTCAACTGGCGGGGAAACAGACCATTGTCAGAAAATAGTCTGACAGTATTTGGTAATTATTCACAGTTATGATGATACTAATTTTCTCTTCCACTCTACAAAATAAACTGAAGCTCAAAGAGGTGGAGCCTTCCCTGAAGCTTCTTGTCTGTGTGCATTTTTCATGTCTGTTTTCTTGTGTCATTTCTTAAAATTGAAACTAGAATGTTTCAGATATTTACATTTTAGTCAGGAGAGAATTGGTGCATCATTCCTCCCCCATAACTGGCTCTTGAAGTGTCACTTGAAAAGGTGAGGACTGAGCCCTAGATTGGACCCCCAGGAAAGGCTGTACGAACACACAGTACTGGCTAAGCCAGAGGAGCTGCCCCTCAGCCATAGTTGAGATGCAATCAAGCATCTGTCACTAGAATGTATGAACTGTAGAACACATGGCCGTAGTTGTGAGCCAGAGACCAGGAAGCTGCTGCTGTTACGACGGCATCCCAGCTCCCACAAAACATTTTACTGGCTTAGTTATGGTCATCACTGCCTGTTGGCACACCGTGGGCTCATTCCTGGACTCCTAGATTCTTGGGTAGTTCTCCTTTCATCTCTTTAAACTTAACAGAAACAACTCAAATCAAGGAAGATTATTTGACCTTATTTCTCTCTTCAAGATACTGTCATCTAATTGACAGAAATGAATTCATTTGCCCCAACTTAGCTGCAAGGGAGTCTGGAAAGTTTAGGTCTTTCTTCCAGGAAGGTACACTGGAGACAGGTAAGAAATGGTGTGATTCATGTTCAATAGCTCAGCAAATTATGACTTTTGCTAGAGCCTCCAACCCCATTTGCACCCTGCGTAATCCTTTACATTTGATTGGTAAGAACTGTATCACCCAGGCACAAACTGAAAGGGAGCCTGGAGTCTGAGGTTCTGCCAAAAGGAAACACTTTGGTTTAAGCCAGAGCAGAGCAGGTACATTGCCTTCCTGAACAAAAAGGGAACTTTGTTATCAGGGAGGTCGAAGAGAACCACTGCTGGGTGTAGCAGCTCACTTGTGTGTGAGTAGGGCAGGGGATCCTCGTGGACAGATCAGTGTGAGTGCGTGTGTGTCTTTGTATGGGAAGGAATGAGACAAGGGCGTGCTGTTGGAGAGGAAGGGACTAATTTCCCCATCCCGAGGAGGATCCACTTTTTCCTTCTCTCTCAGGGAGACTTAGTAGTCTTCTCTGGATCAAGGACCTGGTGATTACTCGGAGGATTACTCAGGTTGGCTTGGAGAATAAAGAGAGAAAATGTATTTTTTAAAAAAGCAGACAGTATTGGGCACATTCCTCTGTCTTTTCCCAATACATGCTTTCTAGGCATATCTGAGTCTTTTTCTTCTTCTTCTTCTTCTTTTTTTTTTTTTGTCTTTTTGAGACAGGGTCTCACTATGCAGTTCAGGCTGGCTTTGAGCTCACTTTTAGCCCAGGCTGATCTCGAACTCACAATGATCCTCCTGCCTCAGCATCCTGAGTACTCGAATTACAGGTGTGCACCACCATACCTGGCTGAGTCTTCTGAACACAAGAAGCCCTTCACTCCCACGTTCCTTTCTGTTGGACCCTGTAGGGACTGTTCACAATGCTCTCTGCCCTCCTGGGGCTCCCGCTGCTGCCGTGGTGTCGTTCTTCTTGGCGTGTGCCCTGGCTCCTGCTCCTCCAGGGAGCTGCAGTGCACCTGCACATTCCCCTCCAACCACTCCTCCCCTCCCTCTGCTTCTGTCCCCCTCTCCAAACAAACTTTGTCACCTGGTGGTAGCTCTGCCCACCCCCCTTCCTGCCTCTGCTGCTCCTCCTTTCCCTTCCCCTTGGTCTTCATTATTTTTTTTTAAATTTTATTTTATTGAGAAACAAATATCAATGAGACAGTTTCAAAGCTGATTAATAGGACATTTTCAACAATTAATATATTGTACATTGTCATCTTCTTAGTGGTTATCCATAGTACACGAAGCAGACAGGATATCCTGTCCAAGTACTATTACTACAAATCTTTCTTCTCATTGAATTAAGTGAAAGTAGCTGTATATCTATCCTAACTATTCTGTATATACAAATACAAAATGGTCCTTCCTTTGGATCCTCCCTTTTTTTTTGTTTAGTCCTGTCAGAGATGGAAATTCTGTTGGCATCTAAATACTATAGGTGCGTGAATTCAGCAAAACAATCCAACACAGTCCAGCAGTCCACAATATTGGTCTTCATTATTCAGAACACTCACTGTGGGCCAGCAGCTGGTGACACCGAGACAGCAAGGCCGATGGGTTACGGCTTTGGGATCACATCGTGGCTTTAATGTGAACTGTGCTTGCCTTAGAACCCAGTTCGGCCCTGAACTCTGGCTAAATGTCTCCAACCACCTACGTCTCTGCTTCCTCCTGTGCAGGGGCTGCGAGGGCTGATGCCTGTCTTGAAGCATTGCTGGGAAAGTGTGTTAGTCAGCTTCATATTTCTAGGCTGAGACACCTGAGGCAAGGAACTTTTTGAGAGAAATACTTATTTATCTCTCTGCTTTGAGGCTTAAACACAGCACCTACACCTACTTAGTGGTGGTGAGTGGTGGCCCATGGTAGCAAGAGCAAGTGGAAGGAGCCAAAGGGTCACATCTCCACCCAGAACAGAGAGGGAGAGAAGAGAGGCCTGGCCCCATAGCTTCCCACAATGGCGCATCCAGATGACCAAAGGGCTCCCACTGGTCTGACCTCTTGCAGATCTCACCATCTGCAATGGCTGCTCCCAGGGGATCTACCCTTTAGCACATGCGCCTTGGGGGACATGGAGGGTCCAGGCTCTAGCGGAGCTTAAACAAGATCACACACTTAGTGTTTGTAGGATGAGGCTGGTACAGGGTGAGGACCTGCGCCGCAGAAACAGGGTTTGCATTGCTCTTCTTTTTGTTTGTCCAGTGCATGTCACTATTTGGTGCATTCTCCTCCTACTCTACCATAGTTTGGGAGAGACTGTCAAGTCCAAGTGTCCTACCTGCCGTCTGGTTGAGGGACTGAGCTCATCAGCCAGATCTTGCAAAGTACTTTGCGTCCCCTGTGTGGATACAAATGGGGTCATGCTGTATTTACACATTCTAACTTGACCTTTTCAGTTAATGGACCACTAATGTTTTCCCTGTTGAACCCATAATTATGGAACATTATTTTAAGAGCCTCAGAGCACTCTGATACGGAGGCACTACGATGAAACCATCTTTGCAGTGGTGGATACGTAGGTCATTTCTGCTTTTGTTATTCAAACTTGAATTTAATCACTGACTCTACTGCTCTCTTTCTAGTTTCCATTAAGTACTCGTGAGGTGCTGTTAGAAATCCCCCCTATGAAATATTCTTTGTTCATTTCATCCACACATACTGGGGACTAGCATCCTTCACACAGCGCCTGCGGTCTCTTCTTCCTCTGCATGCAAGGCAGGATAAAATGGGGCTAAAAGGCGGGATCTTTGTCAGCACAGGGGTTAGAGCTGTGTTCCGGAGCTCATACCCAGTAGCTGCGCAGCCCCGAGGTAACGCAGTAGACCGGAGTCTTGGCTTCTTTTCCTGTGACATGGGAATCCAGATGGTCCTTCCATGAGCTCCTGACAGGATGAAAGCAACCGTACACAGGCATGACAGGCTCACAAGAGCCCCTCCAAAGACTTCGCTGGTGTCACCTTTCCTCCTCCTGAACACAATGGCATTGAGGCCCAGAAAGGGCAGAGAGGAGAGGAGGCAGCAGCGACACCAGCCCCTGCAAAGAGCCTCTGAGTTGGAAGCCTAAAGCAGGAGCCCCAGGTTGCCTGGAAAGGGGGTGTGCAGAGCAAACACTGCGTCCTTGGGGCTGTGCCCAACGCAAAGGGAACAGAGAGAAAATAAGGTTGCAGCCCAATTCTTGGGAGGACAGTTGTTGAACTAAGAAAATGCCTGAGCTCCTCTATCTCTGGACGAAGGGCTCCCCCTACCTTCAAGCTGGTGTGGAGAACATCTCAAGCCCTGGCTGCCTAACTATGGTCCATTTCTCTTCAGGTCAGCTCCCTGTCTGAACTGACTTGGAGTTGTTTTCCTCTGCTGCTCGGGGGAAGAACGGTGGCTAAGAACCGGTGCCTTGGGAGCGGACACACCCTGTGTGGAGTCTGACTCGGCCACTCGCTAACGGAAGCACCTTGATGAGTCACCCCACCGGGCTCTGCTTTGCAGGGATCCCCACAGCAGGGCAGAGGGTCCGCACACAAGTGCGCCTCTTGGTGTGAGGTGAGGCTTTCTCCGGGGTCATCTGAGCGAGCTCAGCCCGCGCCTGCCTCGCAGGAGGAGCGCAGATGACAAGCGTTAGTCCGTCCGCCTTTCCCAGATTCCTGCCTGGTTGGCATTTCTCTTCTAGACTGCACAAAACAGGTAGACGACTGCCCAGCGCTTTGGGGTCTGAGGGCCTTCTAGGGCCTGGGTTTTAGAGCTGGGCTTTGGGATCAGGTTCTGAAAGTGATCCTCTGTAGCTCACACTTCGTGGGTGACCCGGCAAGTTATTTAATAAGAGCGCCTTAGCTTTCTCATCTGGAAACTAATACCAGCTCTAATACTCGGATACGCCCAATGCGTGGCAGTGAGGACCCAAGCGTTCAGCAGGCTGCCTCCCGAAGGCTGACGCAGCTCACACTGGGCTGTTATCCCTTTGCTCCCAGCCGGGAACTGTGGGCTGGACCTGAACAAAGACTTTGGGCTGCAGGGCCTGCACTCTCTGGTCTGATGAGGCCACTTAGGATGAGATGCTACTTGGGAAGCCATCAGAGAGGCAAGGGGTTGCGTACTGGAGGACAGAGAGGCTGTTATGGTATTCGGAGAACCTGCTCTTCACTGCCCTTGAGAGGGAGCCAGATCATTTCCCAGTACTGAGGAAAGATCTGGAAAAACGCCTTTGAGGTCTGTGGGTGTTTTTCTGCGATGTCTGAGATAGTCCCTAATGGCAATGTCTGCAGCGGTTAATAATAGTGATGCAAAGAATGCTGAGCCATGTCTGAGAAGCCCAGGGGCTCACAGGAAATAAAAATCAATATCCATGAAAGACCCACCCTCGGGCTGGGGAGATAGCTCAGTGGTCTAAGCGCCTGCTTGGAAAGTGCAGGGACCCAGGTTTGATCCCTAGCACCATATGCCGCTCTGGTTTTGCCTCAGGCGCACCGAGCTGGCCACTGAGACTGAGTGTGGTGGCATACGCCTGTAATCTCAGTGCTGGGGAGGCTGAGACAGGAGGATCACTACAAGTCCAAGTTGCATACTGAGACCCTATACCAAACACATAAAAAAAAAAGACCCACCCTTGTCTTATTGGCAACTGGGGGTTTTAAAAAGAAAAAAAAAATTATGAAGACTTTCTTATTGCAAAAAATAAAATCGAGACACTTTTAGGAGCTCAGAATGTACCACTATAAAATATGACTGTATGACAAAGAAATCCCACCCGTCTTCATAGCCAAGCAGGTACAGCCAGTTGGATCATGGGTAAGCAGCCCTCAACTCAGAGGGCTGGACTATGCTGTGTGCTGCAGCACCTGGCTCATCCTAATGTCACCTGGCAACTGGGGCGACTGTCTGTGTTTGCTGATTGCAAAAGTCTGAATACCAAGGACAGCAAACTTACCACCAAGATGAGCATGGCTATAACTTGGAGCTGGGCACCTAAATTTACTTCTCACTTGGATGAGGAGATGGGGATAGAGGCTTATTTAGCCTTTAAAAAGATTCACATGTGTCCCAAAGGGCCAGAGAGAATTTACAATGATGGGTTTCCTAGAGGAGGCCTTGCTCTAAGAAAGGGAGAGGGGTCCTTTCCCTTCTTTGACTGAACTTTGGAGGGATGACTTGTGTTTGCTTTGTAGACATCTGTGTTTCACAAATACATATGCACTGTCATGTCAGGTGGCAGTGAACACCGCGAGGGAGCAGTGTGGGGACCGAGGAGCGGCGGGCTGTGTGCTGTGCATGGATGGTCCCAGGAGTCTCACTTGAAAGGTCACCAGTGAGCCTGGAGCAGGGTTGCTGGGTTAGGGGTAGATCTGCATGTTGGGGCTATTAACAATGCCCCACAGCCTGGCGCTGCAGTCTGCGGTAAAATCTAGGGACTGACCTTATGGTTGGGTCTCT
>NW_004524653.1:1610414-1635042 GCF_000260255.1 Octodon degus
CTCTAGCCTTATTTACTTATTTATTTTTTAGAATTTGAAAGTCTTGTAGGCCTTGCATTTGAGATTCTCCTGCCTCAACTTTCCAGAGTGCCTTCCAAGTACCCCCAGGCTCTGAGGACTTCCTGTGGGTGCATAATTACATCTGATCACTCTCATGGCCCCCCTCCTCATTCTTTTTCTTTATGAGACAGGGTCCCACTGTGTAGCCTCAAACTCCTGGCGAACCTCCCACCTCAGCCTCCTGAGGCTGGGATTACAGATGTGCGCCACAGCTGACCTTCATTTTCATTTTTCAAGTGA
The DNA here is from genome assembly GCF_000260255.1 of Octodon degus. Taxonomy (NCBI): domain Eukaryota; kingdom Metazoa; phylum Chordata; class Mammalia; order Rodentia; family Octodontidae; genus Octodon; species Octodon degus. The sequence continues at coordinate 1,610,715 of NW_004524653.1, forward strand.
GGAGGGGGCTGAGGCTTAGGAGGGGTTGGTGGGGGGAGGAGAGGCTTCCCCAAGGAGGGTGGTCGCGTCCCTGGGGCGTCTTTGAGCCTGGCAGACAGATTCAGTTAGGGGCGGGACTTTGATAGCGGGGGAGCGCTCTGCCCGAGGGCGGTTCGCAGGCAGAGACGGGGGCTTGCAGGGAGACGTCCGGCCCGCAGGTGGCGCTGCAGGCCCGCCCAAGTCTCCGACCGCAGCCCGGGACTGCGGGGTTCAGGGAGACTTCTTACACTTTGCAAGTACACTTAAAGACCAGACTGTCGCCTCCAGACCCTTCTTGCGCTTTTGCACGAGTCACTAACTGTCTCTCACAGGAAGAGCGCGTAAATTAATTGGACCCGCGGATCAATTGATTTTTTATTTGTCCTCTAAAGATTTTCGCTGGTCACTCCGCATGCAAGAAGCAATTCTGACCATCTTTAGAGAGAGGTGTGAGACGGACGAGGGGGCACCGGGCAAGGTTTACAGACGAGGCCGCGCCCAGAGAGACCCCGAGCAACCGCGGGGAACCACAGCCATCTGGGCCTCCAGAAGCAGGTAAAGGACCCGAGCAGAGAAGGCGAGGAGGAAGGAAGGGGGAGCTTTCTGAGGAGGCAAAAGGGACCTCGTGGACTGCAGAATTAGTGCCTGGCCTGGGTCTTTGGGACATAGTGGGCGGGAGGTCGCCCTGAGAGCGCAGGGGCAACCCTCCCTGGACGCGGGGGTGCAGGCGAGTGAGTGGGTCCCCCCACCACACGTGCCCGAGGTGGCCACGGCCGCAGACTAGCTGGCCAGTGCGTGGGGAGGACAGACTCCCTTCCCCTCCCGGGCAGAGGTGGAGTCTGTTTCCCTGCGCCTGGACTCCTGGCGGCCCTCTGAGGCTCTTTGGTCAGTAGGATGAAGAAGTGAGGATGTCAATTCTCAGCTGAGGGCATTTGGGTTGTTTCCAAGATTCAGCTGTGACAAATTGCGCTGCTGTATACCTGGGTGCACCTATGTGGTTGTGGTATGATGTTTTCAGTTCTCCTGAAAAAACACCCAGAAAGGGAAGAGTTGGGTTGAATGGGACCTGGAATTCAAGTTTTTCGAGGAATCTTCACCCTGATTTCCATAGTGGTTGTACCTGTCATAGCTAAACAACTCAAGTGCCTGTTAACTGAGGAATGGATAAAACTGATCCAGTATTTTTATGCCATGGAGTATTACTCAGCTACAAAAAATACAAGCCCGAAGCTTTTATAGGTAAATGGATGAAACTAGAGACCATACTCACAAATGAAATAAATTATATTCACATGTGTAAACATCTTATCATCTCCCTAGTGTAAGAACCTGAAAGAGTCAAGAAAATCTGAATGGTCCAATGGATAATGTAGAAGAAAGAAACTGTTCAGAGGGAAGCAACAACTGGGAGGGAAAGGAGAAAAGAAAGAAAAGGGAAAGAAATATATATGTGCATGCACAGGGTAGCTTGGATAATTGTATTACTGATTTCTGCTGGTCCATTGAAAGGAACAGTCAATGCTTAAAGTACTTTTTCATTTGTTTTTTTTTTGGGTCAATTTTGCATGCTTATGTTTGATAATCTGAGCAATTAACTTGAAGACAACAATATGCAGTATAATAACCTTGTTGAATTCCTATCATTTTGTTTAGTGAAATTCTATATCATTTCTTTTTTTCCCCCATAATTTTATTGAGAAATAAATAGCAATGAGACAGTTTCAAATCAAGTTGGTAGGACAGTTCCAATAATTAACACATTGCATACTGCCTTCCTAGTGGTTTTATCATTTCTAATAGTTTTATTTTTTAAATGCATTTTAGTACAGGATCTATAGGGTTTCACTACACAGATCAGACTCCTAGTGATCCTCCTGCTTTCAGCCTCCCAAACACTGGGATTACAGACACGCACCACCACATCCAGTCTCAGTCGCTGTCTCAGCATGTCCTGGTCCCTGTGCCTGCCTAGGCAGGTGCTTTAATCTGCTATCTGTCTCATAGTTTTTTTAATTACTATTTTTTATTCTCTTAAAAAAAAAAAAAAAAGAAGTGCAGATGTAACCGGAAGTCCAGCCCTCAATCTTGACTTCTGCTTTGCTTGTAGGAACTATGCCTGCCCTGTACACATGCCAGACACGTGGCTGGGGGATGTGACTTGATGGCATGGACTGAGTCATCAGGGCCACGTACCGAGATGACTTCACACCAGCACCCACCCCCTTCCTTCACCTTGGTAGCGTTTGGTAGCCAGACGCAAAAGCCCAGCTAAGATCTGCAGCGCCTACCCCTGTAGTCACTGGACAGCAAATGATAGTTTGTTACACAGAAGAGGGGAGTGCATCCCAACTGGAGTTAGAGAATACAGAATCTCCTGAGCTTAAATGCGTGGTAATGAGTTGACAAAACCCTACAGGTCAAACCAAATATTTCTGAGCGCTCTGTGAGCCCCAAGGGTCAGTTTGCAAATCAAGCTAGAATGCATGTAGGATTGAGTGCTGGCTGGCTGCCCGCAGCAATCTTGGGAGATGTAAATCATGATAAGTAGATTTATGAACACAAATTGAGCGTTGGTGCGGATTCTTTTTCCTGACTTCTGGCCAGGGTGTGAATCTTCTGGGACTTTCCCCTTGGAAGGTGGGGATTCAGGTAGTACCTGTGCGCTCCGAGCCTTGAGGTGACTCTGGCCGCAGGTAGAATCTTTCTGCTGCTGTCACTCCAGCTCCTGGCCTCCCTCTCCCTGCTGTGTCCCTGGCTCCAGTAGAGCCTACCTAGGTCTGCATCCCAAGCTGATCACTTCATCTGGTGTGTGATCAGCAGGTATTGATGAGGTCAAGGAGGCAATTATTCTGATCAGAGTTCCTGAGAAGTGCTAAGAAAGGCAGCAAAAGGAGCCAGACTCTTCCCACCAGTTTCTTACAGGCCTCTGAGTTGTTGCCCTTGCCCTGCCTGGGAGACTTTTAAGAAGTTCTCAAGTACAGGATCGTCCTAAATGTCCATCATAAGGGGACATACAATTCCCTCGACTGCAAAACTAGAAAAGAAAATGAAAGTGAAAAGCCCAAGGAAGGCAGGAGGGCTTACTTACTCTTCTGAGCAAGTCATTCAGTGCAGAGTTCTTAATGGAGACAGAGAAAGGACTGTGATTGTGGGCGTGCCACACAATGGGCACAGCTTGCCCTTGTGACTTCAGACTCGGAAGAGGCCTGGCCATCTGTGGCATAAACGCTTTCAATGCCGTTTGCATTTCATGAGCGGTGATTGCTTGAGCTCATAGGGATGGGGGAACCCATCTGGAGGACACTGCTGTGGTCACCTGAAGCTTTGTGTGGAGCTGGGCAACCGCTGGCATGGTGGCTCACTCATGTGACAGCTGGTGGCAGGCCTAGGTCTCTCTCCGCATGGGCATCTCTGTAGTGCAGCTGGAGATGTCCTCCTGGCATGATGTTATGTGCTGTCATGTCTGAAATAGCCTACTGGTTGAAGAACCCTCCCTGTTTAGCATGGGTGGGGGCTACACACAGGTGTGACGGCCGGGGTAGGGATTACTGAGGACCCCCTTGTGGCCTGGCTAGCACAGGAGCCATCGTCACCTTGTGAAGCCAATAAAGAGAACCTGTAATGCTCAGCACTTTAGGATGTATTAAAAGCTGTCCTATTCCCTTTTCACAAGTCTCCTAGTAGCATAAATGCCATTTAGCAGTTTTAAACATTTAGAATTGGATTTTCAGACCAAGCAGAAAGACACTGGGTTCACAGGGAAAGGGAAGAACTGTTTAGAAACATAAAAGGCTAAGGGTCTGGGGGGCAGAAGCTGGGAAATGGACTGGAGGGAGGAGAAGCAGAGAGAAAGGAATGCAAGCAGGGGGCAGTGCAGAGTCAGAGTCAAGAGATGGCTGGGGACCTTGGTGGTGTGAGAAACAGGGTGCAGAGCACGGAAATTCTCAAGTGAGCGTGGCCTGAAAATCCAGACACAAATACTAGAAACGGGGGCCATGTATTCTGTCTGATTCAGGAATAGTGGCATAAGTACTACTCTGAGCCATGGGGGTGAGCACTGGGGGCTGCTAGTTGGAAATCAGTACTATGGGCACAGAGCAAGTGTACCAACAGGGTGACTTGGAGTCTACCCTGGACACTTACTTAGGCTTGTGCCTGATCACCTGTCGCCTGATGGTCTCATCTCAAGAGTGTCTGCTTCAGTGGTCCAGGGTGGTGCTTGAGGATTTGTCATTCTGACAGGCCCCCAGGGGGCACTGATGCCGTGGATCCAACTTTGAGAACTACTAGGCTAGGGGTGAGGGGAAAGACAGCAAGTGACGCCGTTGCCCCCGGGGTTGCAGACAGCCGGGCTCACTCATCCTGTCCTTCTGCTTCTCTACAGAGGAGAGGAGGGGCTGACTTTGGGCCATGAAGCCACAGGACAGCTGAAGTTTTGGAAGGTCCTAGCCATCATTAGCAGGGACAGGGGGACCCAGAAGTGACATTAGGGCTCACCTAGAAAACTGTGGAAATGATGGGCTCCTCGCTTCCTTTCCAGGCCTCTGTCCACTGTTCTGCCTAGCCCAAGACTGCTACAGCGTGGCTTTCCCTCTTGTCCCTTTGAGTTAGGCCTCATGTCACCTGGTCCCAGACACTTCAGAAATGCTTCCTTGAGACCCAAACTCCGGCCTCTCCCCAACATGCAAGCAAGGAAGAGAGCAGTGGGTAACTTTTGTATAGAGACACAAGGTGATACCCACTGCCCTCTCCTGACTCTCAAGTGAGCGTTTCTCAGTTCTGTCTTGAAGTCCCCACAATCCTAATCCCCACCCTTGAGAAACTCTCAGCCTGAGAAACTAACGAGACAGAGATAGAGATTTGGTTTTTAAAAATTTAAAAGAAAAATGGGTGTCAACAATAGAACTAATATCTTTCCTTTTCTTTCTTTTTGAGAACATTTAATTATTATACAGAAGCATGAATCCTTTAAAATTAAGTGACTAATTTTCTCTTTCAGTTTTATTTTAGAGCAATGGCTTTTTAGAAATCTCCATGGTACCCAGGGAAATAATAGAGATGAACCCAAGTACCACCAAATATATAACAATACCTACTATCTGTACCAGTATCACGCTTTGTTTAGAATACATATTGAAAACCGGTCTCTGTCATTCATTCATGTGTGTATTCATTCATTCAACAAACATGAGTTGAATGTCTACAGTGTCCCAGGGACTGTCTTGGTGCTAAAGAAGTTGGTATAAATAAGAAGGAAAAAGTTATTATCATTTTCTGTCCTGGCAGAAATAATGTGGGCTGGAGAGATAGACCCTGAAGAATACTGAAATGTATAGGATGGCAGATCATGAAATAAATCTTAGGCAAAAAGAAAAAGATACTTTGGAACACATCCTGGTAGTTTATCAAAAAGTTAACATACATTTGTCATATGACTGAGAAATTCCACACTTGGGTAGGTGTCTAAGGGAACTGAAAAAATACATCTGCATAACTTGTCCATATGTGTTCCTAGTAGTAGTCTTCATAATATGCACAAGTGGCCACAACTTAATGTCCACCAGTTGATCAAGGGCTAAAAAATCAGCTATATTCATACAATTATGCAGCCTAAAAAGTAATGAAACATTGACACATGTTGCAATGTCGATGGATTTCAACAACTGCATGGGGAGTGAAAGTGGCCAGGCCAAAAAGGTCATGCATCACCGAATTCTATGTCTATGCAACGTTTTGGGGTGATGAAGATGTTGGAGAGCTGCTGGCTGCACACCCCAAGAAGATTCTGAAAGCCAGTGAAGTGCACATTTCCTTTCCTTTCTGAGACAAAAATACCCGATGCCCAAAATTAAGGAAGGAAAGGTTTATTTAGCTCATAGTTTGTGGAGGTTTCAGTCCATAATCAGCTGGCTCGAAAGCAGGGTGACACAGGGACAACAGTTTATGGTGATGGAAGACAGCAAAAGCAGCAAGGGCGAAAAAGGGGGAGAGCCAGCCTCCTTTCCTCGCTTCTGCTGCAAGCAGGCTACCCGCCCTAGGGCAGGCGGACCGTTCGCGCCATCTCCCCACCCTCCTCTTGCAGGCTCAGGATGTTTACACAGTGAGGACTCTGGCTCCCCGCTGAGTCACTTAGATAAACTTCTAACCATCTCAAGTTGACACAACAGGTCAGCTATTACAACATCCCGGAGTGCAAACAGCCTCCCTAGGGCATGTCTGCGAGGCCCTAGGATGTAGAACTGCTGCGTCACTTAGTTAAACCTAAACTGCTCAAGTTGAGGCAATCTATCAACCATTACGGTGATGTTTATAGTATATGAGTTATATTCAATTTTGAAAAATAAGTGTCCTTTCTTGTCTTTTTTCCTTGAACTCATGGCAGTGCTGCCTTTTCCTGAATTCCCCGAGCTGCTTCTGCAAGTGAGGGTCCCAGAGTGGCGAGGTTGGGGGTGGGCATGCCTGCGGTGGCTTCAGTTGCTTGCCTGACCTCTTAGTGTTGTAGGCAGCTAAGTTAGATGGTAGCTAGATAGGGCTGGGCCCTCAGAGGAGCACGTACGGAAGACAAGGTACCTTGCAGCTGTGGGAAACAGAAACTTCTACTGTGGGCCAGACCTGAAGACAAAAGATGAAGCAGATGCGCCACATACCTCTCTAGGGATGGGCATCAGGGATTGCTATTCTGAATACGTATCCATCACCTTCAAAAAGCCAGAGTGAGCACTAACCCAACCCTTTACAGGAAAAGCCCCTGTGTGTCTTCACGCCTGCTTGCTACTTGACTTGCTTCCTCATTTGATCCTGATTTTAACCAATTCTATGTGAGAAGCTATGCTTGTATTCGTGATGGGCTAAACCCAGACTCTCAGCATAAGTATTGCTGTGATTAACTTTAGCTGACCCCAGAGTCGTAAAAACAGGCCCACGAGTGAAAAAAGTAACGGTATGGAGGAAATATACCCTGAGAAAGCTGCTGACTCTGAACAATAACAGGAAAAAAAAAGTAGCCAGATGTGCAGCAAGAAAAAAATGTGTTTGACAGGCAGGATGCAGGCTGATCTAGTTGTTTGACAAGCAGGATATACTGCACAGTCTCTTTATATTTTCTGTGTGCTTTATTTTTGTCTTTCTCTCCCACCTTTACACGCATGCCGTGTCTTCTGGTCAGGACCGCTCAGACTCTGAAACAGGGGTCTATGCTGATGGTCGCTAAGCTCAGCTAATAAATGACCTTCAAAGTTTTAACTGGCTACTTGGATTCCTATATTGATTATGAATGTACAACAGTAGTCTTTTTTTTTTTTTTTTTTTTTTTTTTTTTTTTTGGCAGAACTGGGGATTGAACTCAGGCCCTTGCGCTTGCCAGGAAGTGCTTATTACACTGAGCCATCTCTCCGGCCCTACAATAGTAGTCTTATTCACTGACCATAGTTCAGTCCAACCTCATGCCCACCTTGTGTGTTCCCATGTTTCCCACCTTGGACCTGGCTCACATTGTGGATTTGCTCTATAAAAATCCCTAGAAAAGGCAGGGTCCTTGGTGGCCTGTTTGGGACCCGCTCTGTCCCTCTCTCAGACGGAAGCTTTCTTTCCCCCAATGAACATATTCTGCTCTTACCTTTGATTGTTCCTAGAATTCATTCTTCAATTTTAGAAAACATAAACTTGACCTAGATAGCTAGCCGGTTGGGAGTTTCCTGGCCCTGTATCATTAGCACTCTTTGCAGAGATCAGCCGTTGTGTTGGAGAGAAGAAGCCTGGCAGCCTCTTGTGGGAAGGACCCATCGCTCTCTATGCCCACCGCCCTAAATGACAGACAGCAGGGTCCCTGCCCTAAACATCTTCCTCTGTGGGCTCAGGGAGGGGGAAGTGAGGTTCACATGCATTCCTCTATGTGGCTGAGCAGGTGGGGGCAGGGAGAGGACGTGGAGCCCAAAGTGCCAGTGAACATGGCCCATGGAAACCTCAGGGTGACAGAGGGTTCTGTACAGACGAGCTTCCTATGAGGACCTTGAAATCGCAAGCTCGGTCTCCCATCTGCTGTGTCATTTGGCTGATTTCTGAGCCTCAGTGTCTTCGCTGGGAACACTGCTTACTTCTTTGGGGGATTTGAGTGTGTCAGAGAGAATGAATAAGGGAGGCTCCCCCACCACAAATCTGGAGCTCAATTAATGGGGTCAGGCCTAAGATAAACTGCACAGTCACAGTGACACGGGAATTTGATCTGTTCAATCTTGGAATGTAGTAGAAAGTACAGCAAGAAATTGGGAGAAATGAGATCCATCTTCTTTGTTTCCTAAAGAACTTTCTAATGAAAAGGACTCCGTAACCCACGGGGTCTGAAATTAGTGCAAGGTAAATAGGCTTTTTGCAGAGAATCATCGAAACTCTCTTAACATTTAAATGGTACAAAGCGGTGCATTTTGTTTCCCAGGCAACCAACAAACTGGATTCTACTCCTAAGCTTAAAAAATGTAAATGCTCCTCAGGGCAGGCTTGGACCGGATGCCCATAAATATCAAGGATCACATTTCTCAACTCTAAATCCAAACTGCATTTTTCAAAGAAAACCGCAGAGATTCAGAATCACTGGGTTCTACGGCTGCTGTTGCAGCACCACATGGAGCGACCAGCTCGCGCTGTGCCTGCCTTGACGCGGGGCACAAGGCCGCTGGGAGCCGCGGAGCCCCCTGGGAAGGATTCAGGCTTGCTGGGGCAAAGGCTCGTGTCGGATGTTGTCTAATTTCGAGATGAAACCTGCTCTCAGTCCTGTGGTTGAGCACAGACCTCTTTGCAGCGGATGTGGCTGCCTTTCTGGGGGTTCCACAGTGTGCCCGCCTGGCTCTCCATGCCCTTGTTCACGTGGGAGCCCTTTGAGCTGCTCTGTGTCTTCTGCTCTGACCCCAAGTTCCCGGTGGCACACAGGTCCCTACTGAGTTGTTCTGTACGTCTGGCTACCAGGCCCCTTTACATTTCTGCTAACTTCAGTACCACCCTTGAGGGTTGGAGGTCAAAGTGCCATTCATATGTCACTCCGGGGCCCGACACATGTGAGCTTGCACATTGCCCATGATCCCCAAGGCCCTGCAATTAGTCCATCCCTGCTTCTTGACACTGACGCTCAGCCCAGACCTGAGGGGCAGATCACCAGCCCCTGACAGTAGTGGGCATATTTGTGTAAGGCACTTGTCTAGATCAATGAAGGCCCACGTCCCACCCACCCAAGTCCTTGAAAGTTATACATCAAGCGAGCAAAGTGCCACAAATGCATGTCTGAGGCTTCTTCTTGGACAGCTACCCCCCTATAATGACCTAGAAGGTGTAAGTTGAGTTTAGGGTTCTTGCACCCGTCTGAGTTTCACCCAGATGGCGGTAGCTTGGGGCGAGCTGGCCTTGGCCTTGGCCTGCAGAGTTTGCCTTCCTGCTTCTAGCTCTGCTCTGTGCCCTGAACGCCCGTGGGCATGCATGTGGGCCAACCCCCATGGACAAACACGCCCACACCTCACCCAGACCCTATGATGGCCAACCCGTGGTCACCCTCTGCCTCGATGGGCAGCAGAGACAGGAAAGAGACCACTGTCATCCTTGAAGTTGGTATGGTCTCTTTGGCAGGGAATTGGGGGCACCGGTTCCTGGGGGCAGCTAGAAGAGGGCCCCAGGCTCTGGGAGGATAAGTCCTCTTGGTGGCATGGAGCCCTTTAGTGGAGAGGGATCATGGGCACAGGAAGGTGTATGGGGCCAGGAGGGCCTCCAAGGCATCCAGCTTAAGGCAAGGGCTCCTCAGTAGAAGCCCACCTACATAGAAGCCACTTATTTTCCAGCCTGAATTTGGGGGCACCATGGAGGGGGGCTGGATGCGACCGGTACTAAGTGGGTAGAGGACAAGCACCTGCTAGACATCCTGCCATGCACAGGACAGTCCCACAGCAAATAACACCCAGCCCCAAATGTCAATAGCGCAATAGTTCCAAGGTCAAGAAACGTAGTCTTAGGCAAATTGTAGAGGTGAACAGATTTTACTGTAAATACCTTTGTGCCCTACCACTTCTACACCCATAGCTATGCAAACCTCAGAGCAATGTTGGCATGGCACTGTCATATTAGAAGTGAAGTGGTCCTATGGGTACGGAGGGGGTCTCAACTCCCCCCCCCCCCCCCCCCCCCCGGGGGCCACCCCCCCCCCCCCCCCGCCACTTACCTCCTGGGTCGTTTAATCTCTGTGGATTTGTGCTTGGAGTTTGAGCCAGGTTAAGCAAAACAATGCAGGATGAGTCCTGGGGATGCTTTGGGGGAACTTTTACCATTCAGAGATAGAAGAAGGAGTGGAGCAAGGGGTGCTGGCAGAAGCTGTAGCTGGGCTAGCCAGAGGAGTATCAGTAAGGCTGTGGGTTCATTTGTGGAGCTTCTGGCCCCTGTTAGACTGATGAAGCTGGTATGACAGTGAGGTTGGGAGAGTGGCCTGGGGTCTGGGTAAGAAGAATCTCCAGGGCCGCATGCCTTGGGGATGGCATGTGGGCAGGTGTTATGGTTTGTGTGTATTTGTCCCTCCAAAGCCTCATATAGTCATGGGGCAGACTTCTAGAATTTGTGATTAACTCATGACCCACTGGGATTATGGATGGGAGAACTGCTGGGATTATGGGTGTGAGAGCTACACTCAGCCTGGGGCGGAGAGCCTGAACGCAACACCAGGGAGATAGAGAGACAGACTTGCTCTATGTAGCCGTTGTTGCTGCTCCTCCTCCCTTTTTGCTTTCTGCTCTTTGCCGCGGCCATGAACAGCTGTCCTCTGCCATGTGCCAGTCTGCCTTGGAGCCAGCTGAGTATGGACTGAAACCTCCAGTAACTGTGAGCTAAACAAACCTTTCTTTCCTTCATTTTGAGTGTGGGGTATTTGTCCCAGCAACTAGAGAAGAGTAATTGAGACATCAGGTGACAGGGCAGCCATCTGCAGGCCAAGTGGCGAGGGAGGAGCCCAGCGCAGGCAGCGCCGTGACGTCAGAGCCCAGCGAACAGCTCTGACCCTTGTGGCCTCCGAGCACCGTGCTTTGAGACAGCAGCTTGCGAAGGCCAGCGCAGAGCGCTTGACCATTCCCGCCCCTGCCCTCAGGTCCGCTAGTGCTGCCGCCTCCCGTACCCTGCCCTCACGGTACAGGGACAGTCACTTGAAAGTCTAAGAAGTAGGCTTGCCCCACAGGAAAACAAGCAAGTTCCCCACAGCGGGGAGTGCCCAGAGGTTCTGACAGAGCACAGGGATGTTTGGGGGCAGCTTCTGGTGCAAGCTTTCACGGGAGCCAGTGTCCAGAGCCCCCACTGCTCTGATAAGGGCCCTTTTCTGGTCCCGCCCCTCTCTCCCTCTTTCTTACCCTTCGTGGTTGCCTCTCCCTCTGCCTCCCTCCTTCCTCTTCTCCCTGAACTGTGGATTGAACCCCAGGCCCTTGCACTGAGCTGATCCCCCAGCCCTTTCAAAATTTTTATTTTAAGACAGGGTCTCAGGCTGGGTTTGAACCTGAAATTCTCCTATCTTTGCTTCCCACAGAACTGGGGTTACAGGTGGGCACCAGCATGCCTGCTTTTTGTTTCTTGTTTTTATTCAGTTTCTCTTTAACATTTTTTCAGAAGAAAATGTCCCATACATTAGAAACATTTTAAAAATTGCTCGTAGAGCACTCTAACCCACAGCACGGCTCCTTGCCTGTGAGGAATAGGTCACGATAATGTGGAAGGCTCTGAGAGCCCCACCTGGACTGAACTTTTGCAGTCGGGAATAGAACATCACGGTGCCTCTGATCGTTCCTGAGGTTTTCTGCCCAGGAGCAGCAGAGACGGCGGCTCACCTCCAGGGCCTGGCATTTCCATCTCAGCATCCGGGCTCCTCCTGTCAGTGGGGCAGGAAAGGCAAGAGGCACATGCAGCATCCCACTCCATGCCCTCCTTGAACCTGCACCATGGGTGGTAGGCGGTGAGGAGGAGGGAGGAGCTCTGTTAGACAACACAGAGAAGAAAGTTCAGAGGAGAAACTTCTGGGGGAGTGAGGTCCTAAGTGTAAACACCTTTCACGGAACCTCTTAGAAAATTCTTGGTCCTGTCTCTGTCTCTGTCTCTGTCTGTCTCTCTTTCTCTGTCTGTCTCTGTCTCCCTGTCTCTCACCCTCTCTCTGTCTCTTCCTCTCCCCCTCTCTCTTTCCCCTGTCTCTGTCTCTGTCTGTCTCCCTGTCTCTCTCACCCCCTCTCTGTTTCTGTCTTTCCTTGTTCCCTCTCTTTTCCTTTCTCTTTCCTCTGTCTCTGTCTCTGTCTGTCTGTCTCCCTGTCTCTCTCTCTCTGTCTTTGTCTCTTTCTCTTCCCCTCTCTTATTCTCTCTGTCTGTCTGTCTCTCTGTCTCTGTCTCTGTCTCTGTCTCTCTCTCTCTCTTTCTCTCTCTCTCTCTCTCTCTCTCTCTCTCTCTCTCTCTCTCTCACACACACACACACACACACACACTATAACAAAAACCTCCATTTCCATGTTTCTTTAGTTTAGCAGAATTTCTGAGGAAAGAAGGCCTATCCTTTTGCTACCATTGTTTTGTGGCCTAGGGCACCAGGTTTTACCTTGGCCCCAGAAGCCTTTTTTTAAGCATTGGAAACCTGGACTGAGCTAACAGTATTTCCACACCCCGAGATAACAGGACCTCATTTCAGGTTGAATCCAGGTGTCACCCAGCCATCTGCATGGAGAACTCTTCACGGAATCCACAAGAACTGAGGCCAGCCAAAAGGGTCTCCAGCTAGAGTTGCCTCGTGGGGGCCTCAAAGTCCTCCTGTTCCTTTCCCTTATTTTTCCAGAAGCAAAATTTATCCCCTTTCTATAGCCCAGGAAGGAGTAGAGCACCTGAGGTGCTTAGTTCCTTGTCCCAGACAGAAATGTCTGAGGGCCTAAGGCCATGTGGTGAGGAGCATTCAGCTCTGCTGAGCTGAGCAGACCTTTGTGGCTCTCCCAGTGTGAGGGCCGAGCCTGGGGGAGATTAATTTTGTCCTGGTCACGGGTGTTTTACTCTGTTTGTTTCTGGAGCCAAGTACAGGACCCAGGGCCTCGCACATGATAAGTAAGTGCTCTATCACTGAGCCACGCCTTGGCCCAGCGTGGGCCTTTTGGAAATGTCTGGAAATATTTGTGGTTGCCCCACCTGAGCAGTGGGGCATTGAGAGGGGTGGTGGCTTCCAGGGAGGAGTGGCCAGGGATGTCCAGCACATCTCCACGTGGAGGACAATCTGGCCCCAGCTGGTAATAGTGTCCCAGTTGGACAATCCTAACATGCCGCAAACCTGTCTGGTAACCCTGCTTCTGTGGACAGACTTGCGAGGCTCTAATCTTAACGTTCTTAAATTGTTTCAACAAATATTGGCTGAATGCTCATCATATACTGGGGACTGCTCTTTGGGTGGAAAACGGCAGTGAACAGGATCTCTGCCCACACAAAGCGTGCTGTGTGCAGGGAGCCCTGGTGGCCAGCCGGCTCGCTCTTGGCCTCCTGCTTCACAACCCGCCTCAGACCCCGTTCTCTGGCCTCGCTTTCCTCCAGTGGAGACTGGATTAGAGAGGACTTGGGGAGTTGAGATTTTTCAGAAGCCCCCTGAAGACAGCAGGAGTCAGACACCAGTGCGAGGAACAAGGTCCCAGCTGGGTTGTGCTCTGAGAAGCCACGTAACCTCTGAATCTCTTGGACTTTTCACTTTCTTCATTTGTGAAATGAGGCTAAAGCAACATGTCCACCCAGATGAGGGAGCCCTAGGACGCAGGCGGAGCATGCTTGGGATTCAGGATGGGTGGCACCGCAGCGCCTCCCCTCCGGTCTCAGGGCAGAAGCAGTGGCTCGCCCAGGTTCACTGACTGAGTGCCTGCCCAGCCTGGCCCTCCGCTAGGAGCTGGGGAATCAGGCAGTATGACAGTGGGCAAGATGGGAGGACCTAGTTTGGATCTAGCATTTACTAAGGTCTTCTTGGAAGTTTGTTTTTTTTTTGGTACTGAGAATCAAACTTATGACCTTGTGCTTGCCAGGCAGGTGCTGTGCCCCTGAGCTATAGCCCTGCCCATCGGAAACTTCTTAAGTGAAAGCAGAAATGATCTTTCAGTTGGACTTGAAGAAAGAGCCAGCCAAGGCAAGGGAGGAGGGAGGAGCGTTTTAGGCTGCAGGTGCAGCAGATACAAAGGACCGAAGAGGGAAAGAGATCAGCTACTTCCAGTCCTGAGAATAAACTGAGACACGAGCATGTTGGGTAAGTGGGAGAGTAGCAACAGGTCACAGCGGCAGTGTCTTCCTTAGAATGAAAGCAAAGCAAGTCCCCAGAGGACAAAGGTTTTCTAGCCCCTGCAATGCATCAGACCCTGCACTTTTCCTTGTCATCGCCCGGCTGTATGGCAGCTCCATGGACCCAAATTTATCCTGCTGCAATTCAGCCTCCGCCTCCTATGGCATTCCCATAGCTCAGTCGATAGAGGAGGCTGTCCCCACCCCTCCCGTGCTGCCTCATCCTGATTGACAGTAGCCCCTTCCTTCGCAGCCTGGGAACTGACAGATCACAGAGCCATCTGAAAATCTCCCCTGCTTCTCAGAGATGTGAGTATTAGCTTTCTCCTGCTGTGTAATAAACCAGCCAAGCCTGGTGTTTTGAAACAACACCTTGAATTAGTTCACAGTTCCGCCGGGCCAAAGCCAGTGCCGTGTAGCTGAATCCAGGCAGGGCTCTTCTCCAGAGACTGGGAGTTGGGGCTTCCCTTGTAAACTCATTCTTCCTTCAAAAATCAGCTTCTCTAGGATAGAATTCACTTGCCACACCGCTCACTTGTTTAAAGCACACAATTCAGGAGTGTTAGTGTACTTACAGTTGGGCAACTAGCCCCACTCAGTGAATTTTAGGACATTTTTGTCCTTCTAAAAACAAGCTGTGCATCTGTCAGCCATCATTCTCCAAGCCTGACTCTGCAGACTGGCCCACAGCACACGTCTTATGCAAGGTCTTCTGTCAGGACTAGCTTCTTTTGGGTAGCACAATATTTTTAATCGTTTTGTAGGCAGCAGCAGCACTTTATTTCTTAAAATATTGTTTTTTAAAAAAATTGGAATACAATTCACATAACATCTAAACTACTAACCATTTCAAAGTGTTTCATTAAAAAAAAATTAAAATTATTTATTTGTGTGGTATAGGGTCTTGCTATGCAACTTGGACTGGTAGTAATCCTCCTGTCTCAGCCTCCCCAGCCCTGGGATTATGGGCATGCACCACCACGCCTGGTTTTGGTGGCCAGCCTGGCATGAGGTACCAGGATCGGAGCTGGGTCCTTGAGCTTCCAGGCAGGAGCCTAGACTGCTGAGCTGTCTCCCCAGCACTCGAAGAGTTAAATTTGGTGGCATTTATTATGTTCAGTGTCTTTTACAATCATCGTGCTGCCTGTGTCTAATTCCAAGACATTTTTCACCTCTGCAGAAAGAAACCTCAGATTCAGTAAGCCACCCCCCCGCAGTATCTGGTTCCTCAGTCCCAGGCAAAAACCAATCTGCGTTGCTTCTGTGGATTTGTGGACCCTGGATGTTCCACGGAAATAGAATCGAATCATACAGCAGGTGCGTGTTTAGTTTGCTTTCCCTTGCTTAGCACAGAAGGGACTCACCCTTGGCACAGCTCGGTCGTCTCTTTGGTGACTGCGTCACAGCCCACTGTCTGGATGGATCACGTGTCATCTAGCTGCCCATTAGCTGGTGGGCACCGGAGCTACTGCCAGCCTGCAGCTCCTCAGAAAGGTGCTGTTGGGAGCACTTGTGTCCACGCAGTGGAATATCTGTCTCATCTCTTTTTGGTACATATTGAGGAGTGGGGTTGTTGGGTCATATGATGGTTCATGTGACTCTGTGAGGAGCTGCTCGTGCACACCTGTAATCCCTGTATTCGGGAGGCTGAGGCAGGAGGATTGTTGCAACTTTGAGGGCAGCTTGAGCTACAAAGTGAGCTCAACACCAGCTGGTGCTGCATAGCTAGATCCTGTCTCAAAAAGACACCAAAGCCACAGCACAATTTTCAGCTCTTCTAGCAGTGCGTGAAGGCTCCATATTTATTACCTACTCGCTGACACATTGTGTCTCTGTCTCTCTCTGTCTCTGTCTGTCTGTCTCTGTCTGTTTCTGTCTGTCTGTCTCTCTCTCTGTCTCTGTTCTGTCTCTCTGTCTCTGTTCTGTCTCTCTCTCTGTCTCTGTTCTGTCTCTCTGTCTCTGTCTCTCTTCTAGCCATATAGCCATCCTAGTGGGCCTAAAGAGATACCTCACTGTGGTTCTGATTTACATTTCTTTAAGGATTTGTGATGTGGAGTATCTTTTCATTAGTTCACTGAAAATTTGTGTATATTATTTAGAGAAGTGAGTATTTAAATGATTTGTCCATTTAAAAATTTTTAAATTTAAAATAAAAAAATAGATTTCTATTTTTTTGTTCTTGAGTTATAATTTTTGTTGTTGTTGTTGTTTGTTTTGTTTTCAATCTTTTTGAGACAGAGTTTCACTATGCTGCTCAGGCTGGCCTTTGACTCACTTTGTAACCCAGGCTGGCCTTGGACTCCCAGTGATTCTCTTCTTCTGCCTCCTGAGTGCTGGGGTTCTAGGTGAGCGCCCCCACATTCAGCTGCATGATAGCATTCTTAGGGCTCATCTGAGGGCTACCTGTGCTTTTTGGTCTGAGCTAAACATGCACAAATGGGTTAGATTATTTTTATGTGTGAGAATAATTGGTGAAGTGAACTGAGACTCTTCAAGCCAGGAATCATTTCATTATGATGGGTTTCATTTTTCAATTAAAATTCAGAGCTGGGAGGTGGTGCACACCTGTAATCCCTGTACTCGGGAGGCTGAGGCAGGAGGATTGTTGCAACTTCGAGGGCAGCTTGCGCTACAAAGTAAGCTCAACACGAGCCGGTGCTGCATAGCTAGATCCTGTCTCAAAAAGACAACCCAAAAAACTTGCCCAAAAACAGAACAACAAACTGCCCCCGCCAAATAAATAAATAAAACCAACCAAAATGTAATAGTTTCAGGTCTGGGAAATCTGTGGTGGCAGTACTAGAATACCTGGTAATTTTACTGGTAGGATCTGTTGGGAGGCATCTCCGAGAAAGCTATTGAATGTAAAATGCTCACGTCCTTCCCGCTCCCCAGTGAGAACAGCAGGGGTGTTCCAGTGGTACGCTGCAGCACGTTCTTTAAGGGGAGAGACTAGAAAATCTCCATCAGCAAAAGGCAGGTATTCCAGGGCTGAAGAAGGGGAACGGGTGGTGGAGGGAGGGTCATCAGGGCGAAGAATGACCCCCAGGAAGGCGCTACCTGGGAAAACCCCGTAAGCACAGCAGGGTGCGTAGTGTCCTACTTTCCGCGCGTAACAGGAAGTGCGCATGCGCACACCCCTGCCCCCACCCTGTCTGGACGCACGTACAAGGGTCTATGAGGAGTGGATGCAAAAGATAAAAGAGACGGGGAGTCCCCTCAGTTCCTTGTGGTGCTCTTTTATCTTAGTCTTTTTATTTTTAAACCAGGTATACCTATCACCTACTGTAAATGACCACAAAAACCTAGGTAGGGCTGGGGAGATAGCTCAGTAGAATAAATGCTTGCCTGCAAGTTCAAGATCATGAGTTCAATCCCCAGTACCACCAAAAAAAAAAACCAAACCAAACCAAACAAACAAAAAACCTTAGGTAATCATTTTTTTTATCTTAAAAATGAGTTTATTGGGCGTTTTTATTTTTTAGGAGAATGCAAAAGGATGATAGAAAAAAAAACATTAAAATGATACAAAATTTCACTAAATAAAGTAATAGGAATTCAACAAGGGTTGCTGTATTGCATGATGTTGTCTTCAAATTAGTTGTTCAGGCTACCAGATATAAAAGCACAAGATTGGTTTAAAGAAAAAAACCCAAATGAAATAACAACAAAAAAATTATAAGAGATTCGAAAGAAAAAAAAATAAGCATAGAAAGAAAAAAAAAATCTAAGCATCAACTGCTCCTTTCAAAAAACCAGCAGAAGGTTGTGGAGATAGCTCAGCAGTCTAAGTGCTGCGTCGGCAAGCGCAAGGACCTGGGTTCAATCCTGGGTACCACATGCTGCACTGGCCCTGCCCCAGGCATACCGAGCGGGCCACCAAAAGACCAGCAGAAATAGCAATACAATTATCTAAACTCTTCTGCATATATACACTCATACATATGTATATATGCAGAAAGGTTTGCACTAATATTGTTTAGATAAGGTATGTCTGCATCTTGTCCTCTGAATAGCTACTATGAAGACAACAATATGCAGTGTATTAATTATTGCGACTATCCTACTAACCTGTTTTGAAACTATTTCATTACTATTTTATCTTTTTTTCTTATTAAAATAAGTAAAAAAAAAAGGACAAATGAAAGAAGGGAAAAAGATATATTTAAGTAATCATTTAGTTTCAGTTTTGCTTCTAGGCCAGTGTTTATGGGATTCTGGGTAGGTTTACAGATTAACTTTAAGGAAATGTGTTTACGCCTCACAAAGGGTCTCCAGAGCTATGTTTATTTTATTTTATTTAGTGCAAGGTCTACAGGGTCTACAGGGTCTCACTACACACATCAGACTTGTAGTGTTTCTCCTGTTTTCAGCTTCCCAAGTGCTGGGATGACAGGCGCGTGCCACCATGCCCAGTCTCAATCTCTGTCTCAGTGCGCCCCAGGGGCAGGGCTGGCATGGCATGCTGGGGATTGAACCTCCGACCCCTGAGTCTGCCTAAGCAGGCGCTTTAATCTGTTGAGCTATTTGACTGGCCTGTGGAGCTGTGTTTTCTTACACACATTCTCAGGGTATGCAATCCATTATTTCTGTCAGATTCTCAGAGTGATTTGGGCCCTTTAGAAGGCTTAGAGTTACTGCACTCAAGGGAAGCATCATTCCTGTCCCACAGGGTGACTTCGGGCAGGCTGAAAGCCGGGCTCTAGTTTACCAAGGAGGAAGCCACTCCAATTCTGCTGAGTGTAGTTTGGACAGCTTAGCCCAGACATTAATCCTGGGTGGGGAGAGCCCTAAACTGAGATACTGGTGCATTTATTAGTTTAGGTATGTGCATACTTGTGTCAGAGGAACTTAAGTTTAATTGCCAAACAGCAAATGGAAATACTCTGTAGAGGAACAGCGCAGACAGCTCTGGCATCTGATGAGCGTTTAGGTAAGCCCTGGAAGTTTTCAATATAAAGTATTAAAAAAAAAAAACAAAACAAAAAGCCACCAAGTCCCTGAGCCAGGAAAGGGCAGTGCTTTCCTTTTGCTTGTGGAGGAATCAGCTCTGCTGCTTTTTTCTCTCCCTCCTCCCACATCTCAAATCCTGCGGCTTTGACCTTTAAAATCTGTAAGGATCGCCCTGTCCGGAAGCCCTGGCCACTGTGATTATATCAGAGTCGCCTGCTGCAGCAGCGTATTGACGCTGGGGACTTTCTGCGGCGTGGGACACCCTTGTCAGACACCCCCAAAGTGCAGTCTCCTCGTGTTCTAGTTACTTGCCGAAATGTCACGTCTGTGAGGTTTCCCAGTGATATTGTTAAGACTGTCACTGCTAGAGTCGACTGGTGGTCTGGATTCCCCTTGTCTTGCTTTATCTTTTTTTTTCCCCCTATAATATTCATTACCTTCTACCACACTCTACAAGTTGCCTGTTGTTTTCAGATCTTTTATGTCTGTCTTCCTCAGGAAGAACGCAAGGCCAGTAAAGGCAGGAGTTTTAAATCTCTATCACCATTGCCTAAAAATGTAGTCAGCGGGGCTGGGGAGATGGCTCAGTGGAATAAGTGCTTCCCTGGCAAGTGCAAGGCCTGAGTTTAATCCCCAGTTCTGCAAAAAAGGAAAAAAAAAAAAAAAAAAAAAAAAAAGAAAGAAAGAAAGAAAAAAAAAAAAGTAGTCAGCACATAGCTGGTGGTCAATAAATATTTGTTGAATGAATGAATGCCAGGCACTGTACAGTGCTTTACTTTGATTAATCTATTTAATCTGCACAATAGTCCTTTAAACACATGCTCTTACTATTTCCATTTTATAGGTGGTGAAACAGAGGTCCAGAAAGGGTACATAACTGCCACAGTCACTTAGAGCTACCACTGCAAGTAAACCTCCGATTCCTCTTCTAGGTAGAGAATTCGGATGGCCTGGCTGGGGACAAGTAGAAAGTCAGTAAGGTTATATAAGTAAGGGTTTATTTTTTATCAATCACTGAGCTGTGTTCCTGGATTGCCACAGGAGAGAATGCGCTACAAAATTATCAACGCTGAGACATGAGAGCCCTCCAATATAAATGGTACCGATAGCCAATTGAGAGTTTGCACTTTAGCAGTAACGTTTTGAGGAGTCATTTGGCTTTCAGAAATTACCTTTTGATATCAAAGGAGGAAGATCTAGCACAAGTGTGCAGGGGCCTCTTGTGCCGAACCGCGGTGACACCATTCTGAAGCCACGAATCCACCTGGGACCTCCCTGTACACCAGCTTTGGGCATGGGAATTAGGACACATATTGAACCAAATGTTGACTCAGTTTCAGTAACTTCCGAGCAGCAGGCACCTTGCAGGACATCAGTTCCATTCTGTCAGAGCTGGTTTTCCCCTGCAGGCAGTGGGTGTCAGGCTAAGGCATAGAGCTCCCCTGAAAAAATAGCTTTTCTTTTGGAATGTGTACAGTGAAAACCCTTATCTTTGAAGTAACTTCTTCGGCAAATTTGTCATTGCAAACAAACAAAGGAAATACACATTCGTGGAAATCTCTGAGGCTGGGACAAGGTAGGTTTGCAGAAGAAATTCACCTCCCTTATTCATTAAAAAAATATCACTCTGCATATCCTGTACTTGGGAAGTAAGTTAATGACATGAAACAATAAATAATCCAGCAATAATTCACCATGAGTTGAGCATCTGTATGTGCCAGAGGCTGTGCTTTAAATAAATAAACAAATAAATAAATATTTCCTCTAATCATCAGAGCAGTTCAATAGCAGAGGTGCGATTGTCAGCCTGCCTTTGCAGCTCGGGTGTGCTGGAGTTTCTCTCTGTGCCTGTTAATAAGCTCATGTCCTCAGTGCAGAGCGAGCTGCCCCTGCATCTCCCGGATTCTAGCTGGGTGCATACAATAGAATTCACCAGGAGACTTCGGGTCACACTGTAATGTCACACGAGAGCAGGGACAGCTCCTCATCACTAGTGACTGCTTCTGTCAAGTGGCTCCTTCCTGGGGCGGGGGGGGGGTCGCTCTAGGTTCTAGACCCCACCATTCCGCTTGTCTCTGCTGGTGGCTGTCTGCCGTGCTGGATCCGGCTGGTTTCCCTGTTCTGTGCTGGCCCCCCTGGTTGCGTCCATGCCTTTGTGAGCTGATCCTTTATTAAAGATGCTTCAGCTTTCTGTCCTGAATGTACCCTTTGTTTTGTGTCTGGACCGCAAGTGACACTCAAGCAGTAGAAAGGTTAGGAGAGGTGAGATAGGTAGGAGTTGGGAACACAGTGTCCGCGGTTGAAGAGTTGAGCAGAAGTTTCTAAAGTCTGAAAATCAAACAAAACTCAAAATTGGTTATTTCTTTCTCCTGAAAGAATTTTGAAATTAATTTACATCAACTATCCTTGGTTTGGGGAGGGGAGGTATTTCATACTAATTAAGTGGCCACATAGTTGCACAAACCATGAGAAGCAAGAAAAAAAATGGAAAAAGAAGGATAGGGGACGCGGGATGGTGTGGGGTGGGACAGTAGTTGTAAGATCTATTGTGATGGCTCTTTATCCGCATTGGACATTCAACCAATATAGAATGAAATATTTGAAATATTTTGTGTATATGAAGCAGGTACAATGCTGGCCATGGTGGTGCATGCTGTAATCATGGCTCTAGGGGTGGCTGAGGCAGGAGGGACATCATGAGTTTGAGGCCAGCCTTGGCTACATACTGAGTCCAAGGCAGCCTCAATTGCATAGTGAGACCCTGTCTCAAAAAACCAAAGCAAGCAAACAGATAAACAGATACAGACTTTTCTCTTTTCATTATTCTCTAAACAATGCAGTATGACAGCTATTTACATAGTATTTACATTGTTTTGTGTATTTAGTGTGGAGTCTACAGGGTCAACAGAGTCTATAGGGTCTCACCACATGCACTGGATTTGTAGTGATTTTCCTATTTTCAGCCTCGCGAGAGCTGGGATTACAGGCTTGTGACACTATGTCCCGTCTCAGTCGCTGTCTCAGTGCTCCCAGGGGTGGAGTGGCATGGCACACCAGGGATTGAACCCCAGTCCCTAAATCTGCCTAAATAGGTGCTTTAGTCTGTTGAGCTAGCTGGCCGGCCTACATTTAGTAGATATGACAAGTAATCTGGACATGACCTAAAGAGTTTCGGGAGAGGTACGTGGGAGGCAAGCAAATGATATGCCATTGTATCGATTTTTTCTTCAAAAATTTTACTAGTGCATTTTTGTAGTACTAATTAATGATTGCATCTATCATGGTGAGTTGGCGCATGCGCGGGGCTGGAGAGATGGCTCAGTGGTCTAAGGCACCTACTTAGAACAAGCTTGGCAAAGCATCAGGGACCACGGTTCAATCCCCCAGCACCACATGCCAGCCAGCCCCACCCCCTGGTGGGCTGAGCTGGCCTCTCTCTCTCTCTCTCTCTCTCTCTCTCTCTCTCTCTCTCTCTCAAATAAATAAAAAATAAAAAAAATGTTTAAAAAAAACATGGATGAATTCTTTTTAGGGGTCCTTATGCTCTTCTCCCCTCCTTCCATCTCTAGATTCCCTTTCCATGTGCAGAGGATCTATGTCCCAATTTTTTTTTATTATCTTTTAGTTTACTCTTTAAGTTATTTCTATTTTAGGTTTCTCACATAAGAGAAGCTCCATGGCATTCATGCTGGTGGGTCTGACTTACTTGACTTAATGTCATCGCCTTAAGATGTATTCATTTTCCTACAAATTGCTCAGCTCTCCTTCTTTATGACAGAGTAGTACTCCACTATGCATAAACACCACATTTTCTTTATCCATTCGTCTGTTGCTAGACATACATCTTGCTTTCAGGGTTTAGCTATTATAAGTCATGCTGCCATAAGCGTGGGTATGCCTGACTCACTGTGACAGAGCTTCGTCTTGAACTCTGGAAGATACAAAGGAAAGGAATAGCTGAATCCAATGGAATTTCTGTCTTCAGTTTTTGGAGGAATCTCCATACTGATTTCCACAGTGCTTTTAAGAGTTTACATTTCTACCCACAAAGTAGAAAGGTACTTTTCCCATAAAGCTTTGTAAGCACTTGCTATTATTGGATTTATTTTAATTTAATTTAATTTTCATTTTTTTGGATACAGTGTCTCACTACATAGTGCAGATGCATAGTGATCCTCCTGTCTTACCCTCCTTAGTGCTGGGATTAAAGACCTGCACCAGCATGCCCAGCTCTGGGCTGGGGATCAAACTTGGGACCTTGCGCTTGCCAGGCAGGCACTTACGCCACTGAGCTATCTCCCCAGCCTGGATGTCCTGACAGACACTTTTTCTGGAGTAAGGTGGAATTTTAGTGTTGTTTGAATTTGCATTTCTGTAATGGTCAGTGATGTTGAGCATTGTTTCAAGTATTGGCCATTTGTATTTTCTCTGAGAAGTCTATATCCATTTTGGTTGTCCAGTTTTTTACTAGGTTCCTTATGTTGGGGAATCTAAGTCTTTGAGTTAGTTATATATTCTAGATATTAGTTCTCAGTTTAAGAAGGAGCCAGCAGCATTCCATTCTGCAGGTTGTTTTTCATTCTGTTGATTGTTTCCCCTGCTGTGCAGAAGAGTTTTAATCTCATGTGACCCCATTTGTTGATTCTTGCTGCCATTTCTTGTACCACTGAGATTTCATGCCTATGAGCTCAAGAGCAAGGCATGAAATCCACTGCCTTGTCTCCCAGCAGATTAAGTGTTTCTGTGTTTAATATCCAAGGCTTGGATCCATTTCACTTTTACTTTCGTGTGTGGTAGAGACACGAGTCTACATTGTCTTGTGCATGTGGGCAGCCAGTTTTCCCAGCACCGTCTGTGAAATAGGTTATTTTCTGTCCAGCATATATATGGTTTTGGTCCTTTTGTCAAAGATCAGATGGGTGAAGATGCCCAAGGTTATTTCTGCTTTCTCTATTCTGTTTCATTGATCTCCGTGTATGTTCTCGTGCCGGTGCTTCGCCGCTTATCAGTGTAGCTTTGCAGTATTACCTCAAGTCTAGGATTGGGAAGCCTGCCCTTTTTTTTTTTTTTTTTT
>NW_004524653.1:1635142-1638702 GCF_000260255.1 Octodon degus
CAGGTTTAGTAGTATGGGTCCTTTGACAATATTTATTTTGCCTATCCAGGAACAGGGGACAATTTTTATATTCTAATATCTTCTCCAAGAGTACTATAGTTCTTCCACAGTACTATAGTTTTTCTTTTGAGGGTACTGTAGTTTTTGTTACATAGGTCTTCACTTCCTTGGTTTTGGTTATCTTTTAGTATTTGATTGTTCTTGAAGCTATTTTGAACAGTACTATTTTCCTAATTTTTTTCTTGGTGGGTTCTTACTGGTATACAGGAATGCTACTTGCTTTTGTGTTTAATTTTGTGTGCTGCTACATTGCTGAGCTTGTTTATGGTTCTAAGAGTCTTTAGGTGAATTCTTTGAGTCTTCTATGGCACAAATCATGTCATCTGCAGAGAAGGATTGTTTGACTTCTTCCCTTTGAATATGCATTTTTTAAAAAATTTCTTTCTCTTGCCTGATTGCTCTGGCTAATATATTCAGTACCATGTTGAGCAGGAATGTTGAGAGAGAACATATTCATCTTGTTCCTAATTTCAGAGAAAAAGCTTTCACTTGATATTGGCGGTCAGTTTGTCATAAATAGCTTTTATCAGACAGACAAAAATAAGGGCCTTCTCTACCTATTTCTTTCAGTTTTTTTTTTTTTCAATCATGAATGGGTTTTGGATTTTGTCGAAGAATTTTCCTGCATCTGTCAAGATGACCCTGTGACTTTTGTCTCTGCTTCTCTTTATGTGGTGGATAGAGCTTAATGATCTGCATGTGCTGTAACCTTGTGCTAGAGCCTATTTAGCCCTGCTATATGATTTTTCTAATGGCTACTGCGCTCTGTTTGCCAGTGCCTTTTTGAGGATTTTTGCCTCTAAGTGATGTTAGCTTTGAGGACTGAGTTTGTCAGTTCTCCTTTCTTTTCAATTTTATTAAAGAGTCTGAGGAGTAGTGGGATTAGCTTTTTCTTTCTTTCTTTCTTTTTTTTTTTTTGGGGGGGGGATTAGCTTTTTCCTGACATTCTTATAGAATTCAGTGATGAATCCACCTGGGTCTATTTTTTTTTTTTAATTAATAAGCTTTCTTTTTAATATTGCCTCAATCCTGTTACTGAACTGTTTAAGAGTTTTTATGTCTTCTTGATTCAGTTTTGGTAATTTATATCTAACTAGGAATCTATCTGTTTTTATTGATTCTTTAATTTCTTAAAATATACAGGTTTTTTTTTTTTTCACTGGGAGTTGCTCTCAGGACCTTATACTTGCTAGGCAGGCACTATACCACCGAGCTATATCCCTGGCATAAAAATACAGGTTTTTAAAGTAGTTATTTCAAAAATCAGTTATTAATAATCTAGATTTTGGTGGTGTTTGTTGTGATTTCATCATTTTCATTTCTAATAGCATTGATTATAGGTCTTTTCTTTCCTTCTTTTGGTATGTTTGGCTAGGGGTCTATCTTTTTTCAGAGTCAGATCTTTCATTCTTTGATTCTTTTTAATGTTATATTAGCCTAAATTCCATTATTTTCCTGATATTTATAATTTCTTTCTTTGTAGCAGCTTGGAGTTTGATTGTTCTTCTTTTCCCAAGACTCTGCGGTGCATCGTTAGGTTACTGACTTGGGTTCGCTCCTTTTCCGGTGTGGGCATTCCCAGCTATAAGCTTCTTAGAATTCCTGGTTCTGTGGACACAGTGTTCCACTGGGTTGCACTGGTGTCATTGTTTGCTTTTAAGAACTGTTTAATTTCTTCCTTGATCTTTTTTGACTCACTGATTATTCAAGTGATGTGCATGTATTACTGGATATGCATATGGTTGCATGGTTTCTGTGGCTCCTTTGCTGTTGGTTGTCACTTTTATTGCTCTGCGGCCTGATAACAGGCATCGTAAATTTTGATTCTTTTGCATCTCTTGGCTGGTATGTGGGCATTTTAGGAAAATCCCATGTGCAGCCACAAGAATTGCTGCTAGAAATGAGAATGGTCAAGTCACAGCAAACACCACCAAATCCAGATTATTACTACTTTAGTTTTTTAGTAAGTATTTTACAAACCTGCCTTTTTCTGCCAGGGATATAGCTCCGTAGCATAGTGCCTGCCTAGCAAGTATAAGGTCCTGAGTTCGCTGTTGGATGTCTATTAAGAACATTTATTCAAAGGTTTGTTCAGTTCTGATATTTCTTTGCTGATTTTTTTGTCTAATCGATCAGTCTATTTGTGATAGTGGGATATTGAGGTACTCACTATAGTTATATTGATATTTATCTGATCTCTTATGTCCAGTTAGTATTTGTTTTATGAAGTTGGATATACCTTTGTGTGGTACATATGTTTTTTGTTTTTAAAGTGGAAATACTACCATTTTATTTGCCAGGGATAAGGAGGGAAAGATCAGTTGAATAAACTTGATAACATGACTCATAGTTTGCTACAAGTGATTTTTCTCAAATTCACAACTTTCACATTTGGCTGAGCTAAAAATATTAAAAGAAAATAAAGAGTAAACTGTAAAAAGCCCTTTCACTAGACATAAATAGGCTAGCTCATATGATTCCTCCAATGGGTTTAAACCTGAATGAGCACCCTTTGCTAGGTGGGAGAGTATTTTCTTTACCTTAGCAGACTCAAAGGTGCATGTGTCTTTCTCGTTGTCAGCGCTTCCTGTAGAATGGTTCCAGCATGTAGCGACCTTCTGTGCCTCTTCTAATCAGTTTTGGTCGTACATCTGCTTTATCTGAAAATAAGACCACTACTCTTTTTTTTTGTATTCTAGG
The DNA here is from genome assembly GCF_000260255.1 of Octodon degus. NCBI lineage: Eukaryota > Metazoa > Chordata > Mammalia > Rodentia > Octodontidae > Octodon > Octodon degus. Next base: position 1,637,903 of record NW_004524653.1, read on the forward strand.
GAGGGGTCTACAGGGTGTTCAGGGTCTCACTACTAGATCGGACTCAGTGATCCACCTGCTTATAAACTCCTAAGTGCTGGGATTGCAGGCGCGCACCACCATACTCAGTCTCAATCACCGTCTCTGCATGCCCTGGGTGCGGGGCCCGGCACAGCAGGCCTGGGGTGGAACCCCTGGTCCCTGTGCCTGCTTGCAGGAGCTTTAATCCGCTGAGCAATTTGCCCAGCCTTAAGACTGCTAGTCTTGATTGTTTGCGGTTACTTGTTACATGGAATATTATTTTCCATCCTTTGATTTTAGTGTGTGAATTTCATTTGGGATTATACTTGTGTTTCTCATACATGTAGTATTCCATTGGTTCCTGTTTCTCAATCCATTCTGTTAATCTGTGTCTTTTACCTGGTGAGTAGAAGTCACTAAGGTTGGTGGCTACAACTGAGAGGTGTCGAACTATTCCTGTCATTGTATTATTTTCCTGCTATTGATCGCCTTCCTTTCTGTTCTATGTGATTGCTCACCCTACTGATTCATTCATTTTATTGGAACTTTTGACATTGTTAGCTTCATGTTCTCTTTGTAGGATGTTTTTGAGAGCTTTTTTGAATGCTGGATTCCTATTTACAAATTTCTTTACATGCACCTTACCATGGAAATATTTTACTTTTCCATCAATTCTGAACATCATTTTTTAGGATCTATCTGTCAGTCTGAGTTGGAGGTTGTTTTCTTTTAGGGTTTGGAACACTTTATTCCAAGATGTTCTTGCCCTTAAGGCTTGTGTTAAAAAGCCTGATGTAATT
>NW_004524653.1:1646301-1659417 GCF_000260255.1 Octodon degus
ACTTCCAGAAGTAGCATATAGGAAATAACAAAGAGCATAATTGAAAAGGCAAGAGAAGTTGCAGTATGCTCCTGGGTGAACAATAAAGAGCTCTCAATATGATAGTTATGCAGGAGTATATAAAAAATATATTAGATGAACCCTTATTTAAAAGTCATTGCAGATTTCTATGAAACAATACCAATCTTATGTTGGGTTATATACATATTTTTTTGAATCCATCTTTTTAAAATCTGTTTTCTTGCACCCTCCGAAGAGGAATAGAGGATGAAAACAGCTGCCCTGAATCCGTGCAGTGCACTTCACACCTGGAGCAGTTGAACGTGGACAGAACAGGACACTTTCACACATGAGCAGAAAGGCACAGCTTGGGAGGGCGTGCCCTCCATGGCTGCAGCACGGGAAGCCAGCAGAGGAGGTGGGCAGGGCTGCCTGGAGGCAGGTGTCAGGTGTGGGAGGTGAGAGGGCTAGGCGGAGCACAGGCGACGTTCCCGGGTTTGTGCGACTGATGTAATTCTTATGGGTTTTCTTTTATAAGAAATTTGTTGCTTTTCTCTAATAGCTTTTAGAGATCTGTGCTTGGGTTGAATTACTGGCATTTTGAGAATGATGCGTCTTGGAATGATTCTCTTTTGATTATAGCTATTTGGGTCTCTGTATGCCTCACTTACTTGTATGGGAGATTCTTTTCCACATTTGTAAAGTTTTCTGCTGTTACTTATGTAAACTTTTTTTTTTTTGAACAAACATTTACTTGAGAGAGAGAGTATAGCAGTAATTGATATGACATTAGAAGCAGTATGCTTTTAGAAGACCAGAAGGACAGGCATTCCAAGCATGACCCTAGTATTACACATTGCTATCTTCAGTGCAGTTGCTTAGTTCACGGTTATCAGCATATATAGTTAGTCAGGCTGAGAATCCTAACAATTAACTGCTAGTTTCAAAAGTGAACCCATTTTTTAAAATGACCTCTGTGATATCTTCTGAGTTTTCACTAGTTCCAGTTAATCTTAGATTAGCCTTCTTTGTATCATCCAGCAACTGTTGGATCAACTTTTTATGATCTCTTTATTTTCCAGGTATTCCTCACTAATCTTTGAATTGAGTCACCTGCCATCCTGACCCACTGGACAGCACAAGCTTGGATATCTAAAAATTGGCTGCTGCTGTGACTGCACAAAGAGCTGAACATGTGAAGACATTTTGCACACTATGTACAAATCAGCCGCCTTTGTGCATAGAATGTTTTGTTTTTTTATTTTTTTGGTGGAACCGGGGATTGAACTCAGGCCCTTGCGTTTGCCAGGCAAGCACTTATTCTACTGAGCCATCTCCCCAGCCCTGAATGTTTTAAAGAAATTCACAAACCTCAATACATGTCTCTTAATGAAATACATTTGTTGATTATTGTAATCATTTTTAAAATTTGGTATGAATAGTATTCATATTTACATTAGGGCAATAATTATTCAAATTCAGGCAAATAACCTCATTTGGCCTATGTGTAAACTCTGTACTAATTTTATCAATGAAAAATGATTAAAGGGATTAGATCTGTGTGTATAAGCAGTGGTACAAGCCAGCGGAGGGGACACCATTCATGTTCTGGTAGTGTATGAAGCTGACAGGAAGGTGTCGATTGCCAACCATGGTCCTGGTATCTAGATCTGAGACTGTCTTTGTACTGGTAGCTTTTGCTGCCCACACTTCCAGTAGAATTTTTAATATATTAAATTTCCATTTGGAACTTCTTTTTTGCACTCCAAGTCTTTTTTTTTTTTTTTCTTTTTGAGTAGTCAAAGTGATTTATGCTTAATTTCTAAGTGCAACAGGTGTGTTTACACAGAATTTAAAACCAAAGGAAGCATGTTTATACAATCATGTGCAACTTTAAAGTTTAGTAAGTGTGGATGACGACATTATGGAAAAGGTTCTCGCCAACCGAAAATATCACCTGGGGAATGACATCCAGTTCGACGCTCTCCGTTTGGATATTATGCCCACATTTCACAGAGCGTGGCTCGGTTTGATTTTCTCCATGTGCTTGATAATGGTCTTCAGTTGCTGCTAAGTGATTTTGCAACTCGGGGCCTTGTAATGACCTAGGCATGCGTTCATGCTTCTATGTTTGAAGTTACACATGCAGATGTGACCGGGAGAGAGCGTCCACGCACTGGTCCCCACTGGAAGGACGGCCACCCCACGCCGCTGCTTCTGACACAGCTCTGGGAGCTGCTTTCACCTTATTTCCAGGCCCAGATCTTATGATCTATTTCTCCTCTGATGGGTTCTGTTGGTGGCACGGAGACTGGTGTGGGTTAACTGGGAGAACGCTGGGCATGGACTCCCAAGGGAAAACTCAGTCTGGGCTTCACTTGCCACGTGACTCGGGCAAGTCGCTTATGCTCTCTGAGCCCCCGCCACACTCCCATCCCTAGGCTGTGGCGACTCTCAAAGGTGAGTATGCAAATTCTATCCTGACAACTGAGGTAGGACCTGAACAAAACGGCTGAGCAGAGGAGCGTGCATAGAGCGCAGCGAGCACCGACGCCTGTGCCCAGGGAGAGACCCCACATACAGTCACTCACTGCACTTCGCCAGGCTGACGTCTGCCAAGCAGGCCCTCCCCACATTCCCCAAACCTATCCTAGGCAGACACTGCCTCATTTTCCACCCACCTTCAAACAGTTCTTAAACTGATGTAGAACAAACTGATGTCAGCCTGTAGGGGCGAGTGGGCCATTGGCTGGGGCAGCTGGGTTTTACCCGCATGGGCCCCATCCCACCTGGCCCAGATTAAGGACACCTGGAGTGCGGTTGGAGCAAATGAACAAATGCCCAGCACCTTGTTTGGTCAACCCAAAGGATAAATTTACTAGGAAGGAGACCTAGGGAAAGCCTGGTCAGCCCACACCTGAGAAATAAATTAGCCAATTCTACTCCACATCTACCCCCGGCCTTGTCGAGATCTAGATCTCCTCTCCGCCCAGCAGCTCAGTGGCAGCAGGCTCCCCAGGCACCATGGCCCGGGTCAGGCTCTGCTCCAGCTCCTCCAGCTCCTGGCGCACCTCCTCCATGAAGTCACCGTCCTCATCCTTAGCCAGGGCCTCCTCAGGCAGCAGGCTCTCGCCGTTGGGGTCACGGCTGCTGTCGAAGGCCTGTTTGTACGTGTATACCAGGCTGTGGCCGCGGGGCTGGCAGAGGAGGCTGCTGGTGCAGGGGCACCAGTCCAAAGCCCCGGCGGGCTCCCCTTCCCAGGTGATGAGGTCTACCGCCCCCACAGCAGGGTCGCGGCACAGCTCACCCTCCAAGGACAGCGGAGAACATGCAGGGAACAGCAGGGCTTTCTGGAGGATGCAGCACAGCCCAGGCTGGCAGTCCCTCTGGTTGTCAAAGATAGTCCCATTGCCACCTCTGGTGGCCCTTTCGGTGCAGCGACCCCAGACACACAGCTGGTCTCCACAGCGCTCGCTGTCCCAGGTGCAGAGAACCTGCTAGTCCCGACAGGGCTGGCAGGTGTACTGGGAACTGCTGAACTGGCAGAACCTGGAGGGACCGCAGTCCTCATCGATAATGCCCTCGTGGTTCCTTTGGTTCTCTTCACCTCCTGCGGACGTAATAACTGTCTCTGAAAAGACCATCTGTCCAGTCTGGTTGCTGGTGATCTTGTGAATTTCTGGGTGCACACGGATGGTACTATTTCCCACTTTGGTGTCTGTGTTGGTCTCATTGTGATAGACGGGGGGTAAGCTTGCCAAGGCCGCTTCTGGGGATATTTTAGCAGCAGCTTCTTCGGCCTCCAACTCCTCCACCGCGCTGCGCAGCTTGTGCTGCGTGTCCTCCATCAGCTCCTCAACTTCGCGGAACATCTCGTTCAGAGTGGCCTCCTCCTGCGGGTAACAGAGCCAGACCTGGCTTGGCTGGAGCTGTTGTCTCCGTGGGAGCTGGTGCGGGGGCCGTGGGGGCCGCCACCCCCCGCAGCAGGCACAGCAGGGTGCGTCTGGGCCGCTGCATCTCGCTGGGCGCCAGCCGCTGCCTGTGCGAGTCCGGAGCCCCTCCAAGCCCCTCCAAGTCTTTTCTTTCTTTCTTTCTTTTTTCGGAACTGGGGATTGAACTCAGGCCCTTGAGCTTGCCAGGTAAGCGCTCTATTCTATTGAGCCATCTCCCCGGCCCCAAATCTTTTCTTTGTTGAGTGGTCATGGTTTGCATCTCTGTCTCTGTCTCTGTGTCTCTGTGTCTCTGTCTCTGTCTCTGTCTCTCTCTCTCTCTTTTTTTTTTTTTGGTACCAGGGATCGAACCCAGAACCTTGCACGTCCTAGGCAGGCGCTTATGCTGCTGGAGCTGTCTCCCCAGCTGCATTTCTTTGTATAGCTCTTCTATTTATTTTATTAGTGTCTTTTCTAGAGTCACAGAGCATTTGTCTCGTTAAGATCATTATCTCTTTACTTACGTCTTCTTTGAATTCACCAAGCATTGTATTGCCGTTTTGTTACCTCTGCTTTTCTCCTTTCCAATATTCCTTCCTGCTCGGTGGCCCCTGCACCAGCTTCTGAGGAGCTGGGAACATGTGGAGGCCTTTTGGCACATCTTCTTATGTTTCTATTTTTCCTTTGTTTTCTCTGTGCTGAGGCTTGGAGATTGCTTACAGTGGGTAGCTTTGTGGCTCGTATGGAGACGTCTCTAATTAGCATCTACTTTTCAGAGATATCCTCTGAACAACTTTGCCTCCATTTGCAATAACACAGTCGTCAACCGTAATGTAGTTAACTGTTGGCCTTTGCCTCTGCCAGGGTCTACCCACCTCCATTTGCTTGAGAGAAGAGACTACAGCTCATTTGGCTCGGGAGCCAGTTCTTCGGGAGTGGGCTATGATACTGTTTAAGGCCCCAAGACAACCCAGACATTGGCATGCAGAGAAAATCCACTTCATAGCAACAACTATGTCATCAAGGCTAATGTAGGAAAATCAGCAATAACAATAGCATCCAGTACAAACTAGATGTTGACCAACGCTAAGAACAGATAGCATACTACCCTTAGCCATAGAAAAGAGATCTCTCGTCACAGTGTAGACACTATGGCAAGCCAGACATTGAGCGATGGTAACTGAGTACTAAATAGAACAACTTTGCTTCCATTCGCAACAGCACAGTCGTCAACCATAATAAAATATAATTAACTATATAGTCACAGCTTAATTTTTATGCTAGCAGGCACTGAGATTGTGGGGAGGGGGCATGAAAGAAGAAGCATTTAAAAAGTTAAACAATCGAAGGTGGGAATAAGGTGATAGAAGCGAAATAAAGGATCCTATTAAAAAGTAAAAGGAAATTAGTAGTATTAGGTAAAAGAAATAGAAAAAATAAACATGGTAAAAGATAATAAAAATAGAAAGTAAAAGAAAAAATAATAATAAAAAATTAAAAGAGAGAGTGAAAAAAGAAAAGGAAGAAAAAAATCAGACCTAATCAAACATACATACATAATAATAATACTAAAAGGGGAAAAAGAAAATGGGAGATAAAACTCCAAACACCATGACTAACCTCAATAATACCCAAAAGGAGAGCAAAAAGTTGGGCCACAAGAAGGAAATTTTCTTTTAATGCATTTCCAAGTGAGTGATTTTTCTCACAAGATCTACTGTCTTTGAAATTTAGGAAGTCATAGTCTCTCTGCCTATCTTTATAGCCTGTGGGTTTGCATTTATTTATTTTTAATGTATTTGGTACAGGGTCTCACTATGCAGTTTAGACTTGCAGTGATCCTCCTGTTTTCAGCCGCCCCAGAACTGGGATTACAGGCATGGGTCACCATACCGACTCAGTGGCCGGCTCAGTGTGCCCGTGGCTGGGGCTGGCTTGGCATGTGGTGTGGGGGATCTACTCCGGTCCCTGCTGAGGTATCTTTAGTCCATTGAGGTATCTTTCCAGCCATAGCCTGCAGGTTTTTGTAGTGACACCTCTGCTCAAGAGGACCCTTCATCTGCAAAACCCCGTGTGTGACAGCTGTCTAGTATGAGATGGGACCTGGCTCACCTGGGTGTAGGTGGAAACAACCTGGCCACCGATCTCCCCTGGACATAGGTGAAGGCGGGGCTTCCATGGACCTCTGGGCTTAAGGCCTTCACTCTGCGATCCAACCACCTCTGAAAACTGGACCCACCGAACATGGTCCCTCCCCTCAGAGTTGAGGTCCCCGTTTCCTTCCCAGCCTGATCTTGACTTCTCAGGGGGTCTCAGAGGATCTACCTGCAGCCCTCTCCTCCCTATCTGTCTCCCACGGCTGCCTCTCACCTAGTCACTGTGATGGGGGTAACACTTCAGTTCTGGGGTCAAGCTATATTATAGCTATTCTGTGGCTCTGTCCCCCACAAGCAACCCTTTCCCTAAATATAGCTTGATTTAATTCTCTTGGAAGTATGGCTACTGGATTTATTCTCCAACTGTATTGCACTAAGAGGAAGTTGGTCCTGGGTTAAGGCTCAAGGCTGCTTTAGTAATTTCAAGTAGCTGCACTGTTGGCTTGCTGCTTCCTGCTGAGGCAGCTGACTCTTCTCGATGCACCTCTTCTCTGGGGCACTGGCTTCTTTCTCATTCAGGTCAGTTGTTTAGCAGTCATTTGTGTGGCTTTGTGCTTATTTAAGACATTTGCAACAACAAAATACCTACAGTGTCCCCAGGTAAATTAAGCGAAATCCATCCGGGATCTTCTATCCTGGCTTCGGCCCCATCCAAGACCACACCTGTCAGCTGGCTGGCACTGTTGAGGCTCCGGGCAGAGGGAAATCAAAATGCAGAGCTGGCTTGGAGTTGGTGCTGGCCAAGGCCAGGGCCCAGATCCATGGGCTGTGGAGTTGGCCCTGATATAATTATTTTACCACCTCAACAAAGGGCTAGATTTGAGGAGGGTGATTTTAGGAGGGGAGAAGGAATGAAGAGGTAGGGAAGTGTGGGTAGAGATGGTGGGAAGCTGTGAGAATGCCGGAACCTGTTCATTGGTTGGTGGTTGGATTATGTTTCGGTCCTTTCCACACGGTTTTGGTGAGTGTGACCTTGACTTGCCCCTAAAAGTCTCTACAGTGGTACCTTTGCTCACAAACTTAACTCTTTCTGCGATTCCAGCTGCAAATTGACTTGGTCGAGAACTGAATCAAATTTCTTCATAAGGTTAATGTTGAACCTAAATGCTGAATTTGATTTGACTCTCACATGGAGAGTAAGTTAGCTCTACTCCCCACTGCATATACATCGACAGCATGGAAGTATATTCTAGATGCAAGAAGTGGAAGAGAGGGAGGTGGCAGGATAAGATGGAAAGGAGTTTTTACTGCGTTGGCTCTGTCTGTCCAAGCATACGGGATAGTGTTTTTCCCCCTGACATTCTCCTTGATCTCCCTTCTCAGAGTACTATAGTATTCAATATACAAGTATTTCACTTCCTTCATTAGATCAATTCCTAGGTATTTCATTTTTCTTGATGCTTTTGTGAAGGGTGTTGTTTCTCTAACTTTTCTCTCAGTGACTTTGTTATTCATGGACAAGAACATTATTAATTTTGGAGTGTTGACTTTATATCTTGCTATGCTACTGAATTTGGTTATTAATTCTAGGAGGTTTTTTTTTTGTAGTTTGTGGAGTCTTTTCTGTACAATGTCAGGTCATCATTAAAAAATAATGATAATTTAACTTCTTTTTTCTTCTTTCTTCCATATTCTTTTTTTCTTTCTCTTGTCTAATTGCTCTAATATTTTGAACAGAAGTGGTGATACTGGGCATGCTTGTTTTGGTCTCCATTTTAGAGTGAAAGCTTTTTCAATTTTTGTCTGGTTAGTATGATGTTGGCTGTTGTTTTGTCATAAATAACTTTTATCAGATTCAGATAAAGACCTTCCATTCCAATTTTCCATAGAATTTTTTTAAAATCATGAATGGATGCTGGGCTTTTTAAAATGCTTTTATTTGCATCTATTGAGATGATCATGCGGTCTTGGTCCTTGGCTCTATTAATGTGGTAATTTGCATATGCTGAACCATCCCTGCATCCTTGGGATGAATCCAGCTTGGTCATGGTGTACAATTATGATGATTTGATGCATTCTGTTTGCCAATATCTTACTGAGGATTTTTGCATCTGTGTTCATGAAGGAGATTGGCCTGAAGCTTCTCTTGTTGGTTGGATCCTTCTCTGACTTTGGTGTCAGGGCAATGCTTGCTTCAGGGAATCAGTTGAGACTGTTGCTTTCCTTTATTAAAAGGTTTGAGGAGTAACATTTTTGTAGAATTCAGTAGTGAATGTTGGGACCTGGGATTCTTTTTGTTGTTGTTTTTCTTATTACTTCTTCAATTTCATTGATTGATATTGGGTCGTTTAGGGTTTTTATATCTTCTTGATTCAGCTTTGGTAGTCCATGCATATGTTCAAATCTATTTCTTCTCTTTTCCATATTATTGGAGTACAGGTTCTCAAAGTGTATATGGATGATCATCTGAATTTCTGCAGTGTCTGTTCTGATTTTACCATTTTCATTCCCAGTTGCATAGATTTGGGTCTTTCCTTTCATATAATGAAAATGACCATACTTCCAAAACTGCTGCAGATTTAATACAACCTTAAGTAAAATACCAGTAACATATTTCACAGAATGAGAGAAAGCAGTATTAAAATTCATATGGAAAAAGAAGGGATCTAGAATAGCAAAAATAATTCTGGGAAAGGGGAAAGCAGGGGCATCGTAATTTCTGATTTGAAGTTATGCTACAAAGCTACCATGATTGTACTGGCAAAAAGTAGACCCAAGGATCAGAGTGGAACAGAATGGAAGATGGAGAAGCAACTCCAAGCACACCTAGGTATCATATCTTTTAAAAGGGGACTGGACACCTTCACTGCAAGAAAGGTAGCTTCTTAAATGATCAGTGCTGGCTAAACTGGTTTCCACATGCTGAAGACTGCAGCTAGATCCAAGTCTCTCACCATGCACTAAACTACAAACCATGTTGCTATAAACATGGGTGCACACGTATCTCTGTGATATGGTGCTTGTAATTCTGGTAGGGAGATACCAAGAAGTAGACTAGCTGGGTCAAATGGAACCTCTAGTTTCAGCTTTTTTGAGGAAATCCCTGCACTGATTTTCACAGTGGTTGGACCAGTCCATATTCCCACCAACAGTGGAGAGGGTTCCCCCCCGCCCACAGCCCTACCAGCATTTGTTACTGGTTGATTTCTTGATAATAACTATTCTTTCTGGAGTGAGATGAAATCTCAGCATTGTTTTACTTTGTATCTCTTGAATGAGTAGTGGTGTTGCACATGTTTTCATATATTTGCTGTTTCTACTCCTTCATCTGAGATGCAATTATTCAATTCAGATGCCCATTTTGGGGATGCATCTTTAAATTTGGAGGGTCTGATTGCCTTGAGTTCTTTCTTTCAGTATACAATATTAGTCTTTTGTCTGAGGGACAACTGGCAAAAATTCTTTCCCACACCGTGTGTTTTCTCCTTACCCTCTTGGTGATTTTTCTTGCTGTGCAATAGTTCTTTAATCAGATGAGATTCCAGTTGTTGGTTCATTGTGCAGTTGGGGCTTTGTTTATAGAGTTTCTGCCTTCAAGAGTTCTATCTATTCTATCTTCCAACAGATTTAGTGTTTCTGTTTTAATATTTAGATCTTAAGCCAGACATGGTGGGCCATGCCTGTAATCCTAGCACTGGGGAGGCTGAGACAGGAGGATCATTATGAGTTCAAGCTGCATAGAAAGACCCTGTAACAAATAAATAAATACACAAAAAAGATTTTAAAAAATGAACATTTAGATCATGATCCATTTTGATTTTAGTTTAGTGCATGTTGAAAGATATGGGTCTAATATTAATCTTCAGCATGTGAAAAGTCAGTTTTCCTGGAACCATTTATTAAAGAAGCAGGACTGGCAAGATGGTTCAGTGAACAAAGTACCTGCTTTGGCAAGTACAAGGACCAGGGTTCGATCCCTGCTTCCCCATGCCACGCTGGTCCCACCTCTGGGGCATGCTGAGCCAGTGACCAAGTCCCAGTGTGGTGGTGCAAGCATGTAATCCCAGCACTGAGGAAACTGAAAACAGGATGATCACTATGAATCTGAGCTGTTTAGTGAGACCCTGTAACAAACAACAACAACAACAACAACAACAACAACAACAAACTTAAGTGAGTTTCTATCCTAGCTGCTTTTCAAACCGTAACCAACTTATCACGAGTCCACAAGGCAGACTTTATTATCATTATTCTGTTTTCAGGAACAGAGAGGCTAGGAAGTTTTCCTTAGGATACAGAGCTAGTAGGTTGGGCACGAGATAAAGCTGCACTTTGTTTACAACCAAACAAAGCAACGTATTTGCCATTAACACCTGGGATTAAGCCTTCACTGACGTCTCCCTTTGGCTCTTCCATAGCATCCGAGGGTTCCCATGTTGAGACGCTGAGAGGCACCAATTTTGTGCCAAGAACTCATCTTGAAGTCTGAACCCTTTGAGGCCTGGGTTCCCCGGGTTTTACCCATCCTTACACCCATCCTTACCCTGCGGCATGCAGCATGCTGTAGGCTCAGTGGTAGCGTGTGTCGCACTCCACACTAATGATGTTGAAGGCATTTTTCTCACTGGGCAGGTGGCCTGGCTCAGCCTCCTCCCTATGAGACTGGACACAAACTCTGCTGGAAAACTGCCCAGCACCTGGCCTCAGAGCTCCTCCCACTGGTCGCAGTCCCATTCTTCATGCAAATCTAGCATGGAGCTCTTGGACTGATTTTTCTTCCTGAACATGTGAGGCTTTTGTGATGAGGACATACAATTAGAACCTTGCAAAAGGGACTATTGTGAATCTGTGTCCTGGGGGAGTAATCCAGCCAGAGGGAAAGAAGACCTCTAAAGGACTTGGCAGGCGCAGGGACCCCAAGGGTCATATTCTCTGACCCATGGATGTTCCGAGTTCAAAAACCAAATCACAAGCTTTTGAAAGTTGCAAGTGTTCAGTCCACTTTGCATAACGCAGTGAAATTGCCTCAAGGCCAGAGATTGCTGAAATTAATTGATTAGAGTAACCCACATAGCAATTTATGAACAGCAGTCTCATTGAGGAAATAAAAGGCACACCGGATGCATAATTTAATAAAATCTGGTCTCCATTCAGCTGCAGAAACAGCTGTGGGATCCAGCAGGGTTCTGGTTTAACTTTGCATTTTGACTTAATGTTGAAAACGTTCAGGCTGGTGCTGGTCTCGCAGTTATTTCCGAGTTATGGGATTGAAGGAAAATGAACTGTGGATTTTCTAGGGGAGAACTAAGGAAGAGCTGGCTAAAAAATATCAGCCAAGTTCTGCAGGTCAGCATTTGTAAAGAAATAATTTTCTGTTTGTTTATTCAAGTGTTTGTTAATTTTAAAAAGATGGGAGGGTAGAGATGGGAAACTATTAATTTCCTACTATTTGTTAGAAAGGGGTCTGGGCCTTTGGGCATGTGCTTCATCTCAGGAAGGGCTCGTGCATTGGGGGTACGGGGAAGATATGAATGAGGAGATAGTTGGAGGGGTTTTAAAGGTGGCCAGTGTTGGGGACCCAGACGGACAGCTGCTTGGGGCCTGTGGGAATGAAGGGGAGGCTGTGGCACTCACGTTTCGCTGTGTGCTGTCAAGGGCTGGCCCTACTGTGGTCCTGGGTTAGAATTCAGGTGAGGCTAGAGAACTCTGGGCCATGGTGACCTGGCAGCTCGCCTCTGCTGGTTTCTGAGCAGCGGTTTTGTTGTTGTTGCCCTGAAAGTATGAAAGTTGCTCTAAAAAGACTCTTCCAAAATGAAAGAAGAAGAAACAACAGTGTCACGGGAGGTGTCTAGATGTCCCCCACAGCCTCGTGCAGTCACAGGGCTTTTTCAGAGCTGGTTGAATCTAGAGCGTGTGATGCTGGAATTAAGTGTGTGTGATTAGAAAGCCAGTCCACTGATTGGTCTAGTTGGGGCTAGGATTATGGGGGTGAGCGGCACACCCGCCCGGGGGTACATTGCCTTCTACACTGTAAGGGACAGAAGCACTCTTCTTTCCCCCTCGTTGCTTTTGCTGTGTCCCTGCCTTAAGAACGGTTATTCCTCCGCCCTGCCACCCTGCCTTGGACCAGCTGATTATAGACTGAAGCCTCTACGGACTGTGAGCTAAATAAGCCTCCACCCCCCTTAACTTCGGGTGTCGGGTATCTTGTCTTAGCGAGGAGAGAGAAGTAACTAAGACAAGGAAAGAAGGAAGCAGGCAAGCTAGCTCCAGTTCTGTACCGAAACACAAACGTGCTCACACTGGGCACTCTTTCCATGACACCTAGTTTGCTTTCACACAGTTGGGACCATGGCCTATGCATGATTCGCTGTCCTTGTTTCATAATGCCAGTAGGTCTCCCATTTCTAAGTCAGAGCATGTACTTCAGGGCCGTCCGTTTAGGGGAGTGCAGTCCTTCACACAGTGGCAGTGTTGGCACGCCTCACTGTTTCTTGCATGGCTCTGTTTACCCCTCGCTCCCAAATGTAATAACTCTTGCCAACATCGACCTTGTGCAATTTTTACTTAATTTTTTTTTTTGGGGCTTTAATTGTAGTCATCACATGACAGGATTAAAAGCCAGACAAACAACCAAATAGGAAGTGCGCTATTTCAAGCAACACCATATTTGACCCGAGCGAAGCCTGATTTGCTCAAAGCAGCTACAACAAAATATGGGAGAAGTCTTTTGCATTCATTCACCACCCTCTTCTTTTTGAACAACCATTTACCCGAGAGACTTCATAGCAGCAACTGGCATGTCATGACAAGCAGCCTGTATTCAGAAGACCAGAATGACAGGCACTCCAAGCATGAAGCTACTATTACAGATTACCATCTGCAGTGCAGTTGCTTAGTTCACATGTATCAGTATATATAGTTATTCAGGGTGCAAATCTTTCCAATTAACTGCTAGATTCAAAATTCTTCTGGAGATTCTCAGGATCATTGCTTTGCCCATCTTCTACATATAACTGTATGGCTTGACATTGTCATGTTTCCTAGCTCTTCTCCTTTCCCTCTCTTGATTAGTCCTCGAGATCCTGCTT
>NW_004524653.1:1661107-1701476 GCF_000260255.1 Octodon degus
ACCGAAGGCCTTGACCCGGGGCTCAACCCAGGTTTTATTAATTTGTGAAGAAGGGAGTGACTTGAGGATGAGGGACTGAGCATGGTGGGAAGCAGGTGAGCACTGTGAGCTGGGCTAGCGGGGAGGCCTGAATTCACCTCTGCAAGGTGCAGAGAGAAGGATACGCAGGATGAGGAACCTGCGCGGCACAACTGAGACAGCAGCTAACGATTTGGAGTCTGTGCTTCGGCTCTGATGTGCAGTTTCCGGTGCCTTTGGAGGTCACAGCCCACACATGCGTTGTGGGAGCTACAGGGGTGGGGGTGGAGGTAGGGTAGCGCTGCTCTGTCACCTTGCTTGGAAGACCACACATCGGCAGCTCAGCTGGACTGATTTGCGTTGCTTAGAGCCAATTGAGGGGATAAGGAAAAGTCCTAGCCAGCTCCGCACAGAGCAGCATGTGGAAATAGGTCCTCGTTTGGCCAAAATGGAGATGACTGTTGTTCTTTCAGGGTGAGTCATCCAGGTGGTCCTCCACATGGGGATAATCAACATTTTCATTTTTTTTTTTAATGGTTTGATTTATCCTGTTCCTGATCCTAGATCTTAGGGAGAAGGTATCAGGAATTTGAGTTTACACGTGAAGTATGTAATTTGAAATGTTATTAGCTATTTTAAAAAACCTGATGGAGAGTCTTGGGACCACTGCCTTAACCATCTTGTCTAATTCTCACCATGACTAACTCTGCAGGCTGATACCTGGGAACTAAGCAACTACACTGAGGCTAGCAGCGTGTAATACTAAAACCATGCTTGAAATACCTGTCATTTTAGTCATCTAAATGCGTCCTGCTTCTAATGTCATACCAATTATTGCTATACTCTGTTTAAAGCATTTTTTTAAAAAAAGATAATAAAAGAAAAGAGACAAGAAAAATGTTATTAGCCAACACAAATTACATGCAAAACATCTCACAACTAAATAAATCACATCTGTTCTCCCAGTGAAGTAGCAGACTACCTAGCAATCTGTGAATCCACTACTCCCCTCCCCTCGTGATAGGTTCTAGCCCTCGTAAGAGTTGCTGAATTATTATGGTGGTCATCTAACATGTCTGAAGCCCTTAAAACAACAGCTTATCTACCTGATGACCACTTCCTCCTTCTTCCCTGACCCAGTCCTCCATACATTTTCCTCTCCCCTTTCCTGAGCACACAGGGTAGACCTCAATCAGCTCTTTACATGTAATTAAAACTGCCTTCAAGCTCCACTGCTAGCAAAAGTCTATAACAGTCTCAATTTTGTCTCAGGTCAGAGAATCCCCACCACCACATCTTCTCTCAGATTTTCTCTGAGGCTTTAGAGTTAATAAAGGCTTCTTTTATCTCTCCCATCTCTTTACTGCACCACTGAAGAACCTAACACCTCATATCATAGATTTTTATTCTATTATTTTATTTATTTTTGGCAGCACCGGGGATTGAACTCAGGCCCTTGAGCTTGCCAGGAAGTGCTTATTCCACTGAGCCATCTCCCCGGCCCCTTTGTCATGTATTTGGCATAGTGTCTCACTGTGCAGCTAGGACTTGTAGTGATTCTCCTGTTTTCAGCCTCCCCAGGGCTGTGATTACAGGCAAGCACCACTACTCTCAGTCTCTGTGGCCAGCTCACTGGGCCCGGGGTCAGGGCTGGCACACATATGGTGTTGGGGATCGGATCCCCATCCCTGTGCTTGCCTAAGCAGGCATTTAGTCTGCTGAGTTATCTTGCCAACTCTATAGCTTTTAATAATCCATTTCCATTCACTTTAAAGCTGACAAGCCAGGCTGTTCTGGCGTCTGACTGAATCATTACATGCCCAGCTTTGTTCCCACAGCTCATTGCTGTATTCTGCCATGTTTCCTAGCTCATATTCTCATAAGAGGTCTTTGCTTGGTCTACTTAATATTTTTTATGTCACTTGCCAGCTTGAGGATTGACTATGCTTGTGGGCAGTGCTTGCTCTGGTCCATCACCTTGGTTACGCGGGTCATGTGGTAGAAAACATGGCTACTAAGGGGCTGCCTGAATGGAGAGATCTTCTCTGCAGGGTGTGGCTGCTTGAGTTAGATAGAGGGGGCTACAGGCAAGGACAGATGTGCAGTGTACAAGAAACCAGGGGCTAGCCTTGGCCTTTCTGAATCTCACTCATTTCAGAATGATGATGCTAAAGGAGAACCAGAAAGTTTTTTTTTTTTTTAAATTTTATTTATTTATTTATTTGAGAGAGAGAGAGAGAGAGAGAGAGAGAGAGAGAGAGAGGCCAGCTCAGCCCACCAGGGGGCGGGCTGGCTGGCATGTGGTGCTGGGGGATTGAACCATGGTCCCTGATGCTTTTGCTAAGCTTGTTCTAAGTAGGTGCTTTAGACCACTGAGCCATCTCTCCAGCCCCAACCAGAAAGTTTTTATAAAGACTGCATACAAGTGCGTGTGGTGGTACACACAGCCTATGATCCCAGGTAATCAGAAGGTTGAGGCAAGATGATTGCAAATTTGGGGCCATTGGGGCAACTGTTGTAGTCAGGATTTGCAAAGGAAATAGTTTAATACAGGACTCATGATTCATAGGATTATTTTATATCAGTCACCCAAAAGTCAAGTACAAAAGAGGGTGGGAAATCTGTCCATACCCTAGAGACCCAAAGCATCGGCTGAGGGCCTGGATCCCATGGCAATGCCCTGCATGAGTCCAGCTGAGGACTGAGAGCCCATAACAATGCCACTCATAAGTCCAGCTGGAGGCCAAGAGCCCACAACATTGTGCAAACCTGTTTCTAGGATCTGCGCTGGTGAGGCCCAAAGGTCAGTGGGGGAAGCTAGAAAGTCTGTGACAGTGGGGTGAAGGATCTGGGCCAGCAGGCTGGGGGATCTGAGCTGGAGCCAGGAAGCGATGCTCAAAGCAAGGACCAGAGTTCCCCAGGTGCGCTGTAGCCATCCTCAGTGCAGTAAGGCCTCAAGCTCCTGTGATGGCAATAGCCAAGTTCGTATCAGAAAAGCCAGTGCCCAGAATGTCGCATGTACCTTGGAGACCGTAGTGTGTTGTTAGCGCATCTGGCTCCAGAGCTCCTGAGAGCCTGTCAGAGGCCTCACAGGGCCTTGCTAAATGCTGATTCCTCATCTGAGGGTCTTTTTCTTCCCCTTGGGTTTCCCCCCTGAGATCAGACCCTCCTCACCTCTGTTCATTCATCCGTACGTGATACAATCCCAGTTAGTACCAAACTTGGACTTGACACTAAACTGTGGAATTTAAAGGGAGCATCCAGCGGTTCTGTTTCAGTTGCTTGCCTTGGACAGGATGTGCTAAGTCAAAGCAGGTGGTGGCACCTGCAGGAGGGATGTCCCACACTGAGGTCAGGCAGGCTGCCACTTCTGCTACATCCACCTGAGCGCAGACCACGCTACACAGAGGGTGATAGTGTGAGCCCATGTGGGTCTCTAAAGTAGCTCCTCAGCTCTGAGCTGTACTGTGACCTCCTCCTGGTTTACCCTCCAGGCTTCACCCCACACTTCAATCTAAGTTCCTGAAGAGAGTCCTTTATTTCAGGTCCAGGGTCCAACTAGGGAGACATGCTGGTTGTCCTCCTTTCCAGGCATTGCTGTGTGCAAGGAGCTGTGATTCCCAGTGAAAGATTCCATCAGAAGCCCAATAACCAATACAGCTGATGCTTAGTAAACAAACACATCAGAGAGAAAGAGCCTCAAGGGTCAGTTGGCGGAAACTTAGCATAAATTTTGAGAAGAAACATCAGTCCATATTTTGCCCATTACCTAAGAAAATGGAAATCATGTTATGTGTCTTGGGTTCTGTTAACATGTTTTAGTGAAGGAAATTCTATTATTCTCAGAGAGGTTTTTTGTGACCTCAGAACTAGCAATAAAATGTAAGATAATACCTCAAAAATCAGTTTCAAAACTAGGAGGAATGGTAACCTTCTTGGAGCCTTGTCAAAATCCCATAACACAGACACAGTCAGTGTGTAACCTTATCTCCACTTCGGCAATAGGAAAATTAAAATCCAGAGGACCGTGGCAGCGCCCGCAGCACACAGGAGCAGCAGGTAGGAGGTTTCCAGTTCCGGCCAGGCCTTTGCACCTGGCTCCAAGGGGCATGGGCCAAGAAAGAGATGCTGGAGTCAGCGCTTAGTTTTATTCTATTCTTGCAGAATAGGACACAAGAAAATCATGCAACTCTGTTCTGGAGAGAGAAACTGAAACAATGCAACAGCTAGCTAGACGCTGAAGGCTTGGCTTGTCCCAAGTTGGGCCCACAGCATCAGGGGAATGGCAGAGGTTTCGCCTGCAAGCACCCTAAAGTTACTAAGAAACAAAGACGTGGTAGTCAGAGTGTGATAGCAAAATATTGTAAGTGGAGTGGCTTCTAAACAAATTTATTTTAGGAGAAATTTATTTCTTCCAGTTCTGGAGGCCAAGAATCTAAGTGTGGATTTGCAGCACAGTTGGGGACAGACTGAGCTTTTCTTCTTGGGTTGCAGAGTTCAGCTTCTTGTTGGGAGAAAGTGAGAGCTCGCTCTCTGGGGTTCAGTCCCATCCAGTCCCACTCACAAGGACTCCAGTCCCTGGCCCACCTCCCTTCTTTTTTCCCCACGTCTCTTCTGACGACCCCATCTCCTAATTCCATCCTCCTGGGGCTCAAGAATTCACCATAGGGATTGAGAGGAACACATGTAGTTAGGGCTGCGTGTGATGTGCAGTCCATAGTACATGAATTACCTCTACACACGTGAGGCTTACATTCAGAGATTTCCTTTTCTGGGGCCAGCAAGATAGCTGAGTGATTTAAAGTGCCTGCTTAGGCAAGTTTAGCCAAGCACACAGAGACTGCTGTTCGATCCCTGGGTACCACATGCTATGCCAGCCCTGCCCCCAGGGTGGGCTGAGCTAGCCACAGAAAAAAGGAAGAAAGAAAAAAAGAAAGAAAGAAAAAAAGAAAGAAAGAAACTTCCTTTGCAAATGGTAACACTTGCAAGTGATATCACTTTTGGCATAGAATAAATATTGATATTCTTGAAATAAAAATGTTGCATGCTTTAAAAATTGTATTCAGTGGAATCCAAATGCTTCATTATTTGTTTTAAAAATGTATGAAAAACTCTTTAAAATTTTACCTTGTCCCCTTTTCTCTTAGAGCATACAATTTCTTTTTCATTTCTGTATAGTTTTATTCTAATGAAATATATAATTATGCTTTGAAGGTTTTATTGATCATCCTGTCATGATCTATGATTATGTACGTTGCAAAAGCATGATTCCTTAGAACCACAGAACTTTTAGTGCTTAAAAATTCTTCTAGATTGGATTTAAAATTCAGTTATTATTAATATAATCAAGTCATGTCATGCAAAGTCATTGTAACGTAGGAGAAATAATTATGAATATAAAAGTAACATTTTTGGCTGTATATTTTAGTAGGATGGTTAGGGCTTCCACAATCAGGCTGTTGAAAAGGAGGAAAATTCTGCTCTAATCACACGAGGTTCAGCATGAAGTCTGTTCTTTCTTTTCATCTTTCAGAGATGTAAATGCTAAGACAGCTTGTTCGCACATGAATAAACTGATGGAAAGGAGTTTTGTCATATCAGTGCCTTTCCACTATTTGAGTTTCTTCAGAGTAATGCGCCGCAGGTCACATGGTGATTTGTTTTAAAATGTATTTTTAATGATCTAGGAGTCAACAACTCAATTAGGTCTGACGGCAAGACTGTCAAAAGCAAAGAATTGGAAGCTATTAGAATTGCGGGCAGATTTATTCCCCAGACGTCAGTGTCCTTCGTTTCCTCAACACTTTTACTTTAACACTGACAGTTACCCCTTTTTATCCTTAAACCAGTTCTGGACCTCGTAATAATGCACCCTAATAAATTCAAGGTGGGGAGAGGTCCCACGGTCTCTTCTCCAGTATAGGGAGAAGGGTGGTCATGAGAGGGGAGAAGGTGTGGGTCAGGTATCCTTTGAGCAATGCGGTAGAGATATCCTTAGGGCACCTTTAGGGTATATGCATAGGACACCAGAGAGCTGGGCAGTTAGTCCTTGAAATTCTCCTAGATGTTCACCTTCGTGTTTTATGGCTTGCACGCGCTGGTTGGGTTTGAAGATTGTTGGACACAAGATGAATTCAGGACCGGGGACATCAGGGTGGGAGGTGGCATGGGAGGCTTTGCTGGAACCTTGCTGCCTTGGGTGTTATTTGGACCACAGGGAACAGGGGAAACACATGAGTCCTTTTTTTTTTTTTTTTTCCTTTCTAATTTTTAGGTACAGAGGATTGAACCCAGGGCCTTAAGACCGAGCTACACTCCCAAACCACCTTTTTTGTTTTGTTTTGAGACATGATGTCGCAAAGCTGCTAAATTGCCCAAACTGGGCCCCAATCCTCTTGCCCCAGGGGCCCTGAGTGCTGGAATTACACGCATGTGCGACCACGCCTCCCCGTGCACACAGGCTTTTGATTTAGAGCTTAGTTCACACGCTGGCCCCGAAGATAGAGTCTTGGCCAGTTTTTGGCCTCTGTTCACCATTCGCAAGTGGGGCCGATAATGGCATCTCTGACGTTGGCTCCTTGCACACCTGACATAGGCGAAGCGGACAATCGGGGTGAAGGTCCTTGGAGGCCACGCGAGTGGCTCTGTGTGTTCAGTATACCGCCAGCCCCGGGCAGTGGTTCCACTCTGATCTTCTGCTGCCACAGGGCAGAGTCCAGTGCAGGCAAGAGGTGCATCCCCACCTCTCCCAGAAGCTCACCTCTGCACTGCTTTGGGGCCCAGGACTGCGAGAAGCCACTGCCCATCGGCCCTCAGGCTTTCTCCCTTAGATGCTTCCTTGGTGGTCAGTACCCTCCCAGCTACTGACAGTCAAAGCCCTTCAGGGTGCAGGACTGGGTGTAGGAAGGGAAGAAGGTGGTAAGGTGGGCGTGTTGTCAGGGGAGTGAGGAGCCAGAAATCTGTGGTTAGAAGGGGAGGGCCAGGAGAGCCAGGGTGGGGTGGGGGATATGCGAGCTTTGTGAGAGATGAGAGACCTCCCCTCCTGAAAAGAGGGAAAGAAACCACCGTGGGCTTTGTGAGCAAGTAGAAGAGGACAAGGGAGATGGTTGGAGTCACTTGAGAGGGGAAAATTCCCAGCCTCCCTCACCCCCCAGCAGAGCAGGGTCCCCAATAGAGCTTATTCTGATGTGTTCTATCCACAGTGGTTTGCATGAGCTGCTGCATTACACATGTGTGTGGCCCACTTGGTTGTTGCTTTATTTTTTTTGGCTCCGAATGCCTTCAGGGCAGGTTTGGCTGGCTTGAGTTGTGGGGATCGAACCCCAGCAACCTGGGCCAGACTGCTTTGTTGAAGCAGCCACTTAAAGAACTGAGCTAAGGGGCGGGCCCCCCTTGGTTGTTGCTTTAGGGAACTGATGCTATCTGTGAAGGTAGAAGGATAGAACGTAACCTCATGTGGCCATTTGTTCCCCTAATTTATAACTTGCCAATACTGCGACTTATATATGTGCATCTCAATTTGTACTCTTGCCCTGGGTCCCGTTAACATTAGTGTTGGGACTATTGCTGGTGCAGTAAATATTTTGAAGAAAGAGAAGAGGAGGAAGGGGAGAGGAAGGAGAGGAGAAAGTGGAGATGGAGGAGGAGGAGGAGGAGGAGGAGAAGGAGGAACAAGAGGAGGAGGAGGAAGAGGAGGAAGAAGAACAGGAGGAGGAGGAAGGCAACTGTACTAGAATAAGTCATTCTGAGGTGAAGGCCCGCCCTTTCCCTGGGATCCAGTTGGTTACCACTGTTCCTGGACGAGCAGGGCAGCTCCGGTTGGTTCTCCACCTCGGCATCCACCTGGAGGGCTTTACAGAATGTTAGCGACCCCTGCCCTGACAACCTGATGTCTCCTGAGTTTAATGTGCATCAGTCTGGGGGCTGGCCAAGGCGCCCAGAGGCTTCAGAGCGGCTCAGGTGATTACAGTGCGTATTCAAGGCTGAGGGGGAGCATTCTCAGTGGGCTTCACAGGATCTCGTGATCTTTTAGAGGAGGGCGTGAGGGCTGGGTTAGGCCTGGTGAGGAAGACTCGATCAACTGTCTTAGAGTATGAGCTTCCTGACCTGTGCAACCGCTGTTTATACAGCTGTCTGCTAGTTGTGTTGCCAGGCATTGGTCAGCCTCCCTGAATTTCCACTTGGCCGTTTGTGCAATAATTTCCCACCTTTTAGGGTTGTCCTGCGGATTAAGAAGAAAATTTGTAAAATGTTTAGAACAGTTGCTGGCATGGGCAAGCTCCCCTTTGTGTTTCATCAGCCAAAGCTACTTTGTCCTAAATGTTCTCCCTCTGACTCGTTCGTCACTGCTGGGCAGCCACAGACACTGCTGGGCAGCCACAGACACCGCTCCCCCGCTTGGGCCTTGATTCCTGGACTCAGTCTCCCTTAGTGAACTTCTGTAGCAAAGGTACAAAGTGGACTGATTTGTTTCTGAATATTTACCCAGGAAGAAACAAATTGGCAGCACAGCTCAATCTGTACCAGCTCAACAACGAGGGATATGAAAAGAGCATTAAGAAGCAAAACAACATATAATTAGCCCAATAGGCAATATCGCTGGGTTTAACATTGGCTTTTACAGAGCTTTTACTTTTCTGGGTATTTTAGTGGTGGGGATGGGGTTGCAATACTTGGAATAAAACAGAGAATATCTGTGTCCACATGGGGGATGCTCTACCTCCCAAGGTCAGGGCCAGCTGCCCGGGAGGAGGGCCTGAGTGGCACCAGACTCCCGGGCATGCAGGGGGGCTGCCCTTGGCCTCAGGCCCTGTTGGGCTGATCGTGGTATGCCTGACAGTCCTGTCTCTGAAGTTGTGTTGTAGATGAGGTTCTGATGGGACACTGACACATACACGTGAGTAGAGGGGACACCAGCACTGCAGAAGGCAGCTCAGCATCTTACTACCTCTTTGCATACAGCTTTCAAAATGCACCAGGAGCACAGAGTTCTGGGGAGCTCACCAGGGCTAGAGCCAGCGAGGTGCAAAAAGAACCAAATTACACCTTGCATGTGTGGCAAACTAAGCCAGGATGCTGCTGCCGGAGAGGTCAATTTCTCTCTCTAAGCAGAAGTCCTGGAAAGACAAAAAGAAGCCAGTATTGTACTGAGAAATGTGAAGGACCAGAGACCATACCACAGATTTTTGGTTCTTTTGTACTTCTCCGTGTCAGTCAATTATTTATTGTGAAAACAATGACATGGAAGGATAGGAAGGGTAGTGCTGCCCCGACCTCTTGCCTGTCGCCCCGACCCCTTGCCTGTCGCCCCTCCTAACTTGGTGAGCTGAGGACTGCCAGGGCTGGTAGAATGTGTTTTATCAAGAAGTGAAAGGAAGGCATCCACATTGATTTTCCGCAGTGTTTATATTGTTGTCGTAAGAATGAAATCAACAAAGCACAAACTGCACAAGTGATTTCAGTGCTTCTGTCTATAAGTCAAATGCTCTTCCATTTGCATTTAAACTAGTATTGGCTGGTTTTAAAAATAGATAAAATTCATTACCTGCTTAAAAATTTAAATATCTTGTAAGCAGTTCTGCAAAGCAGCTTGCTGATAAGGGGTCTGGGAAAGGCCTTTCGGTAGACTATTGTACTTTCTCAGCATCCATCTCTTTACCTTTCAGTTTTCTTCTGGCAGTCATCCTCTGTGTGCTTTGCTAGTCAGGGTGGCAACACACACTTCAGAGTTGGGGGACTTGACCTAGAGATTGGTCAGTAAACACCTCATCACTCCTTGGCCCTGAAGATTGGCTCAAAGGTCAACACGTGACCCAGTCAGAACCAATTAAATGCAAGATGTCTCTGGCTAGGCATTCTGGGAAAGAAATTCAGCTTGCAGTTGAACCTGGAAGGGAGTTGGCTACAGGCTGCCGCCATCTTGCCAGGGTGTGCATGACCTGAAAAAGAAGTCAGATTGTATAGACGAGGAGAAATCAAATTTTTGGGTAAGGTCAGAATTATTGGCAAATTGAACCAAATGCCAGATCTACCCCTTTACATTACACAAGCAATAAAATCACTGTGCTTTAGCTAGTTTTTCCCTTCTATTATTATTTACTACCCTGAAGAATCCTAATTGACAAGTATATGCTAAATTATTAGTACTATTATTATTTTTTAGTATCAGAAATTGAACTCAGGACCCGCACTTGCTAGGAAAGCACTGTGCTGCTGAGCTATATCTCTGATCCTACGCTAAGTTATTGAGTTAAAAAATACTTTTTGAATTTTTGTAATTTAAATGGGACAATAATGGAGATGTAGCAGGATAATTTTGGGGGATGCTAAGTTTAGAATTGTATTTTCCTTCATATATCCCATCAAATCTGAAGCTGCATTTTGTGTTCTCTTTCCCTGGGGGAGGTTTGGAATGGGCAGGAAGCTCAAATAGCCTGAAGGAAGGAGTTACAATTCTTCCTGGATTCTTTTTTTCAAAGCCCAAATAAGTCACAGATTGGGCTTTGTGGGGCCCATAGTGGCCCACACGACACTTAGTTGGCTTGCTCAGTATTTTAAAAATGGGAAGATTTCCCTCAGTGTCTGGATTACTGCTCAGGTCCTGCAGATCCCAGGTGCGAACTCCTGCTCCTGGAGTCGCCTTTTCCTTCTTCCCTCGGAGCACGCAGCCTCCAGTTTACCACAGCCTTCCCGCTGCCCTTCGCCTTGTTCCCTGCTGAATTCACTACTGTACAAACCCTCCAGGGCCCAGACGCTGTTTGACTTTGTGCCTGCACTCAGGAAGAAGAGTGAATTGGAGGAGAGAGGAAATGCAATAGGAGAAATATGAAACGAGATGAAACTTTCTTGGGTCTCACACTAGTGGGGTGCTGATCTTGTTCCTCGCCCAGATCCCCAGTGTGCAGCAGCGTCACAGGGAAATGGCTTTCCGTCGGTTAGATGTGCCCAGTTGGTGTCTCTTGATAACTGCAGAATGGATCTGAGGATGAAGGAGGTTAAGAGGAGAAAAAGTTTATGGAGAGGATTGCTCCTGAGACCAGGCGGGATCTCCAAAGACGGGTGCAGCGGACGCCCCTTCGTGTTTTCTCTATATAAGGAAATGACCGTATCTCAGGCAACTCTGCGCCAAGCTGAGGCCAGTCTTTGGGCTTATTGGTAGCTTAGCTAATATCGATCCAGTAGGGAAGTGAGACACATAGGCAGGGCACATGGTGGGCCTCACCGGCTTTAGCTTATCTATAACATCTAACAAAATCAAAGACATCGGGGAAGGGGTAGGATCCTCGGTCCACCTATGCATCGGACATCTGCAGCTAATTCAGACAGACGGCAGCTTCCGCCCGCAGGTGGCTTTCCAGCTGCTGCCGCCGAATTCCTAGCACCTGCACATGGCCCGTGGGAAGCAGGTGGCGGCGGGCAGGGGTCCTGTTCTTGCAGAACACCTGCACAACTGGGGCTGAACTTCATACCAGCTCAGCAGAACGAGGGCTTGGATTCGAAGTCAGTTCAAAGAAAATAGAGATTCACTGTATTCTGTTTATCTGCATCTTTGGGAGGTGGGTCACCCTCAATGTAAAACACTCGGCTTCTTGCTCAGGCTTTAGCATCAAACACATCTGTGCTGAAATCTCCACCTCTCGTGCAGTAATGAGCTCCACAGTACAGGTCAGTTCTGACCCCTGTGACTCAGTGTCCTCACTTGTACACTGGGGTGTGCAGTCCCTGCTTGGTATGTCGTCCCTCTATGTACGACAATGAAATAAAAGCCATGAAATAAAATCGAAGGCACAGAGCGCAGGATCCGGCACCCAGGCCCCAAGTGAGCAGGACCATTTCCTCCTAGTCCTTGTTCACGGGCACGTTTTCGTGCCGTCACTGTGTCCACGTTGCGTCTTTTCAGTTTGTGTTTTTTGATCTTGTGCAGGAATTTCCAGTGTCGCTGTATAGCCTTAAATATCACGGTGTTTGCACAAAGCTCTGATTCATATCAGGATAATAGGTCATGTGAATCCCTCCTCTCAGTCTGGAGCAGCGTCAGACGAGGCACTTCATTACCTAATTGGATATTCCTTAACGTGCTGTTGATCGATCTTCATTGTGTTGGTTTTTGGAGTCTGTCCTTTATGCATGCTAGAGAGCTTAGTTTGCTCTACGATTTCTTGAGCTCTTTTTGGTCCCTGGCTCATCTCCTTTTGGCAGGCAACAGTATCGAGCTAGGATTTAATAATACTGCTCACTTTTATTGTATTTATTTTTGGATCGACTCTCTTCTCAGGATGTCTGTTGATGGGTGTTTGCCGTACTCACTGACACCTGGGTCTCCTCGGCCTCTGCACACACAGAAGGATCGCAGCCTTGAGCTGCTGGGGGTGTGGTCATGTGACTTGCCTTGGCCAATGAAATGTGAGCAGAAGTCTCAGTTCAATTTAGAGATGGCATTCAATTCCCTGCGCTCGATTCCTTGTCAGTGGTTGAAGCATCGCATATGGACACAGGGGCGGGGTGGATGCTGGTGCAGCCTAGTCTGGGTCTCTAGTTCTGGGTCTCCAGAGGAGTACTACAGTGCTGAAGTGTCCTGGATTTTGGGTTATCAGGAAATGAGCTTGTGTGTGTTGTGCCACTGAGAATTTGGGATTGTTTTCGTCACCTAAACCAGCATATCCTGACTAATACAAGTGGTGCTGTTGTTGCACCTATGCCTTGCTTTTAAATATGGATTTAAGTTTAAAAATGTGGCCTTTAAATTTTTTAAAATCAATTTTAGGATAAGATAACTGGAACTTGAAAAAGGCAGGTTTAAAGTCTCAGAGCTGAAAGCACAGATGCAGGGCCGGGGAGATGGCTCAGTGGAATAAGCGCTTCCCTGACAAGCACAAGGGCTGAGTTCAATCCCCGGTTCTGAAAAAAAAAAAGAAAGCACAGATGCCTGAGGAAGGCTGGGCTGCAGGGTGAGGGCAGATTGGCTGTTGGCTGCCACTGGATGGAAGGTAGTTTCTGGAATGCCACGGGAGGATGGGAGCTCCAGGCAGAATTCTGACAGAATGAGATGTTACTGAAAATACCGAGGCGAAGGGCCAGGTGGGCAGGCATGGCATGAGCGGGCCTCTCTTGGTCAGCGCTTCTTGGACACAACCCGCAGGACTGTTCATTATCCCTACGAAACTGCATTTGAAGTAGTTTTCTATGAACCCCATAATGTAGGTGGGGGGAAAATGCCCTCAGAAAGCGGCTTCCCAGGGACCAGCGTGCCGGTTGTCAGAGGGAACATGGTCCTGGGGCCGGGAATCGCAGAGGAGAAGGCCAGCGAGGCAGCGGCTGCTCACCTGGCCCGCCCCGCGGTTGTCTGAAGTGAATCATGGCCACTTGCGCAAGTTTTAGCTGAGTGGCTTGAGGTAATTTTTACATAATGTCTATCAAACCTTCCTGTAATTGTGACTCATGGTCATGCTTCTACTCAGAATTTTGTTAAAGCTGAGTATTTCAGGAAGAAAAATGCCTGAGTGATGTTGAAGCCTTTCAAAGAACTCAATTAAGAGACCCAGAATGGTCAGGGCCATCATTTGCTACAAATGTCCTTAGTTACCGAAAGCCCTGTGGTGGAAGTTGATCACGTTTCCTTTATATTTCTCCTGTAGCATTTAAAAAAAATCTTTTATTTCTTTATTTGTTTGGTACAGGGTCTCACTATGTAGTTCAGACTCCTGGTAATCCTCCTGTCTCAGCCTCGCCAGGCTGGGATTACAGGCGTGTGCCACCACACCTGGTCTCCGGAGCAGCATGGCTCAGGGCCCGCACAGCATGCAGTGCCCAGGATCAAGCCTGGGTGCTTGAACTTGCCTGGCAGGCGCTTAAGCTGCTGAGCTCTCTCCCCTGCCCCCTGTAGCATTTTTGTTGGAATTAAAGAAACAACATATATCACTTTAAATATCACATAAATGTGTAAAGAAAAAGCAAAACAACGAAAAGTAAGGTTCCTTACCTCTCTCTTCCCCACATTCCAACCTATAGGTGTAGCCACGGTAATGGTATAGTGTAATCCTCTGGGACTTTCTATAAGAATGTATAATTGCTCACTTATTTAGCTAACTGAATTGGTCCTTTTCCTAAAATAGTACATAGTTTTGAAAACATATAACATACTAAAAATATATTCCCAACTTTTTCATATACAGATGTATATACATATTTCATATACATAGATGAACTTTATGAAAATAAAGTGGTGGGGGCTTGCCAGTTTAAAGCACTGCGTGGGAAATGCAGTCAGTCACAGGGGTCTGGGGTTCAATCCCCAGCTCCACACACCACACCATACCAGCCCTTCAGGCAGCCTGAAATAGCCAAAAGTAAATAAATAAATAAAATAAAATAAAGTAGTATCATAAAATGACCTCATGGATGGGAATATGTTGCTCATTTTTCATAGCTAAAGATTTTTTTGGGCTTACAGATACGAATAACTCATCAAACAGCACAAAACCTAGGAGCAACCTTACCAGGACTTGAACCCAGGTCTGTTTGGAAGCAAAGCTCGTGTCTTGGTTGTTTTTGCCACACTTGGAGTATTCATGCAGACCCACTCCTTTTTCAGTAGTTCTGGAGAATTTTCTGATCTGAACGTGCCAGTTAGAAATTGTCCCTGAAGATAGCTTTCTGGATGAACTGAAGGGGAAATGTCAGGCGACGGCTGATTCTTTGTTTGGTTCACAGTTATGTTCTGATGCCAGTGTCCTTCATGGCTCAAGGTAAAATGTCATCTCGGCTGCTGCCAGTGCAGTGGCCTCTCCCATCCCACTCACTAGAGCTCTGTGGCCTGTTCCTCTTTGGAAAGTGACAGGCTGTGTCGTGATGTTTCTGTTGGGAGACGTGGTGTTCCTTCCTTCTCTCTTTTCCCTAATTCCTGTCACCCCTATATTTACTGGCTGTGAGGGAAGTAATTTTTTATGACTTGTCCACCCTGCCTTAAAGATTGTGGACAGGAAAGCCTAGAGCATTCCATCTCGTCACCCTCTATTCAACATACGGCATTATGGCTATATTCTGTGTCTGTTCATTGGCCCATGGTGCCCCTCTAGTGGGGCCAACATTAGATACTTCTGTGAAGGATGTTTTTTGGTGGTGTGGAGCTGGTACTGGGAATTCAATCCAGGGTCTTTTTACTGAACCACACTCTTAGTCCTTTTTTATTTTGAGTCAGGGTCTCCCTAGGTAGCTAGGTTTCTCAGCTGTCAAACTTGTAATCTTCCTGCCTCAGTCTCCCAGAGTGCTGGGGTAACAGATGTCAACACTGCAGCTGGTGAAGGTGTTTTTAAAGGTGAGATCAACATTAAAATCCATGCACTTTTAGCAAAGCAGATTGTATTCCCTAATGTGAGTGGATTTCACCCTGTTGGAAGCCTCCAAGGAAAGACTGCCCTCCCCTGAAGAAGAGAGCCATGGCCCTTTGGGCTTGCACTGTGCTTCTCTCTGGCTTCCCAGCTGTCTGCCTATGTCACGATTTGGGGAAATGCCAAACTTTCCCCATGACATGAGTGAATTCCTTGAGTTGAATTTGCTGTCTCTCCTTTTCTTTCTCTCTTATTGGTTCTGCTTCTCCAGAGAGACCTGTTTATACACACAGTGACTGTAATTTATTATCCACATCAGGGTACTTTCCATAATCAAGCCAATGCTTTAACTTGAATCTAATCTTTAGGGAGATACTTTAATTGTGCCTGCTGAGCCTATAGAGTTCTTTGTAGCACTTTTCCTCTGTCATGGGATCCTCTACAGTATTATACTTAACGTTCAGTTCCTAATCCCCTTTCATTCCCTTTATTTGTTCCTGGGAGTTGAACCCAGGGCCTCACACATGCTAGGCAAGTGTTCTGTCATGGAGCAGTATCCTGATGCCTTTTTCAAATTTTATTTAGGGACAGGGCCTTGCTAAGTGGATGAGGCTTCAGCAGCTGGATTGCAAGCGAGGGCCTCGCTCGATGTCCTTTAGCCTGGAATGTTTCCGCAGTTTCTTTCTTTTGCTTCAAGGCGTCTGACATTCTTGAGTAATTCCCTTCCAGACAGCAGTCACGTCCGCGCTTTGTCTGCCAAGGTTACACTCGCGCCTTGCACCCGCAGTCAGCCCGTGCCTTGGTGCTGGCGGGTCCCTCTGAGGTCACCTCACCTGGCCGTGCCGGCGCGGCCATCTGCTTCTAGAGATGTTAGTTTTTGTCACCTCGTTGAAGTGTTGTCTGGTTTTTCCACTGCACAGGAACTATGTTTCCAAAATTGTATTTAAAAAATACAATGATTTGTATTTGTGTATTTGTGTGGAGATATTTAAATATCTATGAAATAAAAATTCAAGAAGCAATTGTTTTGGATGAGGAATGTCCACTGGGCCTCATCGACCAGGTGAAGAATAAAACTGGAATCATTGACCAGTGGAGATGGTAAATGTCTTTGTCACCATCCTGAAACTGTCCATCTACCTGAGCACCCGAGGAATCAGGATTAGAGACGTAACAACCAGATTTTCAGTGGGGATATTTCTTTTGCTTTAATCCTTACTCCAAAAAAGGAATGGAACAAACAGGCTGTTATTTTTTTTTTTATTGTTCTATGTCCCTGTTCCCACCTTACAAGGAAAACAACTTTGAACTGACCGGTCAACTCCTTGATCTTTGTTTCTGCTTGCTTTACCCCCTTTCAGTCTCTAAGAACTGTTCCTTCTGCTTGATTCTTTGGAAAACTGATTCTACTTTATAAATAAAGTGTTGCCCGAGTCTGGAATCCTGCTCAATGCCTGTCATCACCTTTGAACTAAATTGTTGTAATTTGTCCTTGATAGAGCGCAGATAGCTTGTTCCTTATCAGAAACTCCCCCTAGACTTAGCTTTCTTTATTTTTGCCTGAGCGGGTCTTTACTCTGATGGTTGTTTTGGTTTAGATGTAAAATATCCCCCACAGTCTCCTGCACTTGCAGAACAATTGGATCACTGGGGTGCTATATTATGCACTGGGGTTTCATCCATGGATGAGCTCAGTGGCTGAAGGCTCCGTTAGGAGTTGGAGCTCAGTTGCAGGTGGTCAGTGGGGTCTGGCCTGGAGAGTCGTATCCTTGTCCCCGGCTCTTCCCTTCTCTGTTTCCCAGCTGCTAGGGGACAAGCAGCCTTGCTCTGCCATGCGCCTCTGCCTTCTTGTCTCTCTGGAGTCAGCCAACTTGGGGCTGCCTGGCTAGAAACTGAATCAAACAAGCCTGTCCTCCCCTAAGCTGTGGGTGCTGGGTATCATGTCTTAGTGTCAAGGAAGTGACTAATAGAATGGTTCACTTCTACTTTAAAATGATGATGTTACCAATCTGTGACTTTTATGAGTTGGCAATTTACATTCTGCTATATAGAAGGAACGCCCTCAGTCCTTCAATTTGTGTATGCATTTGCGTAGCTCTATTTTTCGGCGGACTGGATCCACAGATGGCTGACCTTTGCTGTGGTTTGTAACTCACTGCCATCCTTAATAATTCTGATGCTTGGAGTGTCCCAGATTTAGCTAGTGGGAATCATTTCTTCTGGTGTGCTCCTAGAGATACTTCTGTCTTTATTTTCTGATGTGACAACATGTTTCCTGTTCTCCATATGCCTGCCCTGCTCCAGTCATGAAATCAGCAGCTTCTCTGAAGGGCCCAGTTGCCTTTGGGGGGACAATGTTTGGGGGGAGTGCAGCTTTCGGTGGCTGAGTGTGGCACTGTCTGTGAGTGGGGATTGTTCCTGGGTGCTTTAAGCAGATGATGCACACACACAGCATCAGTCAGCTTTTTGTTCCTGTGACAGATGCCTTAGAAAAATGACTTAAAAGGAGGAAGGATTTCATTAGTCTCACAGCTTCTGTCCGCGATCGGCTGACTCCCTGGCTCTGAGGCAGAAGCAGGTGAAAAGAATGCGGCAGAGCGAAAACTGCTCACTTAATTGCTGCATTCAGGAGGCAGACAATGGGAGAGGAAAGGAGCCAGGGAGAAAAGGCCTGACAAGATGTAATCTCTAAGGCTGCACCCCCGAGACCCAGCCCCTGTGTCTCCATCCCTCTTCCTGATAGCCTGTTGGCCCGATGAGCTCACCAATGGGTCAGTCCACCTGACGATCTAATCACTGCTCCCAAACCCATCTGCTGGCCGTTGAGCCTGCAGTGTGGCCTTGGGGGGCCTTTCGGGTCCAAAGCATCACACACAGTTTAGAAACTGAGGGCTCACGCCAGTAGTCTAATTCCAATGGATCTTCAGGTATTTCTTTCTTGCCTTTCCACATGCCATATTTATCTCTCAAATTGGGGCTCCTTGCTGAGTGTCTGGGGGTGCTATAAGTAATTACACAGCTGCAGGAGGCAGAGAAATTGGGTGCGTGGCCACATCAGTCGCCCTGCGTCAAGCTTTACTGTGTTCATCATCATACCGGGTGTCCTTAATAGAGAAGGCCTTCGAGTGGCTCCACTTCATCTTGCTTGTCTTTAAGTATTTTTGTTTTTTGTGGGGTTTTTTTTTTGGCGGAACTGGGGATTGAACTCAGGCCCTTCCACTTGCACAGGAAGCGCTTATTCCACTGAGCCATCTCCCCAGCCCAGCTTGTCTTTAAAATGGGAGTAATATCTTGGTCTTTTTTTTTTTTTTTTAAATCTTTTATTTATGTGTGTGGTATAGCGTCTTGCTACGCAGCTCAGACTCATAGTGATCCTCCCGTGTCAGCCGCCCTAGTGCCGGGATTCCAAGTGTACACCAGCACACAGGTTTCGGTGGCCAGCACAGCATGGGCCGGCATGGCATGCAGTACCGGGGATTGAACTCGGGTCCTGGTGCTTGCCAGGCAGGAGCTTAAGACTAGCTACTTCCCCAGCCTGTATCTTGCTCTTTGTAGCTCATTTAGGGAGGAGCAGACAATTAAAAACATGTAAATTATCCTTTCAAAACATACTTTTTGCTGAAGTGGCACAGCCATGGGGCACGCGGGTCACTGGTGGCTGCAGCAGCCAGCAAAGTATTCCTGGAGGGGGCAGCCTTCAGCCAAAAAGCCACTTCTTATTGAGAAAGAGCCCTGTGTGGCCCACAACACCTCAGAGATTTCAGTGGAACTAGAAATGTGGGCAGTTCAAGCAGGGAGTCCGGTGGTCCGGGCCGGTTGATTTTCATTCAGCTCTCTCTTGAGAGGAGTTCGATGTGTTAAGCAGTAGGGTTTTCCATTAAGCACAAATGCCAATAATTATAAATAGAAGCACGTTTCCCAGCACAGCCCTTCTGTGCGCTCCAGCTGCTGCTGCTTTGCTAGCCATGAAAGCACTCTGCCTGTTGCATTTCAAATGTTAAGGAACACCAAGGGGGAGACTAAGCGAAGCATTTGCTCGCTCCTTCCAGGACCCGGAGCTGTGAGTGGGGCCCCCAAGAGGTGGTTTTGTCCACGCCTTGTAGAAGGGAGCATATTAATGGCTGTGTAGGAGTGGGAAGGTATGATAGCTTTCTCGTTCATCGTGAGGGTCAGGGCCACCTTCCTGAACAAAAGACAGGAGAACAAGAGAAAGGCACAACAAATTTATCGAGTCAAAGTTTTATGCCACACTGGAGATTTCACAAGTGAATATCCAAAGATCCTGGGAACTGTCCTTGGTTCGGTGAGGCATGGGTAGGCTGTAGTTATGCTACTGGGCCCAGGGTCTGAGCCAATGACCGGAGACCGAGGGAGCACAGGACAGCCTTCAGCTCAGAGTCTGTCTGGCCTCTGCGCAGCCAGGCCTGTCTCCCTCCTGGGAATGGGGCATGGAAAACCTTGCAGTGAGGGTCTTAAAGGAAGAAGGGAGGGAAGGGACTTTTCTAGGTATCACAGCTGGTTTTGTGGAGAGGCTTTTAGTTTCTGTGATCCACCATGGGAAAGAGGGATCTGATTTCTGCAACTCACTTTGGGAGAGAAAGCGGGGAAAAGGCAGGCAGGCAGAACTTTCCTCTGAACCCCCCACCCCCACCCAGTCTTTAGGTCAAAGCCCTCCGCATGCTCAGGTGCGTTCTTGGGGGCACCGTGCCCTGAGCCCAAGAGCACCGGGCTGTGGGCCTGTGGGCCTTAGATCCACAGACCCCACTGCACCCGTCCACAGAGCAGCTTATCCTGCATCCTGCAGTGTGGAGGCGTCACAAGCCGGGGGTGCAGACAGCTGCAGGTTCAGATCACACCTTCACCCACTATGTGGCCTGGGGGAGGGGGGCTCACCTGCGTCTTCAGAGCCTCCTTTTCTCACCGAGTGGAGCTGAGAGGTAAGAGCTCTGCAGAACGGCGGCGGGGCTGCGAGGAGATCCGCCCTTCCAGGCCTGCACCTCAGCGCCTGCCAGTTCCTTGCTTCCCGTGGCTTCTCAAGGCTATCCACGTTTAGTGCTGCATGGGGCTGTGGTTGGGTACATGTCTAGTGTCCACCGAGGGCAGCCACAGATTCTGGTTCTGTGCTCCTCAAGGCCCGCAAAGTTCTGAGTTTCCTCCAGCTGGGTGAGAGCCCACTTTGCTTGTGTCCACTGACCCTTCACCTGGCAGCTTGGGCCACACTTCTCAGAACTGTCACCTGTCTACACTGTTGCCAGAATCATAGCTTCCTGACCTTCAGCCTTTGAGAGGCTCAGCCAGTGGGGTCTGGGTAGATCAGATCGGGGGGAGGAGTGAATGAGGCTGGAGTGTGGATTCCTCTGGGTGCCTCCTGTGATGCCCTGTACGAGGTCATGGTTCTTTTCAAGCCAGTCTCAGTCTCTCTCTCTCTGTCTCTTTGTCTCTCTCTCTCTCTTTCTCTCTCTCCCCCAATCTCTCTCCCTCTGTGTCTCTCCATCTCTCTCTCTCCATCTCTCTGTTTCTCTCTACATTTCTGTCTGTCTCTGTCTCCATCTCTCTGTGTCTCCATCTCTCTCTCTGTCTCTCTCCATCTCTCTCTATCTCTGTGTCTCTTTTTGTCTCTCTCTCTGTGTCTCTCTGTCTCTCTCTCTCTGTGTCTCTGTCTCTCTGTGTTTCTCTGTCTCTCTGTGTCTCTCTTCATCTCTCTCTATCTCTGTGTCTCTCTCCATCTCTCTATCTCTGTGTCTCTCTCCATCTCTCTCTATCTCTGTGTCTCTCTGTCTCTCTCTCTGTGTCTTTCTGTTTTCTAGACCACAACCTTTGCTCTTCTTTGTCTCTGAGCTTAGTATCTGGTGTCACCACCCTAGTCCTTATGGTTTCCTACTTTATGAGCAACATCTCTGTGGATAGATCCTGCTTGCATTACCTTAATCTGAAAGGCCCATCTGCTTTCTGATGGTGTCCGGATTGAGTTGCCCCCACGCCTACTCCCATGGGCAGTGAGGAGTGTACTGCCCAGCAGGCTTTCTCTTATGCAAAACATTCCCAGGGCTTCTTTTCAGTGTGAAATCCATGGTGGTGCCTAATGAAGAATGAACTGTGCTT
Organism: Octodon degus; assembly: GCF_000260255.1. Taxonomy (NCBI): domain Eukaryota; kingdom Metazoa; phylum Chordata; class Mammalia; order Rodentia; family Octodontidae; genus Octodon; species Octodon degus. Next base: position 1,682,554 of record NW_004524653.1, read on the forward strand.
CAGAGTCCAGCCCATGGATTGCATTTGTAAAAATTTTGTCCTGTATGAATTGTATACGAGCTTTTTTCTTTTTCATTTATGTATTTGGTACAGGCTCTTACTACGCAGCCAGGACTTATAGTGATTCTCCTGTTTTCAGTCCCCAACAGTGCTGGGATTACAGGCATGCCCCACCATGCCTGGACTAGTTTGCAGGCTCAGCAAGCCCTGGGGGCAGGGCTGGCGTGGCATGCAGGACCTGAGATCAAACCCGGGTCCCTACACTTGCCAAAACAGGTGCTTAGTCTACTGAGCTATCTTGCCGGCCCTTGTGTAGGAGCTTTGAAAACAAGAGTTCCCACAGTAATTACATTCACAAGCCCTCCCCCACCCCTGCATGGATTTATGACATCTAATGAGACACAAGTCAAATTCAGGTTTTCTAACTTTGTGCTCCCAGGGCTTCTGGCTCTGGTAATGTTTCTCTTCTAGAGTGAGAGGTGTGCTGTTTGTAATCCTTCCTTCTCAGATTCATTTCTTTCACAGCAGTTGCTCCCACCGAGACTTCCAGTGTATGATGAGGTCTGAGTTGGGGCTGAAGGCTCTCACATCAGTATCACAGCCAGAGGGTCTTACTGCAATGGTGGATGAGGCACAGCAGAGTGACTTCTGTCTGTATTGGAGAGATCGCTTCTTCCTTGTAGTTTCCTTGACTTGCAGCCAAGCCTAATGTAGATTTCAGATGCCTTCTAACGATTGATGAGATTTTAGTTCTTGAAGAAATAAATTTGCAGATTAAACCACAACGTTTGCATGTTGTCACCTTTATGGTGGATTCCGTTGGTCTAGGTTTTCCTACGGGGAGTCCCGTGTGTGTGTGTGTGTGTGTGTGTGTGTGCACAAAAAAAAATTTTACTTCCCTTTCTATTGTCAATATACCAGACCATCCTAGAATAGAAGGTAGCAAAATGTTTTTGCAAGTCTTTCTACTTATGTAGGGAAAAAACTCCATCTTCAAAACTGTGGTGCCGTGGAATCACCTCCTTAGTTCCAGCCACTTCGGTATCACAGGCATGTCAGACAAATACCCTCCCTCTTCCTCTCCTTACCCTCCTGGTTTCTAGGCAGACAGGGCTTTTTCCCTGTATTCCTGATTTGTCTGCTTGTTGCAACCCGAAATTCCCATTTTGGTTGCTGTCCTGCTGCCCCCTGGAGGCTAGGTTCTGCTGGTTAACAGTGTCCTCCAAGTAGAATCCAGAGTACATCTGGGAGTGTAGCTGATACCAACCCTTTCCCAAGTTTCTTGGGAACAAGCGGAAACCAATGGGATTGGAGCTGGCTCACGGGACAGTTGGGTTAGGCCCTTTATTCCTACACAGTAGTTGTGGTCTTGGAAGGTGGAGAGAGCTTGCAAGCCTTCTCTTCTTTGGGCACAAAGGTCAAAAACGGATTCACACCCCAGCTGAGGCTCTGTCCTGAGGTCTTGCTGAAGGCTCAGGGCTGAGAGGTGTCTTCTCCAGAAAGACTCTTTCTCCTGGCCTCGTAAGAGCTGGGATATTTTCTGTTGAGCTGAAACCACCACTCTGCATGGATCCTCAGCTCAACAGAGGAGTCTCACGGCTCTGCAGCTCACCCTGCTCACAGTGCCATGCAGTGCCCACTACAGTGAGGCCAGGCACAGCCTGCCAAGTGGCCTCAGGTGGCCTTTCTGTCTTCCGATGGACTGCAGATGGAGCTGTGGCCAAGCCTTCTGCTGCCCTAAGCCATGGGAGCTAAGACTGCTTCTTCTACAGCCTCCAGCTGTGCTTTTGTTCACCATTTGTCCAGATTCTACCTATTGCTTCCTTGAGGCCTCTCGGGCCTTCTCTTGCCAGGAGGTCCCCAAGCCAATGTTTCATGGTTTAAGTTTTGTTATGGAAGCCTTCCACTTCTAGGTGTTAATTTTAGTCTTGCTTGTCTCCTGCTGTGTACCAAACCACCCCAATTAATTAGAGTAGGTGAGAAACCAGCCTAATGTCCTGTCTCATGGCGCTGTGGGTTAGCTGGGCTCACCTGGCTGGATTTCTGCAAGTCTTGCTGGGAGCCCCATGTAGCTACAGTCAGACAGAAGAGGGACTGAAGGCAGGCAGGGCCCCCCCCCCCGGGGGGTGGGATGTCCCCAGTTGCTTTCTGCATTCTTAGTGTCTTGTTCCCTCTCCATGTGGCAGTCTTTCTCTCCCACAGGACAGTCAGACTCCTTATACCACCTTGGGATTCCAGAGGGCTCAGAAGCAGAAGCTGCAAGGCCTTCTGAAGTCTCAGGGCTACAGATGGCTCAGCATTGGTCCCCCTAAATTCTTTGGGTTAAACCAAGTCACAAGGCTGGTATAGATTCAAGGGAAGGTGCTGCACAAGGTCACGAATCCCAGGGTCATGACTTACTGCAAACAACTCCAATACTTTATTGGTTTAAAAAGTGTACATTTATTTCTGGCTAAGGGATCTGCAGATCAGATTCCTTCTAGCTCTCCACCACAGTCCATATAGCTTGTCTTTCTGGGACCCAGCATGAAGGAGCAGCCTCTACCTGTGAAATTCTCTTCTGGGGGAGGTAACCCCCCAAGAAAGCTGAAGTGCACCACGAGGAAGCTGTTGGAGCTGCTGTTTGGGCTGGATGAGGTGGCTCATGCTTGTGACTGCAGCATTTGGGAGGCTGAGGCAGGAGGGTTGCCTCAGGTTCCACATAGTGAGACCCTATCACAAAGCACCAGAAAAAAAAAAGTTTCTTTTTGGACATGGACAACATCTGACCTACTCACATCCCATTGCCTACATGATGCAAAGCCCAAGCAGTAGGATCTATCTCCTTCCCACACAACACAGGAGGAAGTAACACACTCATATACAGAGGGTATAACCTGGTGACGGGGAAAGAGCCCACAGTTAGAAGCACTAATGTAGTAAAAAAATACCTGGCTCTTTCTTGCTTGATTTTAAATTAAAGACCTGTGTACTGGGGACCTCCACACTCCCTGTCCAGCCTTGACTGGTCAGTCTCTCCATCTTTTCCACAGCTATCAACTTGGAGATGCCCATACCACAGCCAGGAAACTGCACAGAGCTTGCTCTTTGATTAAGTCCCTCGTTTTCTACTCCAGCGGCAATCATCCGTCTTAGTGTTGCACTTCAGTTAAAGTTACACAAGACGCTGGGGGTGTAGCTCAGTGGTAGAGCGCTTGCCTAGCATGTGGGAGGCTGTGCATGGAGTTCTCAGTACTGAGAGAGAAAAGGAAATCAGGAAACGTCATGATCACAGGAGTAAGACATCAATTAAACATCTGTGGGATTTAAGCAACATGACCGAAGTGTCCTCTTGCCCACGTCTGGGGTAATCGCAGTACTTAGCATAGTGCATGTTCTATTGGATCCTCATGCATTAATTTTCATACTCAAAATCACACATGAAATGTTCAGTTTTCTTTGTATATGTGTGTTTAAACACAGAAATGAGAATACTGCAAATCTTACTCTGCAACTTAGCGGCTTCTCACTTGGAGTTCTTTCCAAGTCAGCTTGCACTGCTTACTTCTAGTAGTATTTCAGAATACCAGCAGGTTGCATTTTATTCTCCTGGGGGTTGGTACTTGCATTGTTTCCAGACTCTCCCTGGTGCCAGCGTGTTGGAAACCACTGAAGCTGGAGGTTGATCATACTTTATGAGAGTCAGACTAGGCCTTAGTGCTTGAAGCAATCAAGCAATCTAACTACCTCAATCTTGAGAACAGCATCCTGCCTGGTCAATGTCAGCTATTAGTCTCTCAGCAACCTTGTATCACATGATGCTAACTTTGTGAAGATATAAATAAACACCCCTATGGTTATTCTGGGGCTTGTTTGCCAAATCAGGCAATTGGCCAGCACCTGACTTAGCTCTTGTATTCTTGTCCTTATTTTCCTCATTTCTGCCACTATTTCTCCCTGGGGTACACCGAGAGACCAGTGGTGTCCTGTGTTTGGTGCCTGAGCAGGACACCCGGTATGAGATGAGTGGGTAGTGGGAATATTTCCGGAGAGCACACAGTGGGGAGGGAAGTGAATTGGTCAGAGCCAGTATTCAGCACAATTTAAACTTCTTTTAAATTATGAGCAGTTGGTACCAAATGGTGCAGCGGGGGAAGGAAAATCAAAGGGATAGTTCATTCTACTCAAAACACTGTTTAAATCACTCCAGAATCTTGCATCACTTAATTGATCTTTTTTTTTTTTTTTTTTTTCAGAACCAGGGATTGAACTCAGGTCCTTGCGCTTGCCAGGGTAGTACTTATTCTACTGAGTTATCTCCCCGGCCCCTTGATAAAAATTTTAAACAAATTATTTTTTTAAAAAAACAAAATATTGGATTAAAATAGATATTAAAGGGCTTTGAAATACAAGTGCAGGTGGCCTCCAGGTAGGTCAGCTACCAGTGTGCAGGAACAAATGTGCTGGATTACTGACCTGAATGGATCCAAAGGGCCATTCTACCAGGAACAGAGCCTCACAAAAGAAGCAGGGAATAGAGCAGTTTTTTCTCTCTCTCCATTACAATTGACACTAAAAGAGAAGCATTTACATTTTCTTCTTCTTTTTTTCTTTCTTTATTTAGGACAGGGTCCACAGGGTCTACAAGGTCTCACTATGTAGATCAGATTCAGTGATTCTCCTGTTTTCAGCCTCCCAAGTGCTGGGATTACAGGTGTATGCCAGCACACCCAGTCTCAGAGCACCCTGCGGGTGGGGCCAGCACAGCAACACTGGGGATTGAACCCCAGCCACTGCACTCTGCCTAAGCAGGTGTTTTAGTCTGCTGAGCTATCAGGTTGGCCCTACATTTTCCTCTTAAGGTGATTAATTTAAAAGTCTGATTCCAAAGATAAAAACAGCACCACAAGATGTATAATAGTGGGGATAACTAACATGGTTAATTAAAGTTCTTTTAATTCCCAGTAAGAGGGCTGGGGAGTTAGCTCAGGAGAATAAGCCCTTGCCTGGCAAGCACAAAGTCCTGAGTTCAATCCCCGGTACTGCAAACAAAACAAAACAACACAAAACAAAACAAAAAAACTACTTTTCCACTAATTCCCAACAAGGTTGATTGCCTGTTTCACAGTCCTAAATTTACTTGGCATAGAAAAAGCTTTGCTATTTTACAAACAGGTATAGAGGTTTGGAATACAATCTAAAAGCAGTAGGGCTTAACTAGTTGCTTGATTTTGAAATCCCATTTAAGTGGTGGCAGGTCTGGTGGCGGCCTCTATAGAGGTACAAGCTATGATGACTTCTTCCTACTTGGGTCAACTTATCCAACAAAAATATATTGTGCTCCAAACTGTTCAGACAAATCCAAAACGATGTTCAGACTTTATTTGTAGTATGAATTGGCTCCATCCTTATTCTTGGCTCTTTTCTTTCGTGTTATTGATTATCACTACATTTTAGACAAGTTAAAGTAATTTGCTTGTTTTCACAGATAGGTCATATGAGGTTAAGGTAGGCTACATGATGGCCTCTTCTTCCAAAATACAGGGCACAGGCTTCTCACCATACAATCAAAATTCAATTACAAAACCAGAAGGAGTCAATCCCTCCAACTTCACTTGTCAATATATACTATTAAATTTTAAAAATTGTACGAAAGATGGAAGTACAGCAATGAACCAATAATTCACTCAGGTAAAGCACAAAACATGAAAAAAGAAGCTAATCTGGGATAGAGGATATACTTGTGATTTTTCTGGAAAATGCTGAGGGACCTATTTGGGTACCAGGATATGCTGTCAGGCTGTATCATAAAGCCAGATCTGGAAAAGTTGACAACAGTGAGGCTAGATTCAATCTGCAGCCTGTTGAAGAAACTGAAAAAATGGAAATCTAAGGTTTAAATAGGTGATAAAAGATATACAGGTAACTGAGATGAAGGCTACCAAAAGTTAAGACATATAAAATATAAAAAAGTATATTACTTTTCTTTTTTTTAAAATATTTATTTATTTTTATTTATTACATTTATTTATTGTGTGTGTGTGTGGCCAGCTCAGCCCACCAGGGGGCGGGTCTGTCTGGCATGTGGTGCTGGGGATTGAACAGCGGTCCCTGTGCTTTGCCAAGCTTGTTTCAAGTAGGTGCCTTAGACCACTGAGCCATCTCTCCAGCCCCCGTATATTACTTTTTGATAAAACATTCTATTTCTTCCAAAGTTTTCAGGTAAGGAATCTCTGCTAACTGGCAAATACTGAAATCCTACTAGTATATTTATAATTATAAATTTCTAAAAATTGTAATAGGGCTGCTATGTTCAATTTGGTCAAGAATATATCTGAGTGAACTCTGATTTTGTGAGTATGTTTGTTTATGTGTTCTGTGTATTTGTTTATGTGTTTGTATGTCATTCCATGAAAACAGCTGTTCCTCTTTTTATTTGTGCTTTGGTATATAGACTTAAAAGCATACTTTCTCCTAAGTTAGCAGCTGATCTAAGTTATATCAAAATTGATTCACTCTCAGGTCATCAAAAATTTTAAGATAATTTACAAAAATTCACTAGAGTAGGGGAGAGATTACTGCACAGGACTCCAGTTGGTGGATAGAGGGGTGGTCAACCTTCGTTCATTGATAAGGAACACCCACTAATCTCCATAGCTTCTTGAGAGACACCCCCAATAATTTGGTCATTAGTTAGAAGACAGCTTTTTAGAAAAATTACAATAAGGCTGTCTCACAAAAGATGATCTTGATACAAAATTAAATTAGGAAACAAAGGTTTTCACATATGTATGATAATTTATCATTGTTAATCTCATGGTGTATTAAATGTATTTATGATTACAGATGTACAGGACTTCCAAAATGTAAAACAAAGACTGCTTATTGTGGTAAGTCTTTCTTTAAGATTCACACCTCTGCCTTTAACAAAAAGTTGTGGTGTATTAAAGATGTAATATCCTATTAAAGAATGACAAATTAGGTAATAGCTTCTAATGTATTAGAGATGATTGATTAAAAGGGTTATGTAATGTCACAATGAAAATTCAAATGTGTCACAAAATGTCATCAAGATTTTCATGCTGATGTTGTATATGGTTTTGGTATTTAAACTTCTGTATAAAAATATGTATTTGTCTTTTAACATTCTTCTGATATTTAAATATCAGGATATTCATATTTGCTAGAAAATAACCATTCCATTTTTATAATCTAAGGTATTTGATGCTCTGATAAGTTAGTAATGTTAAGCTTACTGCCTCCATTGCAGAATAATGTCAGTAAGATTTTCTCCTGGATGTTTAGCAACTGAGGTTTGGAGACTAAAAATTAGAGATAGAAGGGCTAAGAGGATAGCCAATATTTTGGATCAGCCCTCTGAGGTCAAGGAGTACTTAGGGCATAAGGAAACCTTTGCTGTGATAGCCTATGATTCTGTCGAGTCCCTGATTTTCTGATCAAGGAGATTATGGGGCCATAGAGGAAAGTGATCTTATGATGTATAGTATGCCTAAGGAGAATCACCTGGAGAGAAACAACCTCTCAGGCTTTCACAGAAAGCAATGACCCTGACTCATCCAGATGGATGACACTGACAGAAGATCTACGAGATGCTGCATTTAGTTCCAAGGTAAATCCTGAGGAGATTTAATTGACCTTCTCAGATAGCAAAAGGTTAATCTTTTATTTATGTAGGTCTCACTTTAACTTGGTCTTAACCATATAGCAGAAAAGTACAACCACAAGATCTGAAAAGCAATGCTATAATAATATGCTATAATAATATGCTAGCTGTAAAAGGTTCAAGTCACTCACAACCTCTGACAATTGCCAGCTGTACTGATAATTCACTACTGTTATGGACTATTGGACTATCTAGGGTTAGATTTCTGAATACAAGTGCCAAAATCTTTGGACTGGCATCAAGAATGAAAAAGTCTCCAAACACAGCTTCTCCAACTGCAGTGGAACACAGATCATTCACACAACAGAACTAGAAAGGTAGCGATGTGGGAGCAGCTGAAGCAGGGAGCTAGTCTAATGCATGAAGCAGGACTGGGCCTCAGGGCCTATCCTAGTCAAGCTACCTCAGTCCTGAGAAAAGCATCCTGCCTGGTCAATGTTAGCTATTGGTCACCAGGCAACCTGTGTCACTTCATTCACCACAGGGACCACTGAGAGAGCTCTAAGATGCAACAAATCCCTACAACAGCAATGATGGAATCAGTGCCTCTGGCACGTGCATCTGAGTACTGTCCTGAGGCAGGTATAAGTACAGTTACTCTGCAGTTCTAACAGGGCCAAATTCTCACCCCAGGGCTCTTTATTGGTTCACATTCCCTCAAGCAGAGGGGACCCAGTGACATCCTCCACTATGGTTGGCAACATTTGCTGTGACCCATCTTTTTCAATTTTGACCAGTCTCAGGGGTAGAAAATGATGCCTTGTTATGTTTAGTTGAATGGTTTAAAATTTTAAAAGAAATCAGAGCCAGGGAGATAGCTCAGCGGCATAAGTGCCTGCCTGGCAAGCACAAGGTCCTGAGTTCAATCCCTGGTACTGAAAAAGAAAAAAAAAGTGTTGTAAAGAGTGTGGAGGGCCTGGGAAGATAGCACAGTAGAATAAGCACTTACCTGGCCAGCCCAGGGTCCTGAGTTCAATCCCTGGTACCGAAAAAAAAAAAAAAAAAACCAAGGGCATGCCTGTCTTTGAACAATACTTAGGACAATAGGAAACAAGTGCTTCCCTGGCAAATGCAAGGGCCTGAGTTCAATCCAAAAAAAAAAAAAAAAAAAAAAAAGGAAATTAAAAGAAATCAGAGTGTGAGATTTCCCTCAAATGAAATCTAGGAATCTTGAGAGGCAGAGCAACACCAGCAAAGAGCTAAGATGCAGAGGTCAGCCTGGCTCCTATCCAGGCTCTCACCAGACTTAATGAAATCCTGGACCACGATTCTGTTCTCTTCAGAATGAAACCACTCACCAGCTAGCTCTCAGGCTGCCTGGCCCTGAGTAGGGATTAGATATGTTTTCAACCCAGCAGTTAAAATGCACACAATCTGTGTCCACACAGGGCCCATGTGGCTCCACCTTTGTAGCCCCAGAGCACCTGAAAACTCAATTTAAGGGTTGGCCAAATAGCTCAGCATATTAAAGCTTCTGCAAGCAGGCACAGGGGCCAGGGTGTGGATGCACCGGACTGCCGTGCCAGCCCCACCCCCGGGGTGCACTGAGATGGCAATTGACACTGGGGATGGTGGTGCACACCTGTAATCCCAGCTTTTGGGAGGCTGTAAACAGGTGGGTCACTACGAGTCCAATCTAGTAGTGAGACCCTGAACACCCTGTAGACCCTTCCCTAAAATACAAAAAAATAACAACAACCCCCCCCCAATTTAAAAGCAAATGATGGGAAAGACAGGGAGACTGAGACATCACAAAAGTCAACCACTTGCCTTGGATCACATCCTACCACTGCCAGGCCTGGACAGAGAATGCCCTGGTCTCTGTCTGTCTCCTCTGCCCTCCTACCTGCATCTCTTAAGTGAGCCAGTCTTGCTCGTGGATAATCCCAGGAGGAGAATCCTGCCCCTGAGAAACAGAATTTGGTAAAGGCTTCCAGAATACAGTGCAAAATGGTGCTTTGCTGAGCAGAAGCTAGGCACTGACAAGAAGGCCTGGGTACAAGAATGGCAAAACAGTCGAAGCATGCTGTGGATGCTGCAGCTCAGTCACTGTCCTTCAAGTGGCTCACTCTTCGTGATGGACATGCTGAGGAGCGGTGGGATCCTAGTGACAAGGGTCACAGACCCAGCCCTCTGCTCTCACAGAGAGCTTGTCCTCCACTATGGTGGCCTGGTTGGTTGCAAAACTTGTCCAGGACATGGGCGTGGCAGGCGCTGGATCTGAGAGCAGCTCTGGAGATCAGTCAGAACATGCAAGGCAGAACCTGCCTGCTTTAAATGGCTAATGGTTCGTGTGACAATTTCACTGGCACGGGACAGTCTGACCTTTCATTTTGGAGAATGTATAATTATTAATATTTTCTCCCTAGGCAGCAGCAGTCACTTCTTGTTCTATTAAGTTAAATGAATTTTGGGGGCGTGCTGAACATCTAATCATTATCCAGTCAGAGGCCTGTAGTGCAGACAGATCTTGATCTTTTTCTCTTCAGAAGTAGATTTACTCATTAGGTGGGAGTGTCTGTCTTATCAAAAACCTCCTTTAGAAGGTAGATGTTTTAGACTTTTGTGGGTATCTTCTAAACACATGGTAGTTTTTCCTTTTCAAATGGTTTAAACTTTCACATACTTTAGCAACTTCTTTTTTTGTGGTGAAATGGTAGAAAATGTTGTCCCTAGTGCAGCCCTACTAAATGCATTATTATGCCACCGCTGGGGACCAGGCTATGTGATCGATTATGGGGTCCTACTCCGTGATTGAAGCCCTTCCCCCAAGCCCTGAGGTCCATGTGACTTTGCTTCAGGAACAGGGAAGCAGGGAAGGTCCCATGCCCCATGGATGTGGGTGGAGTGCAAATAGCACTGGGGAGGCACGATAGTAGCTGCTGAACACAGTGGTCAAAACACAGGCACTTGGGCATAGAGAAAATCTAGTTCATCATGAATTTAGTGTTTATCCACCTATTTTTTATAGTTGCTGTTCCACAAAACACAGGCTACCCCTCACTTGCTCTTTTGCTGACCAATAAGAGTGAGTGAGTCCCCAGAGGCAAACTCTTCCAGGCCTTGGTAGGGTGGTGGCCAAACACTCCAGGGTCTGGCTCTGTCTTTTCTTGAGGCTGCACAACTCTCCCTGTCTTCTCTCTTATCAATACTCAGTCGTTGGCTTTAGGGCTCAGTCCTATCCGGGATGTGTTCATTTCAGATCCTTAACAATTAGAGCTACAAAGACAGTATTTTCAGCAGGGACTACTGAGAGAACTCTAAGACGCGCCAAATCCCTACAGAACCATTGATGGAATCAGTGCCTCTAGCACATGCGTCTGAGTACTCTCCTGAGGCAGGTATAAGGATGGTTACTCTGCAGTTCTAACGGGGCAACATTTCATTATTTCACATTCTGAGGTTCTGTGTGGCCGTGACTTTTGGGGGGTGGGCATTGTTTCACCCAACAGACCTCCCAAACCTGGGCATCACAACTAGGGTGCCTTTCCACTCTGCTTCTGACCTTTTTTTTTTTTCCTGCAAAGTTTTATTCCAGAGGGGCTCAGTCCTTGGCAGCTGCCTTCCTCATGGCGGCCAGCACATTGCTCAGCTTCTCACACTTCCTCTCGGCGCGGATGTGCATCCCCACCCTTTTCTTGATGAACTTGAGGTCGTGTTTGTCCTTGGAGACCTTGAGCAGCTCCATGGCACCACTCATAGAGAGCGAAGCCGCACACCTCCCAGATCATGTCCTGCATGAACTTGGCGTATTTGGTGAGGCATCCACAACAGCGCTGTGCCTTGGTTTGCTCACAGTCTTAGTCACCTTGTGGCCCTTATTGAGGTCTATGGTCATGGGACAGTGGAGGGCCATGGCTACTCTTCTTTGATGGTTGCTGTGGCGGAAATGCTTCTGATTGATAAGTATATCAGACCATTTAAGATAAAAGTGGAAGTTCTGCCCCTGGATTTCAGTTTCACCCAGGTCGACAGAGGCTAAAGCACATTTAACACATTTATCTAGAGTGTGAGAAATAAGATCGATGTGTTACCTCCTAATGGTGCTCACAGCAGCCCAAGTTCCCAGACAGAAACTTTTCATTAAACCAGGCATTAAGATGTTGGTACTGGAGCGCTTTGCTGGACCCACACTGCAAAAGGTGATGAATGCATTTGCCAGCTTTTCAGCATTATTCTGCAGTAAAATGGAAACATGGGGTCGGGTGGGGGCAGTGGGAAGCAGGAATCCTGGGGTCAGTATGCTCTAGCCCTAAGAGGCTGCTGGAGACACCGCTCGTTTGCTCTGCTGGGCTAAGTGTGCTTCATGCCTATCTGAGACAGGCCTGGGTGTTTCCCACGGCAAATTGAGCACAGCTCTTGTGTCCTGGAGCTTAGTGTTCATGTAATTTTTATCTGATGAGTTTCTCATGAGAGGAAGCCTGGAGCCAGAGCGCGGGTCTGCTGTTTGCTTCTATGACACATTTTCTTCATGACAGCCATCCCTTCTTTGTGGTCTCCTCCATACCAGGCACTCCACTAAGCTCTCAGGTTCACACTGTTCTTTGGATTCTCACAGTGGTCCTGTGGTGTAGGCGCTGTCCCATCCTCATTTTATGGAGGGGAAATGGCTGCAGGAGGTAAAGTAGCTTCTCAAGGTCACCCAAAGTCATCATCTTCCCAAGCTGACCTGGCACCTCAACCTCTTTCCTAAAGACGAGGACCTGTGCTTCCTGGGCTCATTCTCAGAAAATCAGGGGTTTATCCTGCCAACCTGTGGTCCTGAGAGTGTCCTCACTCACTGGTTTCCTGTCTCTGGCCAGTTACCAAACCACTCTGTGTCTTAGTTTCTTTGTCTGTAAAAGCAGATAACCACTTACACCTCCTAAGGCAGGAAGATTTGAATAAACACAAAATTAAGTACTATCAGGTACTTTAGGAAAGCTGAAAATATTTATTCTCTGTTAGTGTTTGTTAGTAATACAGAAGAATGATGTTAGTACATTCTTATAACATATTTTGATTATTTTCATCTACATACACAGTGTGGTCCAAACATACCATTAACGTTTAAAGTTTTAACAAGTTTATTACAGTAAAAGACACATTGCTGTTAAATCCCCCTCCCAACACTTCCCCTCATTTCAAACACACTTTTTCCATCATTCTTGTTACTCTCTGAAACAGCCCTAAAAGCCCTCTTTTCTGGGCATCTTTAATTGCACTGTCCTGGCTGCTTCAATTCCTGAGTGTGTTCAAAACATTTACCTTTCATGGTCGTTCTGTCTTTGGAGAAGACCCGGCAGTGACATGGTGCCGGATCCTGTGAGGACAACTGCCCACAAACCATCACGGCACCATAGGGGTAGAGCTGCGAGATCCAAGAAACAAAAGTATAGTTTGCTCAAATTATCTTATTTGTTTCTTTTATAGAGTTGCCAGATAAGATAAAAGCAAGGTAATTGTTTTGGAAGTACTGGGAATTGAACCTAGGTCTTTGTGCTTTGACATCTATCCCACTGAGCTCTATAGCAAGTCCTTCTGTTACTTTGAGACAAGAATTAAGTACTCTCGGCTGGCCCCTAACACATGCTCCTCTTTCTCAGCCTGCAGTGTAGCTGGGACTGCAGGTATGCTCCACTCTGAATGATAAAAGTGGATTTATTTTTAATATGAACATGTCCTGTGCAATGATTGGTTTATGCTTACAGATAAAAATCATAGGTGGCAGTTCAGATTGAACCAGACGCCCTGGTTTATCAACCTACATAGGAAGCCAGGAACTAACCCCTTGGTTGGGTTTGACATGGAACTGGCAACAGCAGTTACAAACCCACTGAAAAAGGCAGGGAGCTATGGGAGGTCTGGGTCCTGGGACGTTGAAGCTTGATGGGTTTACAGGCCCTGGCCAACAGTACCGTGGAACGCCACACAGCTTTGGTTTGAGGTGTACCTTTTGACATGTGCTTTCCCTGTGGGTCAAGCCAGATCTCAAAGAGCTTGCACATGCTTGTCTTTGGAGACAGGCCTAAGAAGAACTGGGCATCAATGGCAGTGCAAGTATCTGGTACTGGAGTGGCTGGGTGGTCTGTTCTCCTGCTGGTACAGGGAGGTGGGACATGGACTGTTGAATTCTGGGGCAGCAAACACGTCATGTCCTCTGAGTCCTGTATGTCTTCTTTTCTTTCTTCTGAAAGAGAAAGAACCTTTCAACCACCTTTATCAAGACCCACTTTATTATCATAAAATTCACTCATTTGAAGTGAGCACTCAGAGGTTCATCTATGACATAAGCATTTAGTTGTTTTCATAGCCGAATGATTTTTCATTTCAGGATGTTTCACGTGTTGTTTCCCCTTATCCAGTTCATAGACATTTGGATTTTTTGCCTTCTGGCTCTGATGAATATAAATAATCTTGCAAGAACACTTGCATGAATAATAATAATAGCAATCATTTCTCATAATTTCTAAATGTAGGTCTGTAAGGTAGAGTGTGGGAAAAGAGTTTTCAAATGGAAATTACATTTGATGAAATGGTTAATTCTTTTCCACTTTATAGGACTGTCTTCAAAGTTAAGGTACAAGTACTTTGTATTCTATCTGATTCATGATTAGTTCTGAGGCGTACTGCATCCTAGAAAAAGTGCAGCCACTCGAATGGTATTGTGAAGTCATTCAGCACACTAGCTCCTGCAAGGGCTGGAATGTTTGAGACTAAGAATTAGAAAACTAAATTTGTAGGACCACCCAATTCAAAGCTAAGCCTTTCTTCTACCATGAACATTGGAGATTTTCCATAGACTCTTTTAAGGGTATCTCAGTCTTTTAAACAGATGTACGTTGAGTATATTTTAGGGGAAGCAGAAGAACTCCTGTAGCCTGTAAGAAAGAGCGTATCATGCCAATAGAGCCTTCAGAAGAGCTACAGATGTGTGAGAAGAGAGAGTAGGACAGAGGAGACAAGTGGCAGTGACCGGTTTTGTCTGCTTTATTTTGGAACCAGCACACACTTGTCCTAGTGGGACTTTCTCTCCCTGTCCCCAGCCCATGTGGCTGGCTGTGACTGATGCCCCCTCATAGCTAAGGGGGTGGCACTACCCAGGCTGGTGCCTCTGTGCTGGCAAGTTAGCAGACCTAGGGAGATGAGCAGAGAGCCTGTTGGGAAATAGCTGCTGGTTTTTGTTCTTTCTTTTTTTCGGAACCGGGGATTGAACTCAGGCCCTTGCGCTTGCCAGGGCAGTGCTTATTCCACGGAGCCATCTCCCTGGCCCCATAGCTGCTGGTTTTCTTTGGGAACTGATGAACAGGTGGCACAAGAATCCCACACTCTTGGGTCCCCCACGTGGAAAAGGAACTGTCTCTAAGTAGAAGCCAAAGGAGGGATGAGCAGTCTTAGGAGGTACAGATTTGGGACGACATCATTTCCACATCTATGGACAGCAGAGCTTGAATAAGTTCCTGTCTGTCAGTCATCTGTCTGTCTGCCTGTCTGCCTATCCATCTATCTAATCTGAGTTGATGTGAGATGGGTTTTATATGTTTGCAATGGAAAGAGTCTCGACTCCACTCTGTCTGGAGTAAATCTCACTCATCACAATTTAATTGCAGTGGGCATGAATGACATGCTGTTTCTTTTCTCTTTTTGTGTACAGGGTCTACAAGGTCTCACTCTGTAGATCAGACTCGTAGTGATTCTCCTGTTTTCAGCTTCCCAAGTGCTGGGATTACAGGCGTGCGCCACTGTGCCCAGTCTCAGTCGCGGTGTCAGCGTGCCCCGGGGATCAAACCCCAGCCGCTGCACTCTGCCTAAGCAGGTGCTTTAGTCCGCTGAGCTATCTGGCCGGCCCTGACGCGCTGTTTCTTGATCCTAAGGACTAGGGAGCAAGCTCTGGTCTGCTCATGTGGTTCTGTCCGAGCTGAAGACACAGCACACCATTTGCTTGCCTTTGCCCTGGGCCTTAGCATTTTCCTTCTTCCTAGTCAGGGAAGCAATATGAATTTGGGAGGGACGTGTTGTGCAATCTAAATCCTGCTTTGTGCAGTGTTCCATACCATTGTCTTCATCTGCCTGCTGGAGGTCAGCTGTGAAGAATGAAGGCTGTTCATAGTACGGGGGAAACCAAGGCACTGAAAAGTTAAGTGATGGGGATAAGCAGACAACGCAGAGACCAATCTGCCCGTGGCTCTCTGCTCCCCTGTCCGCAGACTCCCACCGCAGGACTCCTCGCTGCTGTCAGCTGGGAACCGCCCGCCTCTCTTGCACCTGCGCAGTGGACTGCGAGCTGGGCTGCCTGGCTCTCAGCCGCAGCGCCCCCACCGGCCCACGCAAAACACTCAGCTGTGATGACAGAAGAGGGGAAACGCAGCTGGGGGGGAAACTAGAAGGAAGGCTCAGAGTCAAAGGACGGGCTTCACGGTAGGATGCTGGAGCTTGGCGTCTGCAGGCACAGGCGAGCAGTGGGCAAGTCGGCCATCGTGAGACTGGCTTTCCGCGGTGCACCCGCGGCCCGGCCGTTTACTGCGGAGTGTCTGACTTCTCGCTCCCCACTCTCCTGCAGCCTGTTTTGATTCCTGTTCGACAGATGGGCTCCGAAGGGTGAGCACGGCGATGTGGTCCGTATCCTGACGGACTGTAGCAGATACCTAGAATCTCACGCGCGAGCTCCAGCTCTCCTTGCCAGCTCAGAGCTGTCCTGGGGGGGTGGGGTGGGGCACAGCACCAGGGATCTGTACGGCTCGTTTTTCACGCGTGCCCCTAGATTCGAGAGCTACCACTCCGAGCCGCTCTGTCCACCTAGAGCCAGCTATCGTGGCTCTCTGAGCCCTGTCTGCCTCTTGAAGACCTTTCTTTCCTTCCGCTGCCTACCCTGTGCCTGCCTCCAGAGTTTGCCAGTCTTTATGGGGCTTACTTTTCTTAAAAATCATGTACTTACTTATTTATTTGTTTATTTGGTACAGCGTCTCACTACACAGCTCGGACTCATAGTGATCCTCCTGACTCAGCCTCCTCAGCGCTAGGATTACAGGCGTGCACCACCGCCCCAGGTTTCCGTGGTCAGCACAGCATGCCATGACTTCTGGGCCCGCACAGCATGCAGTACCAGGGATCAAACCCGGGTCTTTGCACTTGGCAGGCAGGCCCTTAGACCACCAAGCTATCTCCCCAGCCCCTTTCCGGGGCTTTCTGATGGACTCACTGCTGACAGCGTCATCCCAGCATGCCCGAGTCTGCGTAGAGCTGGTGGTGATTCACGCCCACCTCTGGGGCACTGATCACTCGTTTGCTTCATTTTCATCCCAAAAGGGGTGGAGGAATGAAAACTAATTCCTCAAGACAGAAAACACTGGACGCTTTCATTTAGTCAGGTTCTGGTTTGATTTTCCCAGGCATTTCCTCTGGACTGGTGACTGAACTAACACAGCTCCGTGCTTGAGAGGAGGGTACCTCGGCGATGACTTGCAGGCGTGGAAAATCGTCCCTTCCCATGCTGATGTCTCAACTGAGGGAGGCCTCGCTGGGTCGGGTGGGGTTCTCAGGCCAGCGGCGGCAGCAGCAGCAGTGTGCACTCAGAGCCTGCTGGGAATGCGGAGTGCCCCGCCCTGGCCAGCCCAGTTGTGTAAATCAAGCCTCCCACTGTGGAGCGAAATACCTGCATCCACCAGGGAAAGGCGGTCGGGGGCATCATTCTGGCTCACAGCTTCTAAAGTTGTTGGTGCACAGATGACTAATTTCGGGGCAGATATACGAGGGCGGAAGTGCGAGACCTAGGTGCCGGCATTGTGCTGGCTTTTGTTTACGAAGGAACAGAAATAAACTGTCGCATTCTGGGGGAGGCAAGGAGAAGCAAGAACTCAGATGGAATTTAGGTCTTTATTTTATTAATTAATTAATTTTGGATGCAGGGTCTTGTCACACAGTGCAGACTTGTAGTGATTCTCCTGTCTCAGCCTCCCTAGTGCTGGGATTACAGGTGTGTACCACCACGCCCAGTCCTAGGGTGGCACAGCGTGCCTGGGATTCTAGAACTGGCACAGCATGTGGTACTGGGGATCGAACTCACGACCTCCCACTTGCCAGGCAGGCACGTAGACTGCAGAGTTATCTCCCCAGCCCTCAGGTCTTTATTTTTTAAAGAGAATAAAAGAAAAGAATAGTAAACAAACAACCATTAGAAACAATATAGAACCTTGCAAAACTGTAATAGGAATTCAACAATGGTTGTTACATTGCATATTGTTGTCTTCAAATCAGTTGTTCAGATTACCAGATATAAGCATGCAAAATGTAATGAAAAAGGAGAGGGAAAATGTAATGAAAAAGGAGAGGGAAAATATTTAATCATTAGCAGCTCCTTTCAATGGACCAGAGAAATCAGTAGGACAATTATCCAAGCTATCCTGTGTGTGTGTATATATATATATTTCTTCTTCTCTTCCTTCCTTCTTTCTTTCCTCCTTTCCCTCATTATAGCAGCACAATTTGTCATAGCTAGATCTTGGAAACAACCCAAATGCCCACCAACTGAGGAATGGATAAAAAGATGTGGAGTTGATGCAATGGAGTATTACTTAGCTATAAAGATAAACTCGAGGCTTTTATAGGTAAATGGATACAACTAGAGACCATACTCATAAGTGAAACAGATCTGACCTGCATCTGTAAACATCATATTGTCCCAATAGTGTGAGAAGCTGAAAGAGTAAATAAAATCTGAAAGGTACAATGGAAGGGAAAGAAATTATTCAGAGGGATGGAATTCAGGTCTTAACCGCCTCTGAACCTCACAGTGGGCCCTGTGCTTCGTTGTTAATCTGTATGAGTGAATTACATACAGGTTGCCTGGCGTCCCCATTCATTCTTGAGCTCAGCCCTAAGGTGTGTGCTGAAGGCTGTGCTAGGCCACATCTGAGCCAGGTGTGGGGGTGAGCTCGGAGATGGAGGAGGAGCCCCTCCCCATCCACGCCCCTGTGGCTGGGTCACTGGAAGAGGAAGAGAGACAGACACCAACAAGCAGAACCTCTGCTGCTGGGGACCCTGGTGTGCTCCGTGTGGCAGATGTGGAGGTGAGCTCATGTCTTCCTCGTTTCCCCCAAGCACAAGTGAATCGTTCCAGGTACTAATGACTCATGGGATCTCACTGATCGCTTCGTGAGGAGAGAGGAGAAGGTTTTCTTCGCATCTGGTACAAAGGGCTTTCACACTCCTCTCCACTGTCCTCAGCAGCCTCTAAACTGTCCTCTCCCACTAGTGAGAGGGGACACTGGGCAATCTTGTACTT
>NW_004524653.1:1703876-1722124 GCF_000260255.1 Octodon degus
TCTTTCTTTCTTTTTCTTTTTTCTTTTCTTTTCTTTTTTCTTTTTCTTTTTTTTTTTTTTTGCGGTACCGGGGATTGAACTCAGGATCTTGTGCTTGCCAGGCAAATGCTTATTCTACTGAGCTACCTCCCCTGCTCTCTCTGTCTCTCTCTCTGCCTTTCTTCCCTCCTTTCCTCCCTCCCCTCCTTCCCTCCTTTTCCTCCCTCCTCCCTCTCTCCTTCCCTCCTTCTTTCCTTCCTCCCCTCCTTCCCCTCCCTGCTCCCCCTTCCTCCATCCTCTTTCCTTCCTTCCTTCTCTCCTTCCTTCCTCCCTCTCTGCCTCCTCCCTCCCTCCCCCTCCTTCTTCCCCTCTCCTTCCCTCCTCCTTCCTTCTTTCCCTCCTTCTTTCCTCCTTCTCTCCCTCCATCCTTCCTCCTTTCTTTCCTCCCTCCTCCCTCCCCCTTCTTCCCTTCTCTCCCCCCTCCTCCCTCCTTCCCTTCCATACTGGAGCTGAGCCCTGGCTTTCACTCATCCTAGGGGGTCTTGATTGCTTTCTCATTTCAGACACAATACCCAACACTCACAATTTAAAGCAGGAAAGTTTCATTTGGCCCCTAGTTTGCAGCTGTTTCAGCCCATGGTCAGCTCCACAGCAGGGCACCTGGCAGCTGGGCATGACCGAGGAAGCCTCCTCTTGGCATGGCAGACAGGAAGTGGAGGTCTGGGGGAGCGAGGGGGACCCTTCCAGGCCACAGCCCCTTGGGCTCAACTCCCCTGAACAGGCTTCACCTCCCAAATCACACTGCTATGAACTCATCCAAAGCTGCCACACCTGCATGATTGAGTCCCTGCGCTCAAGCCTTGGGGACATGCATCTAAAAGCCCCAACCCTAGGCAGGTGATCTGCCCCACTGATCTACAACACCAACTCTTACTTACTTATCAAGGTAGCCTTGAACTGCCACTGTGACATACTTGTTAGCATCCCACTTTACAGGTGAGAAGGTTGAATTTTGGCGACCAACGCACAGTCAACAGAAGACACAGGGCTTGAACACAGATCTCTCTGACCCCAGGGACCGGGCACTCTGGGACTTGAGCCACGCCTTGGTTAGCAAGCTCGGCTGTCAGCGCTCCAGGCCTACACTTGGTAAGCGCAGTGCCTTCATCTGCACAGCTCCAATTTAGCACGCAACATGAGAGACGCCGACAGAAAGTGCTCCTCGCAGAGGGGGCTCCCTGGCGGAAGTCTGGGGGCAGGCAGAGGCCCTTCGCTGGCCTTTTCTGCCTCTCCCCTCTGCTTGCTTTCTCTAGGTACCAGGCTGTTTTACCTAGTTCAGCGGCACCTTGTTCTGAGCCCTCACTGTTTTCCAGGCATGGTGATACACATTTGCGCAAGTCACCTATGCAGTGTGAGAAAAACAAAAACAAAAACAAACCCCCCAAAAACCCCAAAACAAAGCAAAACAAAACAACAACAACAACAACAACAACAACAAAAATCAAAAAGAAAAGAAAACAAAACAAAGCAAAGCAAAGCAAAACAAAGCAGGCTGCTTCAGGAGCTTCTAGATGGTCAGAAGGTAGAACCCCCACTTTGCAGCCCCTCAGTCGAGGCTCCTGGAAGTGGAGAGCCTGGCCTGAAGATTTCCATCCGGGTCTGTCTGGCTCCTCGCCTAACAAATCTTTTTCCTTTCCAATGCTACAGCCCAGACTTGGGGGTCCTTCCTTGTGGGTTCTGTGTTTCTGTGAGCACTAAGGAATGCTATCACCCAGAGGGCTGGTGGCCACTCTCTTCTCCCCTCTCCCCTGCTCACCGGGTAGGGTCATGAGCTTAACCCTGTGACCCAAAGAGCCCCATCCCTGGGGCCAGTGCTGACAGCACCTAGCTCTGGGGCTTAGGTGGGGATTGAAGGAACTGGTATATTTAAGTGCTTAGGTTGTATCTGCACGTAAGTGAGCAGTGCCTGACATCATTTGTTCATTTAGGCCCTATAAAGGTGTTCTTAGATGCAGAATGTTGCGCTCCTCAGTGGAAGGCGTTTGTTATTTCATTTTCCTATTCTGCATTTTGTTCTGTAGTTCTCGGTTATCTGAACGGGACCCCTGAGCTGCTGGT
This sequence comes from Octodon degus, assembly GCF_000260255.1. Lineage (NCBI taxonomy): Eukaryota > Metazoa > Chordata > Mammalia > Rodentia > Octodontidae > Octodon > Octodon degus. The sequence continues at coordinate 1,705,974 of NW_004524653.1, forward strand.
GCTGAGCTGAGGTGAATGGTTGTGTTTGTCACTTCCACACTGGGTGCTGATTCTCACCCAAATCGGAGCCCATTGCATTTTGTGTCTTGGTTTGGGATGGAACTTATGTTTAAATGCGTGAGTCGTCACTTATGCATGGAACCCATGGTTACCGACTGGTTTTGTCTCCCAGGCCCTGCTTTCTAGTTGGAGACATTGCTGAGAAATAAACCAGCCAGCTTGCGCAGGAAAATGTGTGATAAGACAAGACAAGGATGGCGTCAATGACTGAGGTGGGGAAAGGGGTCTCTGGGGATTTGGGGTGGAGAATGAAAGCCATGAAAGAGGAAGACAGAGAGGCTCTGCGGCGGGATGGAGCACCCAGCTCGGAGTTCAGGAAGCAAGTGCCTGGGAGAGCAGGCAGGAGCTGATCGGGAATGGTGGGGCATGCTGGGGGCTTTGAGCAAGAGTGTGCTCAGCCCTGCTTCTTGGCTTTAGATGCCTGCCTGGCTGCTGCATGCAGACTGAGCCGAGTGGAGCTGAAGGTGGGGGAGGGTGGCTGCGGCCAAGGAGGCCTGCCTGGGTTTTAGCTCCCAGCCCCACGGAAAGACATGGAAACCCACCTTGAGAGGCCTATGGATGGACAGGTCACTGAGGGATTCTGCCTTGGGGATGGGGCGAGAAGCAAGAGTTCTTAGCACATGTGTTCTCAGTGTATTTTGTGTGTGTATGGGGGGAGGCCGGAGCTGACAGATCCATTTATTTAACCAAGGCAGCAGACTCACAAAGTCCTGTTGTGCAGCCACGCCTTGAGGAGGGGGATTGTGTCATTTCACACTTGGCTGCAAGTAGGTTCCCCATGACCATCTGAGACAGGGTGGTGGGGGAGATGACGGTTTTCCTGCTTTCAGTGAATTTTTCTGACAAATGAGTACCAGGAAAAGGCCTGCACACAGCAACTTAACTCTATTATGCATCCCACTCTGGCCACCTAGTGTCCCAGAGAATTTCTAGAGCATCATATCCCACCCCACCCCACCCTACTCCATCCCACCCCAGTACAGCACAGCACAGCACAGCACAGCACAGCACAGCACAGCACAACACAACACAACACATCAAGTTGTTGCCTCTTGGTCCTAGCTGCCTCTTTCTGGAGCCTGCTGCAAACTGCAGGACAAGTGCATGGAGCCAGCCCACAGAAGGGTCTCTCGTGGCAGCTCATGGCCCCAGGGCCATCTGGGTCCTGCTCAGCCACCCCATCTACTCCGGGGAGGTGCGCGGCCCACAGTGAGGGTGAGGAGGGGGTCAGGCAGCCTGAGTTTGCAGCTCCCCTTACCCACGTGCCAGCTGCACTTCCGAAGACAGTTTCCTTACTTGTCTTTGTTTTCAGATGCTTCAGCGGTAAAATAAAGGGCAGAGGTGACCCTCTTGGCAGGGCAACCACAGGGCCCAAGCACTGTGCCGAGCTCCTTACCCTCCTCCTGCGTGGCACAGCAACTCTGCAGATAACCGCATCACACCAGGCGCCTTCCAAAGTCCTCTGTGCTGGTGCCACATGAAGTGAGGCATGCTTGTCATCTCAGCTACTCAGGGGGCTGAGGCAGGAGGGTCACAAATTTGAGGCCACTTTGGGTAACATAGTGAGACCCTGTCTGAAAAAATAAAGTCTGGGGGTGTGGCTCCAAGGTGGAGTACTGTACTTGCCTAACATGGGTAAGTTCCCGGGTTAAAGTCCCAGTATGAAAGAGGGAAAGAGGATGAAAGAAGGAAAAACAGAAAGAAAGAAAGAAAGACAATAGTTGCCCTTGGACTAGGAGCCCCATCCTGAGGAGCACTGCTGCGGTGGAGCAGAAGCCCAGGCCCTACCTCAGAGCCACTGGGCAGACTCTGCACCCAGACTGGGCCCCCGCTGACTCCGGGGCACCCCTGCCTGGGAGCATTCCTGGAGGCCAGCATGTCCTAAGGGAGGGCCAGATCCATGGTGCTTCTGGAAACCCTTGGGTGACAGCAGCTGGACACAGGGAGCACTGCCAGCCCCACCCGCTGGACATCCTTGGGCAGCCCCAAACCTTCTGGGCCTCAGTTTGTCCATCTGTGTGATGCTTCTACCTTAGAGCTGTGATGACAGCAGGAAGTAAAATAACCTGGAAACTGGTATGAAGAGAAGAAAAGTAAGTTATTTTTCTCTTATTTACACAGAACAGGCACCATAATTCCAAGAGACCTTAACATAATTTCCAAGCAATGCAGTTTCCTATTTTCGACACTTGCTTGCTGATGGGCAGCAGAAGAGTCTGATTACTGGGGCTTCTGGGTGAAAATAGAGGATGATCGCGGTGCAGGAGCCATGAGCCTGGTATTTTTGGAAAGTGAATGGGAGGTTTTGGTATTTTGGCTGAAAGGCACTGCCCTAGAAAAGGCTGCTTGTCTGATCAATGGAGAATTTACACTATTTATGAAATAGTTCCTGGACTTCAGTATAAGACACGGTAGCCACTGGCAGGACCTCAGGGTGACTCTAGCTGGTGTACCACACTGTGACACAATTTTAGCAGCCACAGAAGCATTTTATTATTTCCAAACATCACAAGAAATAAGTGGTTTTGCTTATAGGAACAGAAATTCTCCAGGTACAAAAAAAATCACAAGACACAGAGGGTTGTGCGAGTGGGCATTCCTCAAACCCCGCCCCTCGTGTTCCAGCGTAGGTAAGGCCAACACAGGACAGCACAGCAGAGACCCGGCACAATGTGAGCATGTGGGGCTGGGGGCTGCGGTGGCAGAAACAAAAGGGATCCAGGCCAGGGAAGGACCCGGCCATGCTACCAGCGTCCTGCGGGACACCGCAATGGCGGTGACCTAACCCTGCGCACGGGCAGGAGTCGCTTTATTTGACAAAGTGCGAATATTGCAAACAGCATCACTCAGCTTTAAGGTTGTACCGAACAAAAGGAGCAGTGAGCCAGAAGATATTCTTTCACAAATCCTGATGCCTTCATCATGTGACGGAGACAGATAGTAGGTACAAAAGAGAGAGCTCCTAAAAAGCCACACGGTAGTCCTGCAGATTCTCAATGTGCAATGAAACTATATACCTTCCATCCACCGGTTCCTCTTTTTCAACAGATTTTGCAGGCGACCTTAGATTGAATGCGCACACCTAGCAATGCCAACCGCCACAGGAGCAGCAGGAGTGGACGTGGGTGGCACCCCCTTGCTGTTTTGGAGGCTGGCGTGGATGTGAGGGCAAGAAGAGGGAAAGCGGCCTGGCATCGCTTTTCCCAACAGGACTTTACTTACTGTAAATAAAGCAGCAGGCTAGCAACTTGAGCTCTCACAGCAGAAGCACGAAGCTATCTGTACAGCCAGCAGCAGCAGGGCCGGGCTGCTGGGTGGCTTGCTGGTGGGGAGCTGCGCCAGCTTCCCGGGCACAGGACTCCTCCAGCCGGGACCGTGGGGCGAGGAGGAGGGCCAGGCGGGCGCTGCAAGCCCTGGTGGCCCGCTGTGGTCTCCAGTGACTACGTGGAGAGCAGAAATGACTGACTCATCAGGGACCCTCCCTGGGAGCTTTCTCTTGTCACTTTCTCTTTAAAAGTCATGTGGCTGTTGACACATTTTTATACCCCTAAGTATTTCTTTCTTCCTTGCTGAACTTCATGGCTGGAGGGAAAGGCAAAGGGGGTGTGGGCTGCCCACCGTCTCCCGGGTGCCACCACCCTATCTCAAGCTCACGCCGGCGCAGCCACAGAGAATCTCCTTGAAGGTGTTGCGGAGCTCCCCGCTGCGGAAGGCGTAGATGAGGGGGTCGATGACGGAGTTGCACATGATGAGGACCAGATAGGTGTTGAAGTGGGCGGTGTAGCAGATGCAGTAGGGGTTGGCCGGGCAGGTGATGATGAGGACCAGGTGGAGGAAGAAGGGGGCCCAGCAGAAGATGAACACGCCCAGCAGGATGGTGATGGTGACGGCGCCCTTCATGCAGGAGTGCTGCTGCGGGGCCACCCCATCGGCGGGGGGCAGCACCGCAATGCGCTTGACATGCAGCCGCGCGAAGAGGAACATGTGCACGTACAGCGTGCCCATGAGCAGCATCATGGCGAAGAACATGGTAATGAGGCACACGATGACCATCTTGCTCTCGGAGTAGACGATGAACACCACGCCACACACGCCGCAGCACACCCAGATGCCCGCGATCACGGCCAGGGCCTTCCGCACCGTCATGATGCTGTGGTAGCGCAGGGCGTAGAAGATGGTCACGTACCTGTCCACCGCGATGGCCAGCAGGTTGCAGATGGAGGCCACCAGCGAGATGCAGATCATGGAGTCGAAGATGTTGTCCATGTGCTGGATGAACTGGTCCTCGAAGGCCAGCGCGTTGCTATGGACCACGGCAATCATGACAGTCTCCAGGGCGTTGGACACGCTCACCAGCATGTCGGCCACCGCCAGGCTGCAGAGGAAGAAGTACATGGGCGAGTGCAGGTTGCCGTTCCTGACCACAGCCACGATCACCAGGACGTTTTCCAGCAGGCTTATGATGCCCAGGGCTAGGAAGACCTCGGGCTTGATGAAGACCTGCTCGCAGAACTCGCTGCTGCTCCGGTTGCCCAGGGCCGAGGGTGCAAGGAGCACGGAGCCATTGGGTGGCGGGGGGCGCGCAGCCGAGGGCGGGCAGCAGGACGCGTTCATGGCCGAGCGCGGCGGGGTCCCGCGGGACTCGGGGCGCCGTGGTGCTCAGCGCAGGGGCAGTAGCATCCCCCTTCCGCGTCTCTGTGCAGCTGCAGGCTCGTCTGGAGCGGGCTCAGATTTTTGTTCTTACCTTGGAGTGGCCGGGTGCGAGAGCGAGGGGCGCTGGGAGCGGCAAGGGAACTTTCCTCCCGCTCGGGGAGCAGCCGGGAGCAGCCGTGCGTGCGAGCCTTTGGTCGCCGTCCCCTCTCCTCCGACCCCTCTGGGCGCTCAGACCCACCTGGGCATCGTGATCCCGCCGCCGCCGCCTCGGGTGGCGACAGTTGCAGCTGCAGGCATAGCAAGGCAGGAGGTGTGGGGCATCGCCAGATGTGAAGGGCAAAGCTCAGGGCGTGTACATTGGCCGAGGGGGAAACATCTCCTACTTAATCCTTGGCTCAGCCCAGGGACCACTGAGCGTCCTACACTTGCTGACTGACAGCGAGCTGGTCGGGCTCCAGGGCTTCTGCCCAGAGCTTGAGAAGCACACCTGCGCCCCCTGCAGGCCAGCCTGCGCGAGTGCACGGGTGAGCGGAGCACTTGCTACTTGTTGGGTAACCGGCAGGGTTTGATCACTTTCCCGGTTGATGCCGATGGTTCCTGTTAGATTGGAGTCTGCAGATGCACATGAGTTCCTTTGCCCCTCCCTCCACAGCAGATGGATTAATGATCTATTTATCATCCAAACTCCTGTGTGAAATAGGAGAACTATGCAAGGAAAAGAAAGTTTCAATTACAGAATTTAGAGTGGAGAGATCTTAAAATCAGCATCCCCAAATTTAGTATGGAAAAAGTAGCAGAAACAGGGTCTAACGGCAAAGGGGAAGGAACATGCGCATACACCACAGGCAAAGGCTACTTTGCTTCACATACAAAGAACTCATCGACATTGATAAGAAAAGACAAACGACCTCCTAGAAAATTGAGCAAGATATGAATAAGTAATTCTCCAAGAAGGAAATGCAAATGACTAATAAGCATAAGAAAAGATGTTCTCGGGAGTCAGGGAATTGCAAAGAAAACCGAGATTTCAGCACTATTTTATTTTGTCTAGTGAGATATCCGAATCAGAGAGGATAAGGAAGGAGCACCCTCATGCATTCCCATTGTTTGCAAGCAGTTTTGTAGCTTGACAGTTTTGGTTTAAAGAAAAACGCACGTGACTGTGAATCTCAGGGCATGCATTGAGGGCGTGAGATGGACCACAGCGACTTCTTTTCACAGTGCGATGTAATTTCTGGTGCCGAAGTGCTGCTCTTCGGGCTTGCAGAGAAGCGCAGTCTCATCCCTCGGGAGCTTCTCTTTACTCCTAGGCGCACCCAGAGGTGAATTCACGCCGCTGTGGCCTGTGGTTTCCAGGACGCTCGTGTCACTTGCAAAGCTGCATGACGATGTAGGCCACTCCTCGCTTGAGAAGCTTTGCAGGCTTTGCCTGCCCCGCCCGGCTTGGCACTGGCTGGGCTCACACAGCCCTTCCCGCCTGCATCTGGCTGGCCGAATGCCTCCTGCAGGGAGAACGGTTGACTCGGCGGCGTCTCTGACCTGAGTCCTTGCTAACCAGTGTGGAGTTAATCCTCTCTCATCGCTGCTCCTGGGTCCCACAGAGGCCGCACAGACGCAGCACTGCTGTGTAGAGGACTGGGCCTTATATTAATAATTGCGAGACAGGGCTGCCTCTGTCAGCCTTAACCATACTGTGCTGGTGGAGGTAGGGGTTCCTGTTTTGAATCTGTGATAATTGACTGTAGCAGGGAGGTAGAGTGGATTAGGAGAGAATCTATCCCGATGTGCTCCATACCTGCAAAGCTCTTCTTCAATTTTATGCCTCTTTTTCTTATCCTTGAAGACCCAGCTTAAATGTCAGCTATTTTTTATAGCTTTCCTTAAATTTCATGCTCTGGCTTTCTGCCCACCTCCTGTTCCCCACGGCTTAGCTGCCAGGGTTCAGCGTTTACCCCCCAACCAAAGGAAATGTGTGGATAAATAGGAAGTGGATTTTGTCAACAATAAAAATATTATTTTACAGACACTAGCAAAGTAATGAGAAGACAGCTTGCCGAATAGACTGGGAGAAAATAATTGCAAATCAGATAATTTGATAATGGATTTGGGGGTAGAATGGGTAGAAAACATTTATGACTAAATAATAAAAAATCAAATAGCTTACCAAAAAGAGGGGACGAACTTCTCTGATCTGATCATTATATGCTTTGTACATGCATGGAAACCTCACACCGTGCACCCAAAGTCTGCATGGGTCTATGTAAATTAGAACAAATGCATAATTTAAAATGATGAAAAGTTTTCAATTAACAATACTCATGCTTCAGTTAAACCTCATTGGCTATGACATTTCCACTGCACAGAGCTTAATATAAAAATAGGAAAAAAATGCAGCAAATGGTTTGAATGGACATTTTGCCAAACCATATATCACCTGTCCAACAAGCACATGAATAACATTCAACATCATTCGCCACTGGAAAGACACTAAAATAAATTCGGAACTGTGACATTATACACTTTAGGTGAATTGTAAGGCGCTTAGCATTGTGCTATCTCAAGGGAGTTATTTCTAAAAATCCCATGTGGTAAGTTACATAATTAGAAGTCTCACACCACGAGAAGGGGCGTCGGCCAGTGGTGACTTTAGAATATGAGGTGAGATTCAATCGTCAATCTGTGCTTCTCCTGAGGAGCAGGTGCTTGCCGACTTCTGATTTCATTTCTCTGTGAGCTCAGATTCAACTCTCGCTGCCAAAGTCTGGCCCTCAGGGCTCCAGCCACATTCTGGACCAGGACCTGTCTGTCTGTCTGTCTGTCACTCTCTCTGCCTCTCTCTCTGTCTCTCTGCCTGTCTGCCTGCCTGCTTGTCTCTCTTTCTCTCTGACTGTCTCTCTGTCTCTGTCTCTGTCTGTCTGTCTCTCTCCCTCTTTCTCTTTCTCCCTCTCCTCCTCCCCCTCCCCTCCCCTCTCTTTCTTCCTCTTTCCCTCTCTCCCCTGCCCCTCCCTTCCCTTTCTCTTCCTCTTCTTCTTCCTCCCCTCTCCTTCCCTCTCCTCCTCCTCCTCCTCCTCTTCTTCTTCTTCCTCCTCCTTCTCCTCTTCCTCCTCCTCCCCCTCCTCCTCTTCCTCCTCTCTGTCTGTCTCTGTCTGTCTGTCTCTCTCTCCCTCCCCCCCAGCAATCCTCAACTAAAACAAAAGTCAGAAAGCAGGACATTCTACAACCTCCTCTTCTTCAGTTTGACAGTGGCAGGGTTTTCAGGCATTTCTTAGCTGTCGTTCTCAAGTGGGAGTCCCACCGTAGCAACCTTGATATCCCATCTTGTTACTCACTTTTCTTCCTGAAATGTCTCCTCTCATTCTTCCTCACCCTTTGTGCCTGCTTCCCGATGCACCTCAGGTTTCCTCTGAGGGATCCAAATGGCAACTGTTAGTAGACGTACTGTTTGCCAGGCTTCTTTACGGTACCCTTTCCCTTCCTCCACTGCTTACTCCAGCAAGGCAGGACTGTGGGCTGTCTTCCAACACCTCTTCCTCCTTTCTCTCAAGTGGACCCTATTTTATTGGAACAGCAGCATGTCCAGCTTGTGACACTCATGATCCACCTTCCAGTGCAAACAAGGTGGTCACATGGCCCAGTTGTGGCCACTGGGTGTCAACAAAGTCTTGGCGCGACTCCCGAGAGGCAGGTGAACGGACACAGCTAGCAAACTCAACCAGCACAAACTCTCCTGCCCTTGACCACTTCCTCCGTGCTGCCTGGAAGAGTGGCCCGAAAGCTGGAGCTCTGCTCTCCACCTCGTCCTCTGAAGAGAAAGATCAAATCTTGTGAATGAAGAGTCTGAGTTTGGGAGGGCCCCAGACCTTCGATGACTGTGTGGAGAGGTGGTCATGGCCCCGAGGAGCCTGCCTGCCTCCCAATTTCTGGCGCTGTGTGAGAAAGCAGCTCGTTATTTAAGCTCTCTTAATGTGGGCTATCTAGTCTACACTGCTGAATTGATCTTTGAAAATGAGACTGGTTCTGATTTCTAGGCCATTTCTGGTTGCTGTCAGAAGCATACGAGCCACCCCATGTGTAATTTAAAGTGAGAGACTCTTAGGTAGCTCCTGCATAGCTGCTAGCTCTGGTCTGGCCGCTTCCCTCGCAGTATCAGACTAACTCAGAGCAAGGCGGGCCTTCAATGTCTCCGTTTCTGCTCTAGAGAACCTTCACCACACAAAGTTTTGATAGATTCTACTAGTTTATTTAAAAAGGAAGGAATCTCCTTAGCCTACAGCTTTATCAACAATTTTCTCAACTATCAACTCCTTGCTGCTTGTGAACTGACACACACATACATCTTTGCACACTGGCCCCTCGAACAACACTCGTGTGCTCTGACACAAGACCCAGTGCGCACCCTCACGACTACACAGCAGGAACTGCTACTTGGAAAACAGCGCAGCACTTTCTTTAAAAGCTAAACATGTATTTATCATAGTACGTAGCAGCTCTTCTGAGTATCAACCTAGAAAAGTGAAAGCGTCTTTGCATGCACACTGGAGTGTGAGTATCCACATTAGTGTCATGCAAATGCTCCCAAGTGCAAATAGCATGGGCCCCTCTCATACCGACTGGACAGACGCAGTGGAGTTGTTTCTTTCAGCAAGAGAAAGGAGTGAGGTGTTCACACACACACATACACACATACATATACACACACATTGTACAAATGACTCTGAAAACATTTATGGAAGTGAAAGTCAAATGAAAAGATAACACAGTGTTTTCTATTACTCATCAGAAATATGCATGAAGGGCTGGGGAGACAGCTTGGCAGGCTAGGCGCCTGTCTGGCAAGTGCAATGTCCTGAGTTTGATCCCCAGTGTCACATGCCGAGTCAGCCCCAGAACCCTGGCGTGTCACGCTGGCCCCAAAACTGGGCGTGGTGGTGCACTCCTGTAATCCCAGTGCTGGGGAGGCTGAGACAGGAGGAGTCTGAACTGTGTAGCGAGACCCTGTATCAACAAATAAACAATTAAAAAAAGAAAAATACACATGAAAATGAATATGGAAACAAAAAGTAGATTGGTAGAGGCCTGGAATTGGAAGACAGTAGAGATGAGCTGCAGATGGGCACAAGATGTCTTACCGCATTGTGAAAATATCCAAAAGTGGACTGTTGTTGCACTACTTGGTAAGTTTACTAAGAATCACTAATTTGTACACTCGCAATGTGTGAATTTCTTGGCATGTAAATATATCCATATGCACTGGTTAAAAATATGCCCGTGTCCTAAATGGATTATAGCCACACACTGCTAGTGTATGTGCCACACAGCTTGCTGTCACCATTCTGTGGCATGTATATATCTCCAAATGTCATCTTTCCATGATAAATTTATAATTTTCTTATCAGTTAAAATAATGCGGGCCAAACGGACTCTCCAATATGCAAGCCTTCACAGTGTGGGCTGGAAGGATGCCCTTTCTGAAGATGCAGAGTGAAAAAATCTTAGGAGAAATCCTCACGTGCAGCCTGCATGCACCCCGATTTTCCCTGCGTGCCCCAGAAGTGGTAATGGCGCCAGCGTGCTCCAAGTCAGCCCCTGAGTGCAGGGCTAAGTTGTGGCCTTTAAACATGGCTGTCCTGGGGAAGGGACGAGTGGAGGCCGGGAGCTGTAGTCACTTATTTTTGTCCTGTAGAAGTCCTGGCTTCTGTCTGTGCCATCTCACGGGTCCTGCTCAACAGCCAGCCGCTCCCTGCAATGCAGTTCTTGAAAGAACTGCGGATATTGATTTTCTCCAGTCTTACTCCTGAACATTTGGATGCTTGGCTTCTACCCTAGCCCGGACATGGAAGTGCGTTTTGTGGAGGGCAGCTGGGAGCGATCTCTGCTATGGTCGATACACTGTGTAAACTGGAGGAGTCTAGAAGCTTAACTACATCACTCAGCAGTTCTACATGCTGCGGTGGAAAGGGCACACCCTCACTGCTCTCCCATGGTGTTCTGTCAATCTGAGAAGTTTAAAAGTTCAACTAAATGATTTAGCAGGGAGACAGGGTCCTTACTTTGTAAACAACCTGCGCTTGGGCAAGAGGAGGGCTGGGAGGTGGTGTGGGGCTGGGCTGACAGCTGATGAGCAAGAAGAGGGAGGAAGGAAGGTGTGTTCTCCCCGGCTGGTGCGCTTGCTGCTTCTGCTGTCCCCTAGCACGCCACCCTGCCTTGGAGCCAGCTGGCCATGGACAGGAAGCTCCGCAAACTTCGAGCTAAATAAACCTTTCCTTCTTTAATTTGGGGCATCAGGTATTTTTGTCTCAGCAACGAAAGAAAAGTAATACGACAGTGTTCTTGCTGTTAAACGTGGAACATGTTTCCCAGCGTTGTCAGTGTTGATTTTTCAGCAGAGAACAGCAGCGTCGACTCTCCCTTCTAACTGGACACTGTTTTCTTGATATCTGTTCCACCCTTCTCGGGGTTTTCTTCTTATTCTTGTGGTAGTTGTTTCTCACTCCTCTTCTGCAAGCCCATCTTCCTCTATCACATCATTGTGTGTGTATGTGTGTGTGTGTGTATGTGTTTTCTCGTACTGGTGACTGAGCCTAGGGTTTTCATCCTGATCTATATCTCCTGCTTTTTTGAGACAGCTCTCATAAATTGTTGTTGCCCAGGCTGGGCTCGAACTTGTGATCTTCCTCTCTCCATCTCTGCCTCCCACCTCTTGGCTGGGATCACAGGGTTGCGCCACTATGTCTGGCCCTACACCACGAAGTCTGGAGGTTCCTCCTGGCTGCCCCTGCCCCTGCCTTCTCCTCTTGGGACATGCTTCATGCTGCCTTCTCCAAGTCCCGGATCATTCCCTAGTGGACATCTCCACGTGGCTAGCTCCACCTTGCACGCCTGCTGACTTGGGCCCTTTCATGGCGTCTCTTCCCCTGGGAATGAGCCCAGTGTCCATCGACTGTGTGAACCGGAAACCCTGGTGTTTTTAATACCTTTGTGTCCCTCACTTTCGGCATCTAAGCCATTACCAAAGCCAACTGGCTTTACCTCCATTATAACATCTGAATCCACCTCCAGCATCTCTGCCTAAGCCTCACTAATACATTTTCTGGATCTTTGCATGCAACCCCCACTGGTTTATCTGCTTCTTTTCTTGTCTCCTCCAATTGTTTCCTTAGTGCAGTAACCAGTGTTCTACTCCCAAGTGTGAGCGTACCACTTTCTGGTTTGAAACTTCAATGTGTTCCTCCTTTTCTCCAGAGCAGCGTTACTGTCTTTGTCCCAGCCAGCATGCCCTGTCCTGCCTGCCCTCCCATCATTCTGTGGCATGCGACCCCCTGCCTTAGTCTCTGCCCTTTGCATACCCCTTCTTTTGAGGTTTGCCAGCCTTCTGCCAGTCCCCGGTGTGCATGGCTTCCTCTGCCCTATAATTTCCTGGGCTGAGAATATCCCCGTACCTGCTGCCTGCAGAGTTGCACCTGCAAAATCAGGGCTTTTGATTCATTCTTCGGGCTCCAGCTCGAGAGCGCTCTTGTCAAACTCCACTTGGCCACACTGTCCTTCCTGAACAATCTAGGTCAGCTTTGTGTCTTACCTTCATCTGTTGTCATGGAACCAGATTTCTCTCCTGGACACCAACCTCTGTTGAATTCAAGCATCCGTGTGCTTGGGCCGCAGCACATCCACATGTTGTGGTTTGTAAGCTCTGTGAGACCAGAAGGCAGCCTGCTTGTGTCCACCTGTGAGCAAGCAGGGTCTTGTGCATGTTGAGCGTGTCATGGCTCAGGTCTGCAATATCTCCTAGCCATGTTGTGAGTCTGGAGGTGGGGCTTTGGGAAGGGGCTTGGTCATGGGGCACAGCACGTGCTAGTAGACGCATCTACTGGGTAGTGTAGGATAAATGTAAGGCTAGATGTGAGCTCTGGTTGGAGGGGTGGATCAGTGGATGGAGGTGTCTGTCATCCTCCCAGGTTCCTCCTCCTCTCTCTGCTTTTGGCCACCTTGATGGGAGCGGGTTTCTTCTGCCAGACCCTTTCCCCACCCCCTATTCCCTTCCTACCTTGGAGCCAGCTGACTATGGGCTGAATTTTCTAAACACTCTGAGCCATCTGCCCTTCTCCCATTTTAAGTTGTGGGTATCAGGATTGTGTCTGGTGACAGGTAAATGACTAAGACAGCATAAAGTGTTGAAATGCCAATTATTATAACAGCAGCAGCTGGGGTTCGGGCACAGCAAGAGGCCTGAGGACATAGAATAGGTCCCCACAACAGTACGGGGGATGGCTGAAGTATTAGTCAGCAGGGTGAGGGCTGCTGGCTTGTCTGAGGCTACAAAGCCAGCAGCTTTATGGAGAGCGTTAGTGAATATATCGTGTTGAATTCACTTTTAAAAGCCAGTACCTTGAAATCACAACTGAGCTGAACAAAAATTGCTTCTTCTCCATGGTATCACCCGAAGTAGAGAATCTGTGGCAACCAGTGTTGGCCCACGGAGGGAATGAAAAGAAGCCAAGGTTTCCATCCAGAGCTGTGACACAACTGGCCTATGTACTTGGGAGTGGAGCAGTGGCTAATGTCTTATGATAGGTGTGGGGGGTCACGGGAAACCAAAAGAATATTCTCAGGTATTGGCTCACTGAGTAGTTTTAGCTCCCTGTATCTGACACACGCTACAAGGTGCAAATCAGTAGAAGAGAGGACTTGTTTGGGTTTTCTGTCACCTTCCCGCACTCTGACTCCTTTTCCCAGAGAAGAGCTGGCAGCTTAGAAGTGTGCCAAAGGCAGGAGTGTGGACAGAGGAGAGAACATGATCTGACACGGGACACAGTAACAGACTGAGGCAGGAGTACACAGAGAAATAGAAATGGTTGGTTCAGCACTTATCTAGTACGTGCAGCTACTGTCCTAAGACCCAGAGACATCCCAGAGGGAGAAGCCTCATGCTTGCTCCCAAGCAGCTCTTGTTCCAGAGGAGAAACAAGCGGCCACAGACCCCGACAGCCAGCTTGCCACTTGTCCCGGGGGCAGCACTTCTCCCTGGGTCTGCATGTGTGCCACCCAGCCATCTTCGGAGTTGCTTGGTGCAGTAGGGTGGTCACCAGCTACGTGTGGCTAGTGACGTTTAAATTTTTTCTTTTTTCTTTTTTTCCTCCTGACTTAAGCTTCTTTATTCTTTCTTCCATGATGTGGTGGAATAAAACATATTTTTAACATTACAGAAGTTTCCATTTTAAAACCTGTCAACACAAAAGAAATGTGAGAGATCAGTAGACACAACTCGTTTAGACCAGATAAAAACTTCTAGCATTAATCCAGCTGCAGGGCCATAGGATGAGCTACAGAAGGACTGAGAGAATGCAAGATTTGGAAAGTCAGAGGAAAACATTATGTTGACAATATTCTTGTTTTTTTTTTTTTCTATTTTTTAGTATAAGGTCTATAGGGTATCACTACATAGATTGGATTCATAGTGATCCACCCATTTTCAGCCTCCTAAGAGCTGGGATTACAGACATGAACCATCATGCCCAGTCTCAACCACTGTCTCAGCGCTCCCCAGGGGCGGGATCAGCATGGCACTCCAGGGATCAAACCCCAGCTGCTGCCTCTGCCTAAGCAGGCACTTTAATCTGCTGAGATATTTGGCTGGGCCTTTGTTGACAATGTTCTGAAAAGTTTCACACAAGACACTAGGAGGGGAGGGACTGACCTATGACTTGTTTATTTTCATCTCCTAGACTGTCTAAAAGAGAAAGAAATCCTTCTTATACTGTGTTAGATACAGTGAAAGAGATACTACAAAAAAAAAAGAGATACTACAATATGTAAAAACCAAACATAATACACAAAATTATAGTTACATGAAGGTTAGATAACATCCAACATGATTAGTGTTCATTTATTCACAAGTTTGGTTTAGTTCTATTACTTCTTTGCTAATTATTTGTTTAGCTGATCTCTGCAGCAATGGGGTGTTAAAGTCACTCATTACAATTGTGTTATTGCTTATTCGATTTTTCATGTCTGTTAAAATTTGTCTGGGGTGCTCCTGTATTTGGTGCATGTATAGTTATGTTTGTTATGGCTCCCTCTTGCAGTTTTCCCCTAAGTTGGTAGTGACTTTCTTTATCTCTTTTGATCATTTTTGCTTTGAAGTTCACATTTTCTGCAAACAGAATAGTTACCCCTACTGTTTTCTGTCCCATAGCGTATTGTTTTCCATCATTTGACTTTCAGTCTTTGAATTTCTTTTTGAGTTTAAATGTGCTTCTTGTATACAGCATATTGCTAGATTTTGTTTCTTGATCTACTCTGCCAGTCTGTGTCTTTTGATTGGTGATTTGAGACCATTTAGGTTAATGGTTATAACTGATACATATTGGCTTATGTTCATCATGATATTTTCCTGCTGTTGATTCCTTTCCCCTCTGTTTAATTGCTTGCTCTGCTTGGTGGTTCATTTTCTGTTGTTGTTCTTGAGATTGTGGTCATTTTTGTCTCTTTGTAGACTATCTTTCAGAATTCTTTGTAGGGTTGGCTTGGTGATCATGAATTCCTTCAGTTCTTTGTCATGGAAGTATCTTATTTCTCCATTTGTTTTAAAAGATAGTTGTGCAGGATATATATATATATATATCAACTTAGGTTGGAGGTGGTTTATTTTGAGGAACTAAAATACTTCCTTCCAAACTCTTCTTGATTTGATGGTTTGTGCTGAGAAATCTGCCATGATTCTGATGGGCTTTCCTTAGAAGTGATTTGTTTCTTTTTTCTAACAGCTTTTTAATATTCTGTTCTTTTGTTGAATTTCTGGGATTTTGATTATTATATATCTGGCTGTGGATTTATTTTGGTGATGGCTAACTGGAGTCCTATATGCCTCGCTTACTATATGTTAGATTCTTTTTTTTTTTTTTTTATGAGCAAATTGAATTTTATTTTAACACCATGTCATCTTCAACATGTTTAAAAACCTTGAAAATCAGCGGGAGCCCTAGTTCCCTGGGACAGCATGCCAGAGGTACTGAAATGTGTCATCTTTCCCTGCAAACCCCCAGCCATTCTTCCAATCCAAGTCCACATCTTCAGAAAATTAGTTCTCTCTTCAAGTCAGTCTACTCCTCAGGTTCCTGGTTTTGCTTTCAAGGAAGGACATCAAAATATCTCAAACAGGGAACAAAAATCAGTTGAACTTCCACTTATAGCTTTGTGTAAGCTGGAGTAAGAGAAGGCCCCACAGATTCCAGAGAAAAGGGCACAGTTGAGATGGATTACTTCCTTACAGCTTTGTGAAAATGGGGAGAGGAAAAAAAGACCCTGCAGAAAAAAATGACTAAAAAAGATTCAGAAGTGAAGATCCAGTTGATAGATGACAACCTCTTCATAAATGGAGACTTCAGCTCCTAAAAATGGGAAGGGCCTGACCAGGCATCCTGGATCAGATTTGGAATCTGCCA
>NW_004524653.1:1722224-1726164 GCF_000260255.1 Octodon degus
TCATTCAAGGTTTCCATTATTTCTATATGCTCCTTCTTTCTTTTTTTAATCTATGTCTTTTTTAGATATGCTGAGTCATTCTTTCATTAGGGTTGTTAATTCTTTTTTACCTGAGAGCTTATTTGTGATTGGATTTTTTTCTATAGCTTGATGGAGTTTTTCTTTACTTCATTTGTCATCATTTCAGAAATTTAAGGTATGCAACTTCCAAGTTCTTCTATGTCAATGTTTCCTGGAGTTGTTCTGGGTGGCCTAGAGGTATGAGATTGCATTTTGCTCCTTCATTTTGATATTTTCTGTTTCCAAGTTTATTTTTTCTTTTCTTTTCTGTGGTGATCCTTGTGAGATTTGGTATTAGATACCTATATCCCTAACATCAAGGCCTCTCCAGGCATAGTTTGCACTTCAGGAATATCTTCTGTGTGCACGAAATTCTTGGTTTGTGTCTGTCCCAAGATCCTGCCTTCCCAGTCAATTGAGTGTGGGAGGTCGGATTCTGTTTGGCTCAGACTCCAGTCCTGTTGGTGCACGGTTGTGGTAGGGTTATTATACCAGAACATTCCAATATAGTTACACAAAGGACAACAACTGATTGCAACAGATATGACAGTCAGCTACAGGAGTACAGTTATCAAAAAGCACAATTTAGTGGTAACTGTTGATTTTATACTTTTGACCATATGGGCAAAGCCTATAGCTACAAAACAGAACTGGTCATAAATTATGAGTTTGCATGCAAAGGATTTCCCCTTGTTAGAGTGGACTTACCCTGCATTCCTCTAGCTAAGCCTGTGGCTGTGTTCTAGGTGCTTCCTTTGCTGACTGCCTGGGCCACAGTGTAGGAGTATGGGCATAGGGGTGCCTCCAGCCCGAGGCTCCCAAACCTCTTGAGATTCATCAGCATCACTCCTGGATGGTGTGTGTGTGTGTGTGTGTGAGAGAGAGAGAGAGAGAGAGAGAGAGTAAGAGAGAAAGTTACATTTAAATTAATTCAATACAATTTCAAATTCAGATTTTCAGCCACTATTACCACATTATTTTGGGTGCCAAGAGCCACCTGGGTTTAGTCACATCAATGTTTATAGTGCACATTGATCCGGTCAGTCAATGCAGAAAGTTCTGCTGCACAGAACAGGCCAAAGCCTCCCACTCCTCCCTCCTCGGACAAGTTAGGAGCCATTTGGGAGCCTGTGCTGCCTGCTGAAGGCCCTGTGCATGTGGTCACAGTGGAGTTCAGTGAAAGGATGGAAAGCCTTCTGGACCAACACCGAGCAGAGCAATGAAAAGAGAGGTTCATGGTCTCCTTTGAGCGCTTGATCCAGGCCAGAAACTTAATTCCTTAACTTTCAAATGATGTGAGTCAACCAATCCAATCTTATTTAAAAGTATTTTATTTTGATTAGCATACATCAACTGTGCCTGTTAGTGCAGTACAACCTGACATACTGGCCCATATATACAGCATCACCAGGTACATCAACCTGACCTTTGTCTCCTCTACTCTTCCTACCTCTGGAAATCAGTAGTCTACATGGAGTTGGCTGTACCGAACTTTCACATCTGAAGGAAAACATGGGATACTTGCCCTCTTGGGTCTTGCTTATTTCACTTACCATGATGGCTTCCAGTTGCACTGATTTTGCTGCAAATGACAGTGCCATTTGTCTTTATGGCTGAATAAAATTTCTTCTTGTATATGTGCCACATTTTCTTCATCCATTCATCTGTTGATGGATACCTAGACATTAATGGATACCTAGACTATTCCCACATCTTAGCTATTATAAAAAATGCTATAGTAAGTGTGGGCATGCAGGTGTCCATTCAGTACACTCTTTTAGTGTGATTCAAATGGGTACCAGCAGTGGGACAACTGAGTCACACAGTAGATGTGGGTTGGGTCCAGACCTCAGGGACAGAGCTCCTGTTTACCACAGGCAAGGCTCTGGGATTAACGTTAACTCCACAAAACACAAACATACAGTAAATATGTTTTTAGATTTTAAAGAAACAACCAAGTTGTTGTGCATTAATGATGGTGCTAATTTACACTTCCACCATCGTGGTCACCACTGTTTTTTTTTTTTTTTTTTTCCTCCTTTAAATAATAGCTATTCAACCTGCCTGCTGGTCCAAGCCCAGGCCCACCTTGTAAGAGAGGCCTTTCCTCCACATCCTCCAGACCTCCCTGACCTGGCCAGACCCAGCACAGCTAGCCCTCTGAGTGAGAACTTCCGTGCGCTCTTGGGAGTCCTGCAGACCCACCAAAGCACAGCCCCGGTGAGTGTGTGGGAGAGCTTCTGTGCTGTCTTGTCCCTGCTCCTCGTACCCCTCCAGACACAGCCCAGACCTGGCATACAGGCTTGGGGTGAAACCCTACAGCTAAAATCCTTGCAGTGAGACTAGGGTCAAACCACACAGCTAATCTAGGAACAGAACATCTTACCAGAGGGGTACAGCAGGCCCACCTCCAAGGGCAACAACACTAAGGAGCTGAGCACAGTAGCCAGACCCAAGCCAGGCACAACTGCATGAACTAGAACTTGGTATATCAGTACCTGAATTTCATTAAGTGATAAGGATATAATTCCACCAAAGCTCTACATCAAAGGTAAGAGGTCGGTGCTATACAAAATGATAAAGACAAGGAGCAAAATGCAATCTCAGGCCCCAAGCCCACCCATAACAAGTGCAGAGGACACTAGCTCAGCTGAAATAAATGAATCAATAGTGTCAGAAGTAAATAAACAACAGCAGAAAGATATAGAGGAACTCAGAGCAGAATTGATTTCTGGAAAAAAAAAAGAAAACTCTGAATTCATAGCATCTGAACTTAAGAACCAAAAGGAGAAACATACAAAAGAAACACAATGCCCACCCAGAACAAAAGCAGTGGTCACTAGCTTAGCTGAAATATATGAATTATTAGTGTCGGAAGTAAATAAGCAACTGCAGAAAGATTTAAAGGAACTCAAAGCAGAATTAGTGTCTGAAATGAAAAAAATCACTGAAATCATAGCACCTGAACTAAAGAATAAAATACAGAAACATATAGAGGGAACCCAACCTGTAAAAAACTCTGCAGTAAAAGAATTAATAACTGCTTCTAAAGAAGACGTTGATAAAAGAAATACTGGAGATTGAAAAAATGATTGATTCCTTGAATGAACAATACAGGAAAGAAATAGATCGCATGAAGCAGAGTCAAAGAGATGTAGAGGAACTTAAAATCTCAATCACAAGCCTGCAAAACCGCTTGAGTGAAAGTAAAGATAGAGTTTCAGATCTTGAAGACACTGGTGCAGCTAGTGAAAAGATAGGAAAAGATCTTTTAAAAACAACTAGGATGCAGGAAAAAAAATAATTCATCACCTGCAAGACGATGCAAAGATGAACAATGTGAGACTAATAGGCATCAACGAGAAAGAACTAGTCAATACAAATGATATAAAAAATATGGGCAGAAGTAATAGCAGAAAACTTCCCAAATATGAGGAAACAATCTGATATTCAGGTAACCAAAGTATATAGAACTCCAAATAACTTCAACCCAATTAAAAACATACCGAGACATATAATAGTCAAGATCCCAGAAGTTCAGCTCAAGAATATCATACTGAAAGCTGCTAGAGAACAGAAACAGATCACATTCAAAGGAAAACCCATCAGAATTAAGGCCAAATTCTCTTCAAAAACCATGAAGGCAAGAAGAGCATGGAGCAGAGTACTTTAAGTCCTTTATGAAAAAAAATTCAACCTAGACTACTATACCCTGAGAAACTCTCTTTCAAGTTTGATGGAGAAGTGAAGTACTTTCATGACAAAGAACAACTAAAGAATTTCATGATGGCAAAGCCAACCCTACACAGACTACTGAAAGATGTTCTAGAGAGGGACCAAAATGATCAGAACTCCACCAGCCAGAACAGAAAGAACCCAA
>NW_004524653.1:1737995-1739492 GCF_000260255.1 Octodon degus
TCCTGGCCAACAAAGACAAGGCAGGAGGCATTACAATTCCTGACTTGAAATTATACTACAAAACTACTGTAATAAAATCAGCATGGTATTGAGAACAAAATAGACCTGAGGATCAATGGAATAGATTAGTAGATGCAGTGGCCTCTAGGAATGCACTCAGCCATCTGATTTTCAACAAGGGGCCAAACACACTTACTGGAAAAAAAGATAGTCTCTTTAATAAATGGTGCTGGAAAATTTGGCTCTCTACATGCCAAAAACTAAAACTTGACCCAGGTCTATCACCATGCACTAAACTAAGTCAAAATGGATTAAAGAACTGAACATTAAAACAGAAACACTAAATCTCCTAGAAGAGAAGGTAGGAGGCTCTCTTGAAGACATAGGGTTAGGCAAAGAGTTCATGAACAAAAATCAAATTGTATGGAAATATTTGAAAGAATTAACAACTGGGACCACCTCTTATTGAGAAGTTTTTTCATGTCAAAAGAAATTACCAACAAAGTGAAAAGACAACCCACAAACTTCGAAAAAATCTTAACTAATAAGCACTCAGACAAAGGTCTGCTCTCTAGAATTTATAAAGAACTGAAGAACATTGGGGCCCCTAAATTTAAAGACCCAATGCAGAAATGGGCATCCAAGAAGAACACATACTTCTCAGAGGACGAAATTAAAGAAGTGAATAAATATATGAAAAAATGCTCCTCATCACTAGCCATCCATGAAATGCAAATTAGAACAACACTGAGATACCATTTCACCCCAGAAAGAAAGGCTATCATAAAGAAATCACCCAACAACAAATGTTGGAGAGGCTGTGGGGAAAAAGGACTCCTTCTCCACTGTTGGTGGGAGTGCAGACTGGTGCAACCATTATGGAAATCAGTGTGGAGACTCCTTAAAAAATTAGGACTGAAAATCCTATTCAAGCCTGCTATCCCCCTACTGGGAATTTTCCCAGAGGAACTGAAAGCATCATATCATAGTGATATATGCATACCTACATTTATAGCAGCACAATTTGTGATAGCCAGATCTTGGAAACAACCAAGATGCCTGTTACATGTGGAATGGTTGAAAAATATGTGGTACTTTTATATAATGGAGTACTACTCAGCTATAAAGAATGATAAACTTGAAACCTTCATATTTAAGTAGATGCCACTTGAAGATATAAGTGAAATAAACCAGACCCACATATGTAAATATTGTATTGTCTCCCTAGTATAAGAACTTAAAAGAGGAATCACATATAGAAAGTTACAACACAAATAAAAGGAAAGCGAGAACATGAGGATTGTACAATGAGGAGCGGGCAAGGAGAAAAGCTGGGAAACATGACAGGGGCAAAGCCATGCATTTGTATGCACGAGATGGGTGGGACAGTGATCTTGCGGGACACCAGCAGGTTTCTGAAACTAGCGGTTGGTTGGTGAGACTCTCACCCTGACTAATTGTATATGCTGGTGCCTGTGAGCCAGGTGGCTGCACTGA
>NW_004524653.1:1740402-1750371 GCF_000260255.1 Octodon degus
TTCTGAGGATAACCCACTAATATTATAGACAGTATTGGATTGTTTAGCTGAATTCAAACACCTATAATATTTAGATGCCAATAGAATATCCGCCTCTGACAGGACAAAAAAAATTAAAAAAAAAGTGATACCAAGGAAAGATCATTTTGTATTTATATATACAAAATAGTTAGGCTAGTTAAGCAAAACAGCTACTTTTGCTTAATTCAATGAGTAGAAAGAGGTGTACTAATAGTGTTTGGACAGGATATCCTGTCTGCTTCTTGTACTACGGATAACCACTAAGAAGATAACAGTGTACAATGTGTTGATTATTGAAACTGTCCTATTAATCAGCATTGAAACTGTCTCATTCATATTTATTTCTCAAAAAAATGCTGCAAACTAAAAATAAAGAAATAAATAATAGCTGTTCTATAGAGAAGCATGGTATATGGCACACCCCTGTAATCTCAGCACTCGAGAGGCTGAGACAGGAAGATCTCTGCAAGTTCAAGGCTAACCTGCAGAACAAAGTGAGAACCTGTCTCCAAACCAACAAATATAGTCATTTGAACTGAAGTGAGATGGTATCTCATTGTAGTTTTGGCTTGCCTTTCCCTGATAACTCATAATATTGAACATAGGTCATAGATTTGTAGACCATTTGTATTTCTTTTGAGAAGTGTTTATTCAGCTTACTTTACATTGGACTATTTGTTCTTGTTCATTTTCTTGTGTCCTCATAAATTCTGGATATTAATGGTCAGCCAGATGCATAGGTAGTAAATATTTTTTTCCACTTTGTAGACTCTGTCTTCACTCTGCTGTCTCTTTTGCAGAAGCTTTTTGAAATTTGTTTTTATGAGAAAAGGTAACAGAGTTTCATGGCACTGTAATAGGAGAATAACAAGAGTTAATTCATTGTATATTGTCATATCGTCATCTTCAAAGTAGTTACAGAGAGTACAAGATACACGCATAAACTTTTTTCTAATTGATATTACTATGAACCTTCCTTTTCAATGAACTAACTTGCATTTTTCTCCCTTTCTTCCTTTTAAATTCTCCCATTGAAGCTCCTTTTTCTTTTTAAACAATTTCTTCCCATTTCACAATATCTATTGTACATTTTAGACCTTCTTTACTCTTTAAATTTCTCAAACTAGGAGACAATATGATGTATACACAAGAGTCTGATTTATTTCGCTGATGAGTATGGTCTCTAGTTGCATCTGTTTATCTATACAAGTCCCAAGTTTATCCATCTTCATGGCTGAGTAGTATTCCATTTTATAAAAATACCCTATCTTCTTCAAAAATCTGTTCCTTTGTTGATGGGCATTTGAGTTGTTTGTAATATTCAGCTATTACAAATTGTGTTGCTATAAGCATGGGTGCACATATATTCTGTAGCATGATGTTTTTAATTCTTCTGGAAAGATACCCAAAAGGGGAATAGCTGAGTTGAATAATACCTCTCATCCTAGTTTTTAAAGAGATCTCCACACTGATTTCCACAGTAGTTGTACCAGCCTACACTCCCACCAACACTGGAGAAGGCTTTTTTCCCCTCACAGCCCTGCCAGTATTTGCTCTTGGTTTAGTCCGTGATAATAGCCTTTTTTTTTTTTTTTTCTGGAGTGAAATGGAATCTCAGTGTTGCTTTAATTTGCATCTCTTGAACGACCAATGATGTTCAACATTTTTTATACATTTGTTTGCCATTTGTATCTCTTCATTTGTGAAGTGTGTATTCATCTCAGGTGTGCATTTTTGGATTGGGTCTTTAGGAGGGAGGTCTGAGTCTTTTCAGTTCTTTATATGTTCTAAATACAAGTATTTCATCTGAGGGACAAAACAAAACTAAAGAACACAACACAACAACAAAAAACAGATGAAAGAGAATGCATTAAACCAAAAAGCTGAAAGTTGATTTTGGCTTCCGCTAAAACTTTTTCCCATTCTGTGTGTTGTCTGTTTCACTTTATTTGGTGATTTCTTTTGAGGTGAAAAAGCTTTTTAATAAGATGAGATCCCAGTTGTTGATTCATTGGAGTATTTCCCATGCAGTTTGGTTTTTGTTTATAAACTCTCTGCCTACACCTACATCTTCAAGATTTCTACCTACTTTCTCTTCCAATAGATTTAGTGTTTCTGTTCTAATATCTATATATTTGATCCATTTTTACTTTAGTACATGGTGATAGACGTGGGTCTAGTTTTCGTCTTTGGCAAGTAGGGAGCCAGATTTTCCATCACCATGTATTAAAGAGGCTATCTTTCTTCCAGTGAACATGTTTAGCCCCTTTGTCAACATAAGGTGGATGGTTGTTTTTGTAGTTGCATATGTATCTTCTAATCTGTTCCACTGATCTTCAGGTCCATTTTTTGCAAGTACCATGCTGATTTTATCACAGTAGCTTTGTAGTATAACTTCAAGTCGGGGATTGTGATACTTCCTGCCTTACCTTTGTTGCTTCATATTGCCTTTTCTATTCTAGGTCTCCTCTGTTTCCAAATAAATTTTAGGAATATTTTCTCTAGTTTTGTGAGGTATGCTAATGATATTTTGATTGGGATTGCATTAAGTCTGTATAAAAGTTTTGAGAATCTGGCCATTTCCACCATATTTGTTCTTCCTATCCACAAGCAAAGGATATCTTTCCATTTTGTGATATCCTCTTTGATCTCCCTTTTCAGAGTACTGTAATTTTAAGTGTATTTACTTCCTTTGTTAGATTGATTCTTAAGTATTTCATTTTTTGGGGATACTATTGTGAAGGGTATGTTTTCCCTAATTTCTCTCTCAGCGAGTTTGTTGTTTGTGTACAGGAAGGCTATTGATTTTTGAGTGCTGACTTTGTATCCAGCTATGCTACTGAATAAATCTTTTGGTGGAGTTTTTTGGGTCTTCTATGTAGAATAACATGTTATCTTACAGGAGCATTTTGAGTTAATGCATTCCCCTTCTCCTGTACATACATATGTATGTATGTATGTATGTATGTATGTATGTATGTATCATCTATATCTGCTTCTGTTTCCTGTACTTTAAAAATCATAACCAAGAAATTATCATCTATACCAATGCTGTGAAGTGTTTTCCTATGTTTTCTTCTAGTAGCTTCATAGTTTCTGGTCTTACATTTAGGACTTTGGCCCACTCTGAGTTAAAGTGTGAGCCATGGGGCCTTGTTTATGTCAGGTGGATATCCAGTTTTCCAGCAGCTGTTTTTTGAAGGGCTGACCTCTTTCCAATGTGTGTCTTTGATGCTTTTATTAAGAATCACAGATTGGCTGTAGCTATATCCACAGCCTCGTTTATTTTATTTTGCTTAAGAATGTCTGATTTTTCATATGACATTTGCAACCAATAAATTAATACCCCAACCACAAAAAAGGCCTATTGAAGGTGAAACTGGAGTCTCCAATCCTCAACTTGAATTAGAATCAATGTGTCAGGAGAAGAGCGCCCTTCTTATACTTGTGGGATCGAGATCACTTATATCTTCTCAAATCATGGTTTTCGTGAATTCATAATTAAGGTGAGAGGCATCGAGGAATAAAGAATGTTAAGGGGAGTGATTTCATAATTCAGGCCTGGCAGTGCAGTAAGAGGACAGTTGAAACTGTTTTCCTGCCATCTGCTTCTACAGGTGGGGAAAGGGCAGCAGGCTGGGACTCCTGCCCCGTGAGCACTGGGTATTTGTGGTGCTGGCTGGCATCTCTAATTGTCTTTCCACACACATTCTCATTCTCAGCTGCTCTAAGAGTTCTGTATTTTTAATGTGTGCTGTTTCCATGGTTGAAATTCTCTTGAGGAGAGGGAATGAATAGGCCTCTCTTTTCATCCAGGCATGCTTCAAAATATTTGTTATATTCTGGCTCTGTGTCCATCTCCTTGTTCTCCCTTTACAGTCTTTCTGGGTGTGTGACTAAGCAGCTATCAGGGTAAAATGGGCTAGGCAGGTGTGCATGGCTCTGTGTGGCCCCACTGTTTGTTGACAGGTTGATGCTTGTGATCACAGAGCCCTTAGGGATCAGGAGGTAAGAAGCTATCTCCATTGACGAATGGTGCCTTGGTCATCAACCAAGGTTTCCAGGACCTCACTTGGTGACACAGAAGTAGATGAAAGTTAGGATACCAGGGGTCCAAGCCAACACTTAATATCTGATCACAGATGGACTGGAAGTAAAGGCACTAGTCAGCATTTATCAGAAGAGATCAGGCGTGTTCAGGGTGGTATGGTCGTAGACATAGTCAGCATTTATCAAGGGTTTACTGTATGCCAGTCCTTAGGCCAACATCATTACAACTGAGAAATGAAGCATTACTTACTTCAAGGTAGGAACCATTTGCTCTTCCACTTTTTTACAGATGAGGACACTGAGGCACAGAAGTGTACAAGCTGACATTAGTCATTCTAAAAGAGAGGAGCCAGGTAATGTGGAAAGTGGATAAGGGTGTCCTCATGTTAATTTTCATGTCTGTAAGAAGTATACACTTGTCCCAAATCCTTATAAAGCATAACTGCCCCTGACCAGGAATATTCCTTTCTTCATTAGTTAGCAGTAAAATCCCAATAGTACTTGAATTAGGTACAAGACTGTGCAGCCATGACCTGCCTTACTAGCTTCCCTTGCAGCTAGGCAGCCATTTGCCCAAGTTCTGAGTCTTGGAATGTGAGCAGAAGTGAGAATAAAACCTCTGTGCTGCACTGTTTAGGAAAATGAGCACATTCTCCTTTGCTTATACCAGACTTTTCGTTTTCTGAAGAAAGGGTGGGATCCAGAAGCCAGGGAGCACTTTTAATCCAGCAATAGATGCCATATGTTGTAGATAGCTGGACTACCTCCTTGTTTTCACCCTGCTTCCTTCAGGACTGCAATATAAAAGAGAAATATGTTTTCATTTTGTTTCAGTCACTAAAAGTTTGAATCTTTTTCTTGTAGCTCCCTACCTCATACACAGCATGAAAATGCAATTTTATTTTCCCCACTGGAAAAGAGGATTAAAGATAAAAATCATTCTTGTATGCATGCAGTAATTAAGTAATTATGGAACGGCTTCTATGTGTCAGGTGCCATGCTAGGGACTGGCAACATAAACTTGGATATCTGGTTACTTTCCTTGTGGAACTCATGGTCTGGTTGTGGAAGATTGAGATGCTGGAAAATGCAATGACAGAGACACAAAGAAAGGATTTGACAAGCACCAGGAAGAGACAGTTATCTTATGTAGTCAAGGTTCGCTGTACCTAGAGGAGATGCATTTGGTGCATAGATCTTATTTGGCCAATGTGAGTACAGGCTGCACATGGCTGGCATAACATGGGTCCTTGTTCCCATTTGGTACCAATGCAGTAGTGGTGGAGAATTTACATGGTAGGTTAGAAAGTTCCCAGTAGGAACGACTTCTGGGACTTTGGAGTCATGTTTGCAGAGGTAACAGGTTTCTGTTGTCGAAGCCATAGAGACTGAGTGGCTGCTGTCACAAACTGGAAAGTCTTCCTGCCAAGGAGGAGAGCTTCTCACAATGAAATCAAAATGGTCTGAGCAAAAATAAGGGTTGACTTTGTCTCACATAAAAGAGATCTCATGGAATTTGTGAATTGAGGCAAAGTTGGATTTGAGGCTCTGTGACTCTAACAAGGACTCAGTAGTATAACTTTTCTCAGGCTGTCACAACAAAATACTATAAGCAGAGTAGTCTAAGGAGCAGACAGTTGTGTCCTTACAGTTCTGAAGACTGGAAAGTCCAAGTTCGAGGTCTAGCAGGGTTCAGTCTCTGGTGAGGTCTCTATGCGTGGCTTGGAGGTGACCACCTTCTTGCTGCGTCTTCATTTGGTGAGAAGAAAGAGGGAAAGCAGACTTTGCCATGTTTTTTCTTATAAGGTCACTAATCTCCCTCCCCAAAGAGGAGTCAATTATATTTAGATGATGTTATGAGTCAATCCTCATGACGTCATCTAAATATAATTACCCACATATACTATCACACTGGAGTTCAGTGTGAAATTTGGAGGGAGAAAATTCTGGGTATGTCCACAGCTGGGCTCTTCATGGTTGGCTTTGGTCCCAGGTCCTCATGGGATCCAGGTGGCTGCCAGCAGCTCATTCTTGTACCTTCTGAATGAAAATGCAGCAGGTGGTTGCCAAAGCTTCCTTTGAGGCACATGCTCGTCTCCCTGAGTGGACTGACAAGGCACGCCTCCCTAGCAGGAGCACATGTCCACCCAAGTCACACCATTCCAGGTCCTATTATCTGAGAGTGAAGAAAGGGTGGAGTCTTTCCAGAAAAAATGTGGTGCTGTTCTTTATAAAATGCCCAACAACAGCCCTGAGTCCTGCTCATTCCTTACAGAAAACTCATGATGAACATTCGTTACACTGTCATCCTTGCATTAGCTGGAGAGGGGTTTCCAGAGAACCAGAGGCAGGGCCATTGACCAGATGGCTCACAGACTAAGAACTGCTTGGATGTCAAGTAAGCACAGTCATTTTCTGGGAGGATGAGGGCAGATCAGCTGACTTATTACCTTTTCTGGTCTTGGGAACCAGCTTTGCCACACTTTAGCTGTGTAGCTTTGGGATAGTTACTGCAGCTCTCTAAGCCTCACAATTATAGAGTGTTTTATTGTGTTGTTATGAAGATTAAATGATTTTCTGGCTGTTACATGGTGCACAAGGGATAATTTTTAGCTGTTACTATCATTGCATGGGAGGAGAAGTAATTTAAGGAGAAAAATAAAAAAAAATATGGTGTATTCCTAATTCTTAGAAAACTGTCTGGCACTCAATAAACATTAGTAGAACAGAAAGATAAAAGGAAGAAGAGCCTGGGAGCTCAGGTGTAACACTCACTGCACATTCTGGTCTTACAGTGGGGGGTTGGTGGAATAGAATGGTCAGGATGGAGACCCATTTTTCTCTGAGGAACACCTGTGTGGAGAGGTGTTTGATTGATCTACCAGTCCTAACGCCTTTTCCGACCCCAGATATTGGCTCTGGAGTTTTTCTCAGTGCTTCACAACTGCTTTCTGTCTTCCTCTTGTAGCACACGGGGCCTGGATGTGTAGGCAGAAAGGAGTAATGTTTACTAGGCTATGAAAACCTCTCTTATGTCTGAGTGTCTTGGGACCTGATTGTCTTCCAAAAGTGACAACAGAATTATAAGTGTCCAGGTAGCCATTTTTTTTTCTCAGTGAAAACAGAACAAAATTGTTCTTGTTTCAAAGTGCTTCAGTGAGAAGAGTGTCTGGCTCTCCGAATGCACTTCAGGTTTTGAGATCTTTCTAAACAAAAATCATGGGCATTTCAAGAGCTGTTGGGAGTCAGAAGAGAGGCGGGGGGGTGGGGGGGGGGCGGTGAGGGTGACTTCTCTCCTGCTGCAGGTGCTGGAGCTCTTGTGTGTGTCTGTGAAGGTCATATGTCTGAGAGTATCTCTTGCCCAGATTTCCAGATTTGGTTTCTAAGGTCAGATGCCTAGATAGAATAAGGTCAAAAACAAGTTGGTGAGCTTAGGGATGGGAAAGACCCCTAAATGTGTTTTGATGAAGCTTTCTAATCCATTGGATTGGATTAGAAAGGGTCCAGTCTTGGGCTGCACTGTAAAATGTGCTCAACAAATGCTGCTTTCCTTTTCTTTGTTCTCTGTTAATGATATGTTCCATTGTAGGTAACATAAAAGGACTATACTGTGACACATGAAAAAATGTTTCTCCACATATCATAGTGTCCGGGGGAGGTGGTGGCTGTGTCGGTTCAGAGGTTCAGCAGTGCTGGGTCACTGGCTCCATAACTTTTGTGGCATTTCTGTCATGAGTGTCACTTCATGGTCAAAGGCCAGCAGCCGTCCCCACTGTCCTACCTGTGGTGGGAAGAAAATGGATGCCTAAAGGGCTGTATCAGTGGGTTTGCACCCCCTTTTTTCAAGCGCACCCATCTTTAAACCATAGTCTGTCTTTCAGTAGAAGTATGATTGTGTCTCATTCGCTGAAGCGAAGTCACATGATCTTCCGTAGCTGCAGAAGAGGCTGGGAAATCAGTAAAGTACCTTGTGATTGGTTGTTGAGAAACACACTGTCCCCACCCGCTCAGGGGAGATGTGGTAGACTGAGTTCTTCTGAAGTTGACATTCAGGTGGAATTGGGCTTGCGGGATGCTATTGGGGATCGTTCACTATGAGAGGGAAAGAAATAAGCAAAATTGGGCAGGTGAAGACATTGAACTGTGAGGCCTCAGCCATGCTTGGGCTGCTCCGGAGCTCATGCAGCTCTTGAAGTTGTCCCTGTTGGGCTGATGTGGCCCCTTCTCACACACTGCATGGTTGGTCACTGGCTGTGGGCTGGGTGGACACTGACCTTCCAGGCAAGATGGCGTTCTGCAGGGGAGGCAGGACCTGAGGGAACTTGAGCAGCTGGTGGCCTCCTGAGGACCACCACCACACATCTCCTTGAAAGGAGAACTGAGTAGTGCAGCCCTTGTTCATCACAAAAGAACAGGTGAATCACGCTGACCTAGAAAGGTAGGGGGTATTCCCACAGTGTGTACCTGGGCAGCTGGGTTGATGAGAGCTGGAGATGTTGTCAGAGAGCTGGTCACGCCTGGTTCTGACACCTCTCAGAGAGTCATGAAGGGCTGCCTCTGCCTCCACCAGGACACTGACCACGCTGCTGTGACTAAGGCACCAGTTTGCTGTGCTTTCATGGTGAGTGATGACTTAGAACAGAGACAGTGTTACTCACTGTCCAAGGCCTAGCTGACAGCAGGGCGGCTGCAGGCAAAGAACAAAACATAATTCATCTATGACAGTGATGGAGAAGGTTGGAAATACTTGATGATGACCTGGCTCAAATCTGGGTGTCCCTAAGCTCTACTCATGACATATCCATAGGGAGGGGTCAGATCCTGCGCCATGTGATAGTTTACAGAAACATACTTGGATGTTGTATTTGGACATAGTTTAAACTTAAGCAAAATGATGAAGATAATACAGCGAGTTCCCTTTTATCTCCCATCCTATTTAGTCCATTGTCAGCCTTTTACGTCACTCTGGGACCTCGTATAAGGAAAAAACCAACACCAGCACATTGCTGTTAAATTCCAGAAATAGCATTAAACTACACTGCTCGCCCACTCCAGTCTTTATTTTGATCTCACCAGTTTTCCATTCAGAGTCTCTTTCTATTTTAAAATATAAAATGTCACATCATGCCCAGTGATCATGTTTTCTTAGCTTCCCCTGATCTGTGACAGTTCTCACTTTCCTTTATTTTTCATGACTTTGGTGCTTTGAGCACTGGTTAGATATTTTGTAGAGGGGCCCGCAACTTGGGCCTGTCTGATGCTTCTCTTACGGTTGGTGTAGAGTTATGTCCCAGCCATGGACACACTTATCATATTACATTTGGGGGTACATGATAGTCATACAATATCACCAGGGTGATTTCTTGATTTCTTACTTAAAGTGATGCATGCAGTTGAGTTTTCAGTTGAGTTTGGCCTTCACATTTTCATGTGGGTTTCTTTTATGTTTTCATCTCTACTTGTATTCAAGGAGGGGCCTTGGGCAAGTGATACATGGTACCGCACCTGTAATGCTGATGGGAGGGTGGGTTTAATATGGACAGTCTTCCTCCTGTTCCTTTGTACCCTTTTCCTACCAGGCCCAAGAGCCACACCTACTCTGCCCTGGCACCATTGCCAGGTACTTTGTGTGCCTTGTCTCTGATCGCCAAAACCCCCAGATAGGCACATGTGATGCTATTTTTCATATTAAGAAACAATAAGGTAAAGTTAGTGTCTCAAGGTCAGGTGGGAAAATAAGGATGGGAACCCACACCCACACCTTCCCCCCCTGTGTTGGTCGTGGGCAGACCCACATGAGGGGGAGCGTGCAGCAGAAATGACAGCAGAAATGAATGCCTTGAGCCAGAGAGGTCCTACGCATGGCTGTGGGAGGCACAAAGAACTTTAAAGGACATA
>NW_004524653.1:1751476-1761635 GCF_000260255.1 Octodon degus
AGAGAGAGACTTCTATAAGAAAGAGGCAGGGAGGAAATGGTAGGCTAAGACCCAAAGTGCTTCCCAGCAAGCAGGTAGGTAGCAGGAAGCACCCAGCAAGCCTTTGCTTGCAGAATGGAGACTGATGCCCAGAAAGCCTTTGTTCTCACAACATACTATTTTGCTTGAGATTTGGCCCACGCAGAATACTGCTCGCTTTTCTCTTGTGTGCTGTTGCCTCACGGCCTCGGTCACCCGAGGCTCTCCGTTCTCAGCCCCTCCTGCGTTTGTGCTTCTCTCCTGCAGACTCTTCGCTGGGTGTAGAGGAAAGCAGGAGCGGATGGTGTCACTCAGAACAGGCACACAGTTCTCCAGCCCTTCTGCCGGTTGGGAGTTTCTCACTCTGACCTTGCTGGTGTCTCGTTCTTTCCCTAGGTTGGGCCTGTCGTCTGGCTGGTTGTGGTCCTGAGCTCCGTTTCCCAGTCTTTTGTCTACAGGAACATGGTATGGGCAGGCAGGGAGTTGGGATCAAGCAGTTCCACAGCGTTGGTGCGGGTTTTAGCTTGCACACTCTGCGTGGCTTGTCAGCATGCACTGGTGGCCAGCCTGGACACCACAGGTCATGACTTCGGCACTGTCTTCACAGCCATGAGGGTCTTTAGCAAGAAGCCAT
The DNA here is from genome assembly GCF_000260255.1 of Octodon degus. Taxonomy (NCBI): domain Eukaryota; kingdom Metazoa; phylum Chordata; class Mammalia; order Rodentia; family Octodontidae; genus Octodon; species Octodon degus. The sequence goes on from NW_004524653.1 coordinate 1,752,129, forward strand.
TTACCTCCAGGCTGCACCATAAACTGCTTGCTGGCTGGCAGGACGTCCTTGCTATCCTTCTTTCCTTCAGCTGTCGCCCTCCCTCTCTGGCCTCACCTTCTTCCGTCCTGTTCTTTCCCTTTCATTTCTGCCCTCCTAACTTCCTTCCTCTTTCCCTTCCTTATTTCTTTTCTTATTTCCTTCTTCCCTCCTTTCTTTCCTTCCTGCTTCTTTTACTTACCTATGTAATTTTATTTATTTATTTATTTATTTATTTATTTATTTATTTATTTATTTATTTATTTTTGTGGCCTCAGATTGCCTCCAGGGCTGGTCTGGATTGGCTTGAGTATCTGGCTATTGAACCACAGCTCCCTGAGGCTGACAGCTTTGTTTAAGCAGGCACTTAAACAACTGAGCTAATGGGCAGGCCCCCTACCTATGTCATTTTATAAATTTCAAGATTAGTATAAATTTCACAATTACAATTATACAATTTTACAAGTATATATGTATTTGCCTAAATAAAATAGAGGAGAAACTTAGAGTTATTTTCAACAAAGTGTCCAATATTTTCATGTTGTATATTGAATAAACTTTTATTACTAAACTTTTTATTTCCCAGAGAATTTTGAATTTATTTATTTATTTTTGTGGTACCAGGGATTGAACTCGGGACACTGTGCTTGCTGAGCAGGCACTTATCTACTGAACTATCTCCCTGGTCCCTGAATTTATTTTTAAAAGTGCATTAATAACCTAATATTTTTATAGCTGTAAGTCTATATCCTTTCCCATTTTTATTAATACATACATATCATAAAGTGCAGTAGATTTGGGATAGTCACAAGGTGTGATCGTCACCGCTGTCATATTCCAGAACACTCTCAGCACCCCCGGAAGAGGTGCTGCTCCCCAAATCTCCCACCGTTAGCAGTCACACTCTCAGTTCATTCATTCTTTGCCCAAGCCCTCGGAGACCGCCAGCTGACTTTCTGTCTTTAAGCATTTGCCTGTCGTGGATAGTGCAGACAAACAGCGCAACTACACATGCGGTCTTTTGCATTTAGTTTTAGAAAAAAAATTTCTTCTATTTAAAAAGCTTCCCTGTTAGCCTGGCATTGATAAAATAAAACTCCTGGGAAAGCCAACGCAGAGAGGGAAGGGGTAGTTTGAGCCTCGGTCAGCCCATGGCCAGCAGCTGGGTTGCTGTGAGTGGGGAGGCGGAACCTCCTCTCAGAAGGGCCTCAAGGAGTGGAGCTGCTCACCTCATGGTAGGTGGAAAGAGAGGGGGAAACAGCTGGAGAAGCAGAGGCTGCAGGCAAGGTGCAGCGCCCCCCAAGGGCGCCCCCACAACCTGCTCCCTTCAGCTGTGATCCCCTTCCAGGTTCCCATCATCTCCCCAAACACCATCACATTATGAGCCCATCTCTGAATTACTCCAAGCTTCCTGGTGCAATCGCAGCCCAAAAGGCCAGCAGCTGGCGGCCGAGCCTGCAGCACCTGCTTTAGGGGAGATTTCCAATGCAAACAGCTCCACTTCCTACGATGGCCTGCGCTGTAATGAGGTAGCTTTGGGCCCCGGAATCTGTGCTTCCCCTCACCAACTGCTGTCTCCACCTCCGAAGCTCCCGAGTGGGCGAAGGTGGCTGTGCCCAGCCAGAACGAAGCCCATGGCTGTCTTCCTCCTGCACTTTAGTCCTGCCCTGGGTGCCATGAGCTGCAGGTGTCATGCGTGCTTGCAGGACCAGTCCCTGTACCTTCGACTACTTAGGAAGGTACATGACACACTTAGGGAGAGCCATCATCCCAGTGCTGAAATAATAGAGCAGAACGTGCTGTGTTCAACTTTTTTTTTTAAATCACAAACCTCCATTTTGCCACACTTTCTTTTTTCTTTTCTTTTCTTTTCTTTTCTTTTCTTTTCTTTTCTTTTCTTTTCTTTTCTTTTCTTTTCTTTTCTTTTCTTTTCTTTCTTCTTTCTTTCTTTCTTTCTTTCTTTCTTTCTTTCTTTCTTTCTTTCTTTCTTTCTTTCTTTCTGAGACAGGGTCTCGTTAGGCAGTTCAAGTTGGCATTATATTCACTTTGTAGGCCACACTGGTCTTGAACTCGCAATAATTCTCCTGCCTCCGCCTCCCCGGTGCTGGGATTACAAGCACGTGCCACCATGTTCAGAGTTTTCTGTTTTTAGATAAGAAACAACAACAAGTCCTCTTAGCAACTATAAATTTTCCTGCATAAAATTCACTTAACAACTGAAAAGACAACACAATCAGAACTATCTCATTGGGAATCTCTTGAATTGCAGAGACCTCTTAGAAATCCAGCGAGTGTTTTGTTTTCAGAATGCCTCAGTGGGAGGGAGCATATCACTGAAGGCCTCCTGCAGCCTCAGCGGCAAAGGCTTTCTCTCAGCCTCCCCTGCCTTCCTGTCTCTCACTCTTCTTCCTCAGCAAGCCATGGAGACCAAACTCCTCTTCCTTTAGCCGAGTCCTAAGCACTAGAACCCTTTCCTCTCAAGCCGGGCACAGGAACTAGAATTTTACACTGATCTTCTCTAACTTTTCTGCCTGCAAATTGATGATCATAAAGAAATCTGGCAAGCTCCCTTGTTGGTGGAGAGCAAGACTTTTGAAGACAGACAGCCCTGCTGGGGCCTCTCCAGCCTGCTGCACTAGCTCTCACCTTCTGTGCCCCGTCATCTTTCAGTGCTGCTGTCCGTGCCTCAGCGAACCAAAGCGCAAGCGCAGGTCTGTCACCATGAGTCTTTGGTACTTGCGTCTGAAGGCTCCGGTGTTATAAAACTGGGCCTAACGTTGTCATTATGGCTTTGTACCTACTAACCTGTCTGTTGCCAGATAATTACAACCCATTCATTTTCAGACTTCCAGAGGAAAGTTTGAACTCCCTTGCAGTAGCTTTCTTCTCTCTCTCTCTCTCTCTCTCTCTCTCTCTCTCTCTCTCTCTCTCTCTCTGAGGGGACTGCACATGAGGCCTACCAATGCTATGCAAGTCCCCACTACACCCATAGGCCCTTGTGCAATCTTTTTTTGGTAGTCTGACAGAATCTCTTTGGAAACTCAGGATAGCACCTTCATTTTCTTCTAGTCAACTCACAAATTGCAGCAACTGTGCCAGGCAATGATCAAAGGCAGCCACTTCTGGTGTGAAGACAGACAATCCGGAGTGTGCCAGGGCCCCACTGCCATCCAGTGTGGTTGAGGACAGTGAATACAAACATCTCTGTGGGCTTGGGGAGACAGCTCGGCAGCATAAACGCTAGCCTGACAAGTGGCCGAGTTGATCCCTGGTACCGCACGCTGTGCTGGCCCCGGAACCAGACCCCGTGTCGAAAATAAATAAATAAACAAAACAAACTTTTGAAATGTATCTGTGGGACCTGGATGACCTATATCACATATATTTCCTAACTCAAAATATCACTCTTGGAAGGTTGCGGTTGTACTTCTTTCAGCAATCCTATCACTGGAGACCAGCCCCCCCTTGTTCCCGTTGCCTGGTGGACATCCCTGGCCTCTGTGCAGAGCCGCTGTGTTTCTAGGGTGCTGCCCTGGTGCTTTGGGGGAGGGGCAGGGGTCTCACATTGTGTTGTTCACACTGGAGCTGGGATGGAGTGGAGCAGAAGCTCCCCCACACCACAGCCCTGGAATCCCCTGGGATCTTGTTCGATGCACACATCCTCAGTGTTCCCCTCAAAGGCTTATGGGATTCAGCTGTGGCCCTCAGGGTTGTGGGGAGATGATGGACTCTGTTAGAGCCTGGGTCCAGTGAAGATCTTCAGGTCTCTGGGGCTGTGTTTTTGCAAAGGATTATGGGGGCCCGTCACTCCCCTGTGTCCCTTTTCACTTCTTGGCCATGGTTAAGCGGCTTTGTTGTGCAGAGAAGTGCTCCTGTCCTGGTGTGTCACCTCATCATGGGTCTGAAGGATTTGAATCTCTACCGCTGTGAGCCCACATAGAACTTTTCTCCATATAACTTGGTTATCTCAGGTGCTCATTAGAGTCACGCAAAGCTGACTGACTGACCACAGTTCGAGGCCAGCACTGCTGGTCCACCAGCCATGCGCAGCAGCACAGAGAGACCTGACCTACTGCAGACTGAGGGATGCAGTGCTGCAAGGGGTAGCTCAGAGTGGGCTTTGCTTTGAGGACGTTGAGTTGACCTGCAGAAGCAGCCTGGTCCTCAGCAGCACCCACCGCAGCAGTGCCCGTCTTCAGGGCTGCTTATTTTCATGGCTTCCGCTATGTGACAGTGTTGGCGGCCAACGTCTATACAGGCTTGTCACAGGTGAGTAACTTGGGCACTCTTCTTGTTGTGTGGCACCCGCCCTCAGTGTTCTGACCTTCCTGAGTGCCTGTGAGCCACCCGACAGCCTTTCATATGTTTTCTTTTTACTTCTATCCATTTCAGAGTAGCTTTTATTATTTAGCCCCTGTGCTGACCCATTCTTGCCTGGCCCTTTGGGTCAATAGGTGAAACTGGCTCCCTGGGGAGATGTATGATAACATGTCGAGCTTCTGTCACTGCAACAACATGTCTGAGATGAACAATATAAAGGCAGGCAATGTTGATCTTCGCTTATGGTTTCAGTCCGTGGTTAGCTGGCTCCGTTGCTCTGGTCCTTTGGCAAGGTAGAATGTCATGCTGATGACAGGAGCGCTGCTCAGCACACAGTGTAGGAAAGCGAAGGGTCTCCCCACCTACATGGTGTAGGGAATGGGTCTTTCCATTCCCTTCAAGAGCCCACCCCAGTGGCCCACTTTGCAGAGGTTGCCCCTCCCAGCAGTGCCACAGGGTGGTGACTGAGACTTTAGCACATGGGCCTTTGGAGGATGTATAACATGAAAGAATCCCGAGCCTTCATCAGTACAGAAGAAAGTGGGTTGGTCAGTAACGGCTGCAAGACTAGGTTTACAGCAAGATTAGGTGGAGAAAGCTTGCGTGCAGTTCCTGACCAACTCTGCGCCATGTCTGTATTAGTCTCCTGTTGCTGCTGTAACAAATTTCCCCAATGTAGCGGCTTAACATGATACATATTTACTGTCTTCCTGCTGTGGAGGTCAGAAACTCAAAATGGGCCAGCAGGGCTATACCCCTTGGAGCTGTAGGACAGAACCCTTGTTGTTTTCCAGGGCCACCTGCATTTCTGGGCTCATAGAACCTTCCTCCAGCAGTGTAGCAGCTTCAAATTTCTCTCCAACTGTTTCACCGTCTCGTCTCCTTTTCTTCCGAGGAACCTCAGGATTACTCGGAGCCTCGGGATTACTCGGGATTCCATTGCATTCATAGGACTCGTCCAAGATGTTCCATGTGTCAATACCCATAACTTAATTGTGTCTGCAAAATCCCTCTGGCTGCATACCTTTTTATTTTCTTAGGCTATGGGGATTAGGTTGTAGGTATCGGTGGGGGAGACGTGATTCTATCATGCATGTATTATAGAGTGTTTTACGCCTCCAATGAGGATTCTCAGCACACTCATAAAAGCTCAGTTCTTTGTGGCTGACTCATTCTGACTCAAGATTAACATATTCACTTATAATGAGGATACCTCAGAGGCCAGAATACAGGAGCACTTTGTGTAGGCATTTCTGATAACACAAATTGTTACCCAAAGGTTGCTTATGAGTTAGAAATCCAGAAGGAAAGTAGAATTTCTGAGTGCATGAAGACAAGATCTAAAGAGATGCCCCTTAAGAGGATGTGGGACCTCAATTTACCCCTCCATGGGGAAGCTTGTAGATTTGCTGAATTAATCAGAGAGAAGAATAAGGAAATCATGAGAGGCATAGGAAGGTTTTGCAAGCAGAAAGAAGTACACTCAGAAAGGAATGTGGACACTTAGAGTGAGATGCAGTACAGGCCTCTGTGTACCTTCAAGACATCCAGGATGCAAAACTAGTATGGTGGTGCACACCGGGAGGTAGAGGAGGAGGGCTGCAAGGCTGAGCCCAGCCTGGACAACTTGGCAACTCAGCGAGACCCTCTCAAAATAAAAATAAATAAAAATAAAAGCAAAAAAGGGATGTATCTCCTGAGCTGTTTCCCTGAGGATGGAGCTCTGTGAAATTTGTGAGTTTATACAGATCCATTTTACAGATGAAAAGCATGGGCCCAGTTTACAGGCTTGCTCTCTCTTTGAGACTCTGTATTCTGTTTGGTTTGCTGTTTTGACTTTTGGAGGGCAGAGCAGGCAGTTTTGGATTGTGTGTGAGTTTCCTGGAAGTGAAAAGGGCATTTTCACCTTGAGTAACTTTACTGTCTAGAAGCTGCGGTTCTCTCGAAAGTACATATCACGATTTTCCTTGTCCCCTCCCTATCTAGTATTTTATCCTTCCTCAGAAGGGTGACCAGTTTTCACAAATAAAGCTTCATTGGGGCGCAGACGCACACTTGTTCATCTATGCGCTGTTGTAACTGCGTAAGTCCTACGTTGTCAGAGTTGAGTCCCTGAGACGGGCTTGGTCTGTAAAGTCCAAAATATTCGTTATCTGGCCGTGTATGGAAAATGCTGGCCATGGCCTGAGATAGAAACTTAACCAAGCCAGTGATTTTTACACATCCGCAAGAGCCGGCATCGCCCGGAAGTCTCATTAGAACACAAGCCTCATCCACTCGGTTCTCGCTGTCCATATCCTTTGCAGATGATGCTCGCAGCCGCCGGAGGAGCCCCTCCTGACCCTGCTCTGTCAGACAGTAAATGCAGAGAGGCGGGGCCGCACCTGGCCTGGCCCGGAGCCTCTGCTCCGCACCCTGCAGGAGGCTGGGATGAGGACACTGGCCCTCAGTGGCCCTCCGAGACCTCATCCCCGCATTCCTCTCAGCAGGAGGCTCGCACGGGATAAGAGATCTGCGTGGTCCAGCTGGAGGATTCCGAAGACATTTGTTTTCACAAAGAGAAAAGATACAGGAAAAGAGAAGGAGCAGAGGAAGAAGAGGAGGGAAGAAGAAGAGGAGAAGTGAAATCTACGCCTGTGCTGCAAGGCGGCTCCTCGGGGCTTCCGACTGCGGTAGGTGCTGTGCTCTTGGGCTCGGATCTGGAAAGCAAACCTTGCCCCGGTTCTAGGCCAGACCCTTCAGAGACCGTGCTGTGGGAGTCAATGGCAGGGGAAGACCTTCCTCTGCAAGCCCGAGGGAGGATGGAGAGGCGCCAGGATATGGCTGATGTTGGTCAAGAAGCTCGCAGGGTTCAGCTCCTGGAAGACACGGCCACGCCAGAAAACCCGTCTGGAAACTGCTTCTCTCCCCCTTTAAGGAAAGTGGTGAAGGCACTGTCCATCCGCTGGCAAGTGTCCACGTGAGGGTGTTGTGTTGTTGCCTTCACCAGCCAAACAGAGGGTGAGGGGGAGAACGGTGTCCCTCTGACTTCCATTCTCCCCTCTGCTTAGGAGTGGGGCTCCCCGTGTAGAGTCCATGGCAGCTCAGGTTCTTTGCAGTGGAGAATGGGGGTTGTTGGGGAGGGCACCTGTTGGAGAGGGAAACCCCAGACATGGAAGCTCAACGGGAGCCTCAAAAGCCAGGCCTGCATTACAGTCGAAGGCTCTGCTGAGCTGAATTGATCTGGAGCAGGGGGACCCAGATCACCCCAGCACGGAGCAGATTTTACACACCCCAGGCAGGATGCACCTCTCCTGCTGAAGGCAAGTGAGCCTCTTCAGAAAAAGGACTGAGCTGCTTGCTGTCTGCTGTCGCATGCTGGCACTCCCAGCAGCCTGGGAAAGAGCTCCCGGTCTTGCGCACCACACTATGGCGTCTTCTCCAGCCCTTATCTTAACATCTTGGTGGTCCCTGCATCTGCAGCCACACAACTTGACCTGTTTTTTCCCAGCAAGTCTGTGAATGGGCCCCTCTTGGTGCAGTTACATTGTAAAATAAGATGTGAAGCAAGTCACAGAGAGTGACATTGCCATCCTAAACCCCAGTGAGAGCCCTTACGAGGAAAGGTCCCAGGGTGGGGGTCCCCTGAAAGAACAGGAAGCCCGGGTTTCATCATTCCCATGAATGCTTAAGTTTGACTTCTCACAAATTAGGGTCTCCCTCACTGTTCAGGAAATTTCTTTGTGGAATACTAGAGGGGACCGGAAGTTGGTTTTGCATACCTAAGTGTATGTAATATATAACTCTAGCTTAAAAAAAAGTCAACCTACCCAGAACTTTCTTTGTTGTAGAATAATAACCTTTATATGTTTTGCTTTTGAGAAGCTGAGAATTGGATGTTCAAAAAGTACAACAGAACTTAGCAAATGCTATAAAAACAGAGCCAAAGCCAGGTTAGGGGAATTAATGTTGGTAGTCTGATCTGATACCTCTGTGTATGTTTGGCTGGCTTAAAGATTCCGTGACAGTACCCACAGTCATGGAAGTTTTTCTTATTGACCAAAATACAAAAATGACAACCTTTAGTGTCCTTCAGAATCCCACACAGCTGACCATGAAGGCTTTTCATTTTGTTGAATTCATAATTTAAAGGAACATTGGCAGACAAAAATAGATACCAGCATCGCACAAAGTAAAACAAGACAGAGGACAGTTAAGTGCTCCAAGGACAGGCAGGCTGACTATTTTGCCTTTGAAACTTTTGTCTTCAGAGCAGAAGGAGAACATAAGCTTTCTGTGTCTGATTGGAGCTGTGGTAACACAAGGGCTTTGTATGCTAAGAAGGTTTTTTTTTTGTTTGTTTGTTTAAAAAGCCAAGGCTTTAATGGAAAACATTCCTTTCAAAGCAAAAAAGTGTGAGCTCTCTGTTGGTGTTGAGTAGTCTACCCGGAATATGCTCACACTTCTCGAGAGTTAGAAGTTCCCCGGTGGTGGGGCTTCCACACGGGAGCCCTAGTGAGGTCGGACGCAGTGGTCAGGGTGCTGTCTTCCTCATGGGCACAGTGATGGAGAGCAGAGGTGACAGCTGAGTGCAGTTCTTGCCAACTGTCCCGTGCTTTAGGCAACACCAGGATCTTTGGAGCACAGCTCTGACGCAGTCCTCCCGCCCTGTAGCGCCCCTGAGCTCATCTGCCCTGGTGAGCACCTCTGCTTTGCAGATCTTGTTGTGTTAGGTAATGTTTCAGAAGCTTATTAGCAGCCAATGGATTGCACTGTTTGTTCAAATATGTGCATGCAGGTAGAATGCTCGCTCCGGAAGGCTCTGGCCATACTGGAAGTTAGATCTGCTTGTTAGCAACATCTTATCAGCTGAAGTAAACATCTGGGGTATCCTATAATTATGATGGCTTGATTTTGTGCAAAAGTTTTCTATTTCAGGGAAGATAATTTTATGGAAGGGAATTACCTGGAAGTGGAAATTGGAAAAGAGCAGGCAACTGGTGCTGAGTGTACCAAAGTGTTAATGCTGCTCGTTCAGTCATGAGCCTAAAAAGCAAAAGTGCATTCTGGGAGGTTTTCTGGAAGATAAAGCCCAGTAATTTGGGGGGATGGGAAAGTGGTGGATTAGAGGCACTGGTGGCAAACACAGCCTAGAATTCGCCTGGAAGAAGGAGAGGAAGAGAGGGAGAG